>NC_080064.1:31647243-31950521 GCF_949987535.1 Balaenoptera acutorostrata | reverse complement strand
CCCAGCCTTTTCTGCACATCAAAGAAAGGCATGGCTGAAATGGAAGAAAAAGAAAGAAAGAATGCCGTAAGACTGCAATCAAATGAGAAACTTCTGAGAAAAATGAAATAATTTAGATACACGGCTCTCAAGAAAGATATTTTATACTATTCTCCCAACTTCTCCCCAAACTTTTTCATTAGACAGGTTCTTCCAGTTTACGGTAGATGAGCAATGTCTGTGCTTTCACAAAACTCAAGGAAAAGACAACTAGAACTAAAAAACAATGCATTAAAATCCTCTATATTGATAAGGTCATTTTTATCAAGTTAATAAAAGTGTTTATATTTTGACTCAGTAATCCCAATTCTTTGAGATAGATCTGAAGAAATGACTGAAATAAACAAAAAAGCACAAGCATGAAAACATTTCTTTACAGTTTTCGATCCATATAACTTAGATGACACTTCTAAGAAGCCATCCTGAAATGGGTATGTCCCTCCTGTGTTAGCACAGCATCATCGACTTTTCACAGTACTTCGCACACCCCTGTAATGCACTATCTACATGAATGCCTCCCCTACTGAACAATGAGTGCCTTGAGGGCAGGGACCAGGTAGGAGCTCAGTTAACTGTTGAAAAAAAAAAAGAATTTCAAACAACTTTAAAGTGCAACAATAGAGAAATGGATAATCAAATCTGGTACCTATTTGGTAGAACATGAAGGGAAAAGAATAATACACATGAAACATACACTTGAATATTGAATGGAAAAAAAGGGGGGGATTACAATAATGCCCTCCCCCAAAAAAACTGCCTGCAAAAGAAGACCGGACGAAAGCACAAAAAAGGGTCAATAGTTACCTATGAGTGGCAGATTTACAAATGAATGTGATCTAAAATTTTTCTACCCATTCTTTCAGTCATTTACTTAGTAATACCGTTCCAGACACTGGGATGGGGAGGAAAAGCAGCTGCAACCTAAGCACTAAAATGGGGACACACATGTGGAACTGGGAACCCAATGGAAGAGCACAAGAGGTAGAGCTCGAAGGAGGAAGCACCAATTCTGCCCAGGAGACTGGAAAATGCCTTTGATATGGGTTGCGCTTGCCAAGTGAAGCTCCGTGAACAGAATATTCCAGTAGGACACACACAGCACGAGTTACAGCCGGAGGTGCTGGGTATGTCTGGGGGACACTGAGCACCCAGACGTGGCTGGAGCGCAGAGTGCATGTCGGGAAGAACGAAACGAGCTGAAGAAGTTAATGGGGCCCAAATCCCGCAGGGCCATGCAAGCGGGGACAAGGGGCGTGGACTTCAGGCTAAGAAACGGAAGGCCAAAGTATGAGTCCGGCAGAGAGATACGTTAACCTGGAAAGAGAGCCGAGAGACGCGCGGTCTACAAGCTTCGGTGACACTGGCTGTGTGGACCAAGGGGTCTGGAAAAGCAGAAAACACGGCCAGGGAGAACGGACACCCAGCAAGCCAAGAGGAAATGTGTTAAAGAGATCTCGGAAGGAAGCTCCTTAGGCTCAATCGCCCCGCAAACAAACGCAGCCCCTACCGTCCAGCAGCCGTGCCCTTGACTCCTTCCTGGCCGCCGCTACTGGAAGATCCTCAGGCGACAATGAGGCCTGCCGCAAAGGAAGCCCGCAGCGCGACGCTTGCAGCGCGACGACGGGAGCCGACCTACCTTCCGCAGTCGCGCCCTGGAACCATAGAAACCAAGCCTGTCAATCTGCGCCTGCACGACCGGCTGAGTTGGCTTCCGGGGACTGCGGATAAGCCGAGCTTGACCAGACAACTGAGTGAGAGGTGGCCCGGGGGTTAGTGATTTCCTGCTGCCTCCTCGCGCTGTACCTTGGATTCTCACGATAGCAGTGATTGGTGAGGGACTTAACCAAGGGAGCCGCCCTCATCCCCCTCCAGTAGCGGTTAAGCTCATGGAGTGTGGACCCACCCAGGGTGGGTTCCAATTCTGGCTCCGCCACTTCTGTGTCAGCCTGGCAAAGTTTCTTAACCTCACTGTGCCTCGGTTTCATCTTAAGATAAAAATATCTTAAAAGACAATAATGGTACGTACAGAGTAGGGTTGCTTTAGGGATTAAATGAGTTATATTAAAGCACTGAGGCGTTTCCTGGCACGTGGAAAGCGCTCTAAGGCAATTGCGGTTCTTTGATGTCTCAGTCTGTTTTTACTTTGCGGATTCGGGAAAGTCGTCAGAGACCATGCCCCTCCTCTGTTTCAGAAACTCCAAAGGCTCCCTTTGATTACAGCAGGGGCTCCGAAGTGATGGTGGGGGGGGAGGGGCTGGGGGGGGAGGTAACATAGGCAGTGTGTGATACGATACATTGCGGGAGTGGGAAGAAAATACTAGAATATTTCTAATTTTTGTGTTTTTTAATTTCTTGTTTGTGTGTTAATGTTTATAAAGAGCATAATATTACATTAGTTGTACATATAAATAACTTGTAAATAAATATTTATTTTGGGGGGTTTGGGCTGAGAACTTCTTTTCCTTTTTTTTTCCGCTGGAGACAGGAGGTTTTATTGATGCTGATGGGAGTAGGTGGGGCCCCTTGGATCCCGGAGGGGGTGGGGGTGGGGCCGAGTCAGTCAGTGGATGCAAAAGGCCTGAGCACACGGGGTGGGGGGGGGGGTCGGGGGGGTAGGTTAGGGCACACTCATCTTCTTAGGATTCTGTGGCTCCTTCTCTGGGGAAGGGAGAGAGTATCTTGAGGGGGAAGCAATTTGAAGAGCAGCGAGGGAGAGGTTAGGGATGGCTGAGAGCTCCTAACCTGAGAGAAGTCACCACAGTAGTAGGCAGCAACATCTGTGTGGAAAGCTGGATCAACTGGTCAGTAGAGGAAAGTGGGGAGGGGGCGCTGGGTTGGCTTCTTGGGGAGGGGTCTGACCTTGGCCTGGGTGAGCTCTCGAGAATACCTAGTGTTCCCAAGCAGAGTGGGGCAGGGCCCAAAGCCCCTTTCCCTGTGGGCCTCCTTAAGGAGAAAAGGCTTTCGGGGAGCCCCCTTGGCAAGGGGTGCCAGAATTAGTCGTAAAGGCACAGCTGGGGGCAGACAAGGCACAAAGGCACAACTGGTGGGGGGCAGGGGCAGCCTCCAAGCTGAGTGTCAGGGTCACAAGAGGATACAGGACCGCCCACGCTTGCTAGGCGTGGGGTTGACCACGGCCTGGACAGCCTCAGCAAACACTTCCTTGATGCCATCCTGCTGCAGGGCCAAGTACTCGAGGTAGCGCACAGCGTGGATCTGCATGGCCAGCACCTGGCCGTGCTCCTTCGGGCGTCATAGGGTGTCAGGCTGGGCTCTCAGGTCCTTCTTGGTGCCCACCAGGAGGATGGGCACATCGGGGCAGTGGTGGCACACCTCTGGATGCCACTTGTGCCACATATTCTCATAGGGCAGACTGGCAGTGGAGAAACAGATGACAAACATATTGGTCTGAGGGTAGGAGAGTGTGCGGAGGCGGCCCTACTCCTCCCGGCCCACTGTGCCCCACAGGTGCAGGTTCACTGTTCGCCGGCACTGCAGGCGCTATAACTGTCGAACACTGTGGGGAGGTACTCCTTGGGGAAGGCGGTGGTTGTGTAGCAGATGAGCTGGCACGTCTTGCCCACAGCCCCATCGCCTACCACCCCACACTTGATGCTCTGCATGGTGGGTGCAGCTGCTGCGGTGGAGGCTATGCCTCCTTCCCCTTCTGGGCCCCTCTGGATGCAGTGACCTGGTGCCCTCCCCGCCACAGGGCAGCTGGGGGCAGCAGCAGCAGCTCGGGGCTGGAGACTTCTTTTCAAGTGATGTGCTCTCAAAACTGTTTAGAGAAGTCTGGCGTTCCAATCTTGCCAGCCTCATTGTCCCAAATCCCCTGCCTAATGCTCCAACCAAGAGCTTGCTCTTCCAGTGTCTTCCAGGAGAAGTCCTGCCATCCAGTCTCTTTGATTTTTTTTTTTCTCCCTTCCCCTGGAATGACACCATTTCCCCCCATCCCGTCTCCATTTTTGCATGCCAAATTCCTGCTCTGCTTCAGGACTTTTGCATAGGTTTTCCTCCAAAATGGATTAACTATCCCCAAGCCCCAGGTTCATCCACTCTGGAGAGAATTCCTAAGGTCCCACAACGTTCTGGTTTTGTTCCAGCATTCCAATTCTCCCTTCCTTCCCCCCTCATCAGGTATACCGCACCTGAGATCAGTTTCAGTTCAGCTAGAATTTCCTGGGCACCTAATGCATGCCCGGCACAATACTGGAGGATTATGGAATTGGTAACTCATGGCCCTTGCCCACAAAATACTAGAGGTAGCAAGGTAGTGATCACCACCACCCCTTCCACTTCTCCCACTTTCTTATGTTGGTGATATCATCTTCCCAGCCATTCAGGTAGGAAACTCTGAAGTTGTATTTTGCCTTTTCCTCATCTTTCATCCAACATTTAATTACTGGCCAAATTCTTTCAAATATTCCTTCAATAGGTTTCCAATTTCTTTCTTCCTTTCTGCCTCCTGGCTCCTCACTTCAGTCTGTTTTGCACTGACTAATCTTTCTAAAATACTAATTTCATTGTATCACTCCTCGGATACCAGGCAGGATAGATTAGTACAAAGATGGGCAACTTAAACACCTCCAAGGCCAAACAGAGCTAGCTCACTGTAAAGAAATGAAAACAAAAGCATCATGATAAATGGTAACTGGTACTTGGCCTCAGTTTAAGGGATGGAAGGAGTGTTGGGGAATGTGACAAACTGAATAGCATGTGTCCTGTCTAAAGGGGGCAGCAGCTACTCAGCTCCATTCTGTTGCTGTCAAGAATCAGGGCCCCAAATTGTCAAGTCTTCAAATTTTTCAAGAGAAGCCAGAAATCTTTTGTTATTGTTTAAGTGTGAAACATTCCACTTTAAAAATGTGGGGCAATTAATCTTTTTTTTTTTTTTAAAGCACTGACCAAAAAAAACCCAGGATGGAAATGGCCTGGAGCTGCCAGATTTCAACCCTTGGTTGGAGGGAAAATTGCAGGCTGGAAAAGCAATTTACTTTGAACTCTGATGATTTTTTACATCCAGCCTTGCTCTCTTCTTACCCTCTCTTCTTAATGTTGCTAATTGCTTTTCTAAAAACTGAAATCTGATCATTCAAAAAACACTTCCTGAGCTCTTATCACACGGCCATGATCCTTGTTGAGCTCTTGGGACTAAGACACAGCCAGAAGGCTGTGGTAAGTGATAAAACAAAGATGAACAAAATAAGGGAGAACGCAAAGGAGGGGGTCATTCATATTGCTTGGGCTGCGTGTGAGGTGTATTCAAGAAAAGGTCCAAATTCTTGGGTTTGGTATTCAAGACCATGATCTGATTTCTTCCCATTTCTAAATCGTCAGATCCCATTGTTCACCAACCCCTACTCAATACCCTGGTGATCTCAGCCACCCAGAATTGCTCTCATGCTTACAAACTTTGTAGGAGCAGTTTCTTCTGCCTGTAGTGATCCCACTTGCTACCTTCCCACTCCCAGACGAATGCATTAATCCGTCCGCATCGGTTATCGCACGGTTTTCTGTGAAAGCTTCCCGAATTCCTGAGCATTTACTAGGCCTTTGTTGAGGTCCCACAAGCCCTGTTATATATTGTTGCCTATTATAGATGTTGTTAACTGTTGATACGCCGACCCCCTCCAATGGACCGTGCATTCAGCCCCGGTGTCGGCGCGGCTGTGCAAAGATGTCGGTGACAGGTCGTCTCCTCTCCCGCAAAGATGGGAAAACTACAATTCCCAGAAAACCCTACGTCAGAACGGAGCCTGCGCCGTTGCTATTCTCACCACGGGCGCCCGCTTGGATTCCTACGCTTTGCGTTACGAGTGTTGTAACTCGGCCGTTAGGGGCGGGTTGCCGGCTCTTGTAACGCCCGTCATTTATCTTTTATTTTCCTTGTTCTAAGATCCTCACGTGGAAGTGTAGTTTTACAACGAAATCAAAGGGTTTTATGCGCAGAGAGGCAAGCCTGAGCTGTCGCCTTCTTCATTCTGTATTCGGGAACCCGAGGCTCAGAGAACCGGTGAAACAGGACTAGGCGTTCGCCGCGGGGTCCAGCGACCTGTTCTTCCGCGATAGAGCCTTGCTCCCATCTTCAAAGCATAAGAGGATGGCTCAATGTTAATTGAAGGCCCCTATGCCCACTCCTCTGAAAACTAGCCTCAGCTGCTGCGTGGACGGTCACAGGCCATTTAACGTCCCCTTGGGTCTCCATTCACTGGACTTCTGTCCTTGACCTATAGGATTTCCTCATGTTTACACACCTCAGTCATAACCCGAGAAAAGCTTTTAACGCTACCTTTCTACAGGTAGGCCACCTATAATTTAGCACATTGGGAACTTTAGGTCTGTATCTGATACCACTGTTACACAGATTTGAATAAACTGGGTAGCCTGAGGATCCTAGCACATTTCGGGAAGTCAGTGAGTTTGGAAACTTACCCCCCACCCTCACCCCCAAGCCAGAGCTATAGGATAGATTCAACAAAAGCAAACAGCAAAGTAATCTGAAAGAGAAAGTAATGGGTCCCAAGGCCTGGAATATAATGGAAATCAGAGTGACTGTTTAAAAAAGTAAAAAAGGGACTTCCCTGGCAGTCCAGTGGTTAAGACTCTGCGCTTCCAATGCAGGGGGCGTGGGTTCCATCCCTGGTTGGGGAACTAAGATCCCACATGCAGCGTGGTGTGGCCAAAAAAATAAAAAAAAAGTAAAATCATGCCATTTGGGGGTAGATAAAATATCAAGTCGAAGATGCAACAGAACCAGGAATCACTGAAGCAAACTGAAGTGGGGAGGAAAGCTGTGCCAGGCTTGTGGTAGGGGTAATCTGATGTTGGTAAACATTCCATCCCTAGAATTAAATTCCCCTCATTCTGATATGTGGAGCTATCTCTTGACTTTAATTAGGCTTCCCAAGTGATATGATTACATGAAGAAAACACACTAAGGCCAATGGGGCAGTCTACTGCACCTGACATATTTCTCATCATAAATTAACACACTGGAGTCTGGTTCTATATAGACCAATATAGCTTTACTAGTCAGCTTTCCTGAGTACAGATCAAGGTAATTAAACTACCTGGAGGGAAGCTGCCGAGAGTGGCCTTCCCCTGGAAACACCCTGATTTCTCTGTCCAGGTGCACAGAATACTTACCAAAGGAAGTTTTATCACATTCCTGCCCAGAGACTGTGAGCCTCTCTAGGGTAAGGACGGCATCTCTCTTACCTTGGCTGCAGAGACAACCTGCAGAAGGCTTAAAGTAATTTGATCTTAGAGTTAAGGAAGAGTTTCAGGTAGTGCACTGACTACTGGAAAAGGGGAGGAGTAGCCACATAATTCATTTAGTCATTCATCATTTAAGAGCCAAGAATAGATAATAGCTCAAGGTGCTACTAAGGGCTCAGTATAGTGGAAGAGTCATGTAGACCCATAAATGCATTACACGATTACCTTCCTCAGAAAGGTCTCTCTTACCACCCAGTTTAGGCATCCAGTTACTCACTATCATTCCCATTTTATTTTCTTCAAACACTTTTAAATCTTGGATGAAAACAGTGTACTAGTTTGCCTTTCTTGCCTCACAACAGTGTTAAGCACCATGAGAGAAGGGACCTTGTCTGTCCAGCTCAGTGATATATTCCTAGTGCCCAGAAGAGTACTTGGCAAATAGTAGATGCTCAATAAACATTCATCAAATGACTAAGTAACACTGCCTTCAAGAAGGGAGCAGAAAGACAACTGCCACTTGAGTAGGCCATTTGTCAAGTGAGAAGGTGTTAATTCCAGGCAGAAGAACAGGAGCACCATGAAAAATGACAGTTTGAGAGGAAAATTTAATAATCCATGCAAGAGCTAACCAGAACCTTTAAGAATAGGTGGATTGGGCTTCCCTGGTGGCTCAGTGGTTAAGAATCCGCCTGCCAATGCAGGGGACGTGGGTTCGAGCCCTGGTCCAGGAAGATCCCACATGCTGTAGAGCAACTAAGCCCGTGTGCCACAACTACTGAGCCTGACGCTCTAGAGCCACAACTACTGAGCCTGCGTGCCACAACTACTGAAGCCCACACGCCTAGAACCCATGCTCCACAAGAAAAGCCACTGCAATGAGAAGCCCACCCACTGCAATGAAGAGTAGCCCCTGCTCGACGCAACTAGAGAAAGCCTGCGTGCAGCAACGAAGACCCAACACAGCCAAAAAAAAAAACAAATAAAAGTTAAAAAAAAAAAAGATACTGGGGATATAAGACAGACTAGGGCTATTTAACAGAACTTGTCAGGCTTTTAAAACTCATAGGGTATTCCCTGGCAGTCCAGTGGTTAAGACTTGGTGCTCTCACTGCCATGGGCCCGGGTTTGATCCCTGGTCAGGGAACTAACATCCCACAAGCTGCTCGGTGTGGCAGAAAAATAAACAATAAATAAATTTAAAAATACATATATCTGTCCTCCATAAACACATAACTCAGAAGACACCAGTAATGCTTGCTGAATGACTGAAAAACATTCAAAAGCCAATATAAACATGTCTTTCCCTACTTTTCTCCCATTAACATGAAGGCACACTGGGTACCATGCCTCAGGAAATGTGGATCCACCTACTGCTAAGACCAACTAGACAACTGAAATATAAAAATCATTTTCTTAAAAGCATAAAAAAACTAACTAGGTAATGAGGAATTACTGAGCCAACATCTAGATAAGAACCCAGAGAGCCTAGAACTCAAAGCATCTCTTCCTCTTAAGGCATTTGCCAATCTGGAAAAAGCCCCTGGGTGCCTGAACTACGATTTTAGGAGCCTCATGGACTGATGGGGACAACTACAGCTATAGGAGACTACACATACTTTGAAGGCCTTTTCAAGGGAAGAACCACCAGGGCAGCACAGAAGTCACTGTTCCTTAACAGTATTTAACAAACTATCTTTAAACTCATGCTATCTTCTGATAAACATAAAATTCTCACACCCACCTTTGTAACTAAAATTTCAAAATTAAGTATGCTAAAGATAAAACTGGTCATTCTGAAGAGTATGCTCCCTGTCCTCATCCTAGAGAATCATTACTCTAAAAAGTTCATTAGCTCTTTCTGGAAGATGTTCACTTTGGCAACCAGTTTACATTTGTAAGCAGAATTTTTCATCATACCTCAACCTGAGGTGTGACTCCCCCATCCATGATGCACCAAACTTGCCTGGTTTGTGAGCTTTCTCAAGTGTCCATCAATGCTACAGTGCAGGGGCCCACACACTTTTCTATAAAGGGCCAGAGAGTATTTTCAACTCTGTGGTCCATACTGTCTCTTGCTCTGGAGTTGCAGTATGAAAGCAGCCACAGACGCAAACAAATAGGCGTGGCAGTGTTCCAATATAACTTTATTTACAAAAAATAGGCCATAGTTTGCTGATCCCTGCTGAATAACAAAATACAGATTCACTGAAAGGCATTACTGAATTCACTTGTCATTCATCTTTTATTTTTTAGTCAAACACTTAAAATGTACAAATTCTAATAAGAGAATGTGAGAATTCATGTTAACAAGGGGCTATTCGTTCTGGAAAGTTGAGAATCACCACTGCAGAAAGAAAGGTTTTGGTCTTCAGATCTGATGAAGACCACTGTAAAGAAACCTGCTGTAACATTTTCAAGTGCATATTATATGCCCCAACCTGTGCTAAATATAAATACTTTCTTTACATGGACTATTTAGTTTAATCTATTTGAAAACAAACCCCAATGATGTACATACAATTAACCCTCATTTTACAGATAAGGAAACCGTGGCTCAGAAAGTTCAGTAGCTTGGCAAGGCTCACATAGCAAATTAGTGGCAGAGCAGACTAAACTCTAGGGCTACAAACATCCAAAGGCCATTCCTTTAGCTACTATTCTAAACAACCAATCCTCCCTGGTGGGCAGAGAAGATTCACCGTGTGTGGAAGGTTGGCCCAAGTTCATGTGTCTTCTGATGTTCTTCTTTTCCTGGGAGCTCTTGACAGTTATGACTGCCTCACAAACTTTAATCTCCCCTGTACTCCTCTGACCTAGGTATGCAGGGACACCTACTCCTTTCATTCCCCTTAAGGTGAAGACTTTACTAAAAGATAATGAATGGAATTCAAACAGAAAAAAATTATAACTAGCTCACTAGATACAAATCTTCTGAGACCACAGGTCCTGGCCCATCCTTACGGTCTCTGTAGGTTGACTTCTTCCCTGGGCCTTGACCTATTTCCATGAGACAAAGACACTTCCCTACCTGGGAATGCCCCTACATTCAAGCCCTAGAAATCAAGGTCTAGGAAAAAACAACTTTCACTAGTCTAAGGCTTACCTTACAGGTCCCCATTTTCTGACCTAGGAGTCATCTTTTCTCTGCATAAAACATTAAACAAACATGTCCAGTCCCTTTTGAAGAGATCCCAAAACCCAGCCATGGTGGTGTGGTCTTACTCTGTGGCCCCAAAGGGCAACCATATGATAATAAAACAGCCTAACAACACTAGGTGCAGTGAGAGAGTGTCTGTCATTTTCCTTATAGAAACCTACTCTATTTCCCACCCAGCAGCCATTTAGTAGGAACGGGGCTGACACCTGCAAAAGTGAGTGAACATATCACACTGATTCTGTAACAAGAAGACTTCAGTGAGGCAGCGTTGCCCATTCCTGGCCCATCCTTCAGGACTTCGAATGGCCCCCACAGATGCCCTGCCCTTGTTTTGGGGTGACTATCCCACTGTAAGGCCACTCGCATTACAGCCACTGCTATTCTCCTCTTCCAGGAACAAGTGACTACCCTGGAAAAAGAAGAGATGAAACACACTGCCCTTCAAATATGAAGTAAAAATAATTCTTTAATTATTAAAAGATCACTTCTGGGCTTTAAAAAGTCTTTAAATCTTAAATGTAATGCTGAAATAGGGAAATGGTTATAGCAGCCTCACATAAATTATTTGAATTAATAAACATTATCACAGTATTAAGAAGGCAAGGTAAACAAATAGCTTAAGTATTTTATTTGTTTGCAACTAAGCTTGTTAACACTATATAATGAAAATGTACAAAGAATAATGTTGCAGTTTTTGGTTAGATTTAAGTCAAAGACATTCATTAATAAGGAATCTTCGAATGTGAATATTCCAGAAACTTCTCTAAGCCATCTGATAAGGACAACTGTCTCTGAATATTACCTTACTTTGGAAGGTACTGGCATACATTTGAATTAAACTGTTTTTTTTCAAAATAAGCCTTAATTAAAAAAACTATTCTATATTCAAACTAAAACAATTTTAATAGAACTTTCCTTTCCAGAAACAATAATAAAGGAAACAAGGCATTTTGTAAAACGTGGTCCTGAACAAGTCACAGTAAAAAATAAATGTATACTTAACTTCCACCTCCTCAAAACAGAGGCTACTTTCTGTTCCTCAGCCTTGGAAATAAGGTGAAGAACAGTCTGTAAGCAACTTCAGGCAGGGGGTTGCCAAAACAAAGCTCAAGCAATTGAACATGGACATCTCTTAAAAGAATTTGGGGGAACCTGACCAAAGGATCCAAATTCTATTTTTAATAACTGATACAAAGGTGAAGTGGCGCCTCCCAAGTAGCAGTGCCTCGGGGCATGGCCCAGCCCCATGCTCACCTTTGTCAAGCTCCCAAGCAAACCCTGCTGCTCCTGCTCCAGAGGAGACTCCTTTCCTTCTTAGAGGTTCAGTGTCCAGGGAGCTCCTTGTGTGAATGAGGTGAGCACAGACTCCACGTGGGTATTTTAAGGCTTGGAGTCAAAGTAATGTTCTAACACAGCTAGGCAGAGTCATGTGTCAAATGGCCTGTCTCGGGTTTGTTCTAATTCCTCACCACGCATTTGCAGACCTAGGACCACAGACCTTTGCTATGTCGTCATAATCACATCTAATGTCCATCCTAACTTATGATTCATATTCTGTGCCTGGAAACAGTCCCTGTATTTAACAATAACACCTACACAGAAAACAATCCACTGTTACAACTTATATGGTCACAAAACATTAATGATCTTCTGTAGACCAAGGAAATGTTTTTAACCATAATTGTCGTGCATCAAATTCACAGCCAGAATCCCCAAGATCAAAAAAATTTGCACAATACAAATAATAACTTAAAATACATACACACACATACACACACTCTCACACACACTTCTTACAGAACTGTGCTTGGGGAAACTCCATTTGTTGAGTGCCACTGAGGGCATATTTTGCTAAACTGCTGCTCCAGGTATTTTTGTTTGGAAAATCTATCACAGTAGGGCACAGCTGTTTATTGGATGAGCAGAAAAGAAAGATATGCTTGTGGCAACCGGAAAGTTTTAAGGTCTTTCAAGTTGTATAAAATGGACCTGCAGAAACATTTAAGTGTTCTCAGGATGCAAAGTTGGAGCTGAAATGTGATATCAAACCAGTTGCAAAAAGTGTACAGCAGCCATCTCTTGAGGTCAAACCTGGTACCCAGATATGCAAGAAAGCTTCAGGACACGTCTATAAATTAGGAATAAAAAACAAATGAGTGTAAGAATACTAAAAATATAGTGTCATGCTTTTTTAATATTAACTAACGGTAAATGTGATAAACAGTAGAGGATATCAATCACCACTAAAGAGGGCCTAAATTCGCAAGAATTTAAGAAACCTAACTCAGATTCAGTTTACATATATAGCTATTTCTAATTTATGTTTTGAGTAACGGGTAGTTGCAAGATGTTTAGAATTAAGAAATTCTGACCACACACTTGATAAACTAGCTTAAGGACTCAACTTTCATAAATAAACAATTGAAACTACCTTCTGAGGGAAAAGCCAGGTATTAAACAAATTGGCACTGAAGTCAGACCACCTGGGCTTTTAATCCTGGCTGAACCACTAGCTGTATGAGCCTGGACAAATTATTTAAATTCTTTAAATGCTATCCTTACCTGTAAAATGGGACTAGGAATAGTTCCTCCCCAACAGGTTAATTGTGGATTAAATAAACTTTGTGAGGATTTAAAGGGTTTAGCACAGTGCTGGACATATAAGTATTCTTTAAATGTTATCTATTATTTTACTTCACAGGGGCTTTCTGCTCTCAGGAGACAAGGTACTCAGTGTCAAAATCTTGCTCTTGGAAGTTGAAAAATTCAATGAAAATCTTGGCAATACTTACAGCTTGTTGGCCTTGTCCCATATCGTCGCATAATCTGATCATGTGTGAATTTCACAAAAGATTCATATTGTTCTGTGAGGGGAAAGACAGTGTATACTATCCCCAGAAACTCTCCCACAGTTTTTCAAGAATCAAGTGTCAGAATCACATCTAGCTTCCCAGTTTATATTATCCACTCTCAGGCCCTGCTTATAATGGTCACTCTGAGATCTGTTCCTTTCTCTTAGGTCCCAGAGCCAAATCCCTGGCTCCTAGGTTTGGTCACTGATCATTGCTAACATTTTCCTAATAATCTCACCCCTGCTGTAATTCCATCTCTTGCTAATGACTTCCCAAGATAGACAGCTGTGCTCACTACCACAAGCCAGCAAATTTTAGTATATCTCCTATAGGACATGAAGCTTGAAGCTCTTTTCTGCACTCTATCTTTTCTATAAATTTCAACATACACACTGAGTGATAGAGGTGGAATGGCTAGAAAGCTAAGAGAAAATTCCACATTACCTAATTGCAGACAGTTCCACAGAAGTACCTTCTGAAGGGAAACTCAGTAGAAAGACAGAAGGTAGTCTGACATCCATGAACACAGAAGTGACTTACAGCCAGCTGGTCTAAACAATTTTGGAGTGGGGGTAGAATAGGGGAATGACATACTACAGCTACTTCTTATAATACACATTGTTAGTATATTAAAGGATAAAAAAAATGTTACTATAAAGAAATTCTTTTAACTCTGTTGTTAAATCAACAGTTCTCAATTTAAAGCCGACCAATTAACATTCTGTGGTGTGGGCCACATGAGGAAACAATACTGTTACAGGAAGAAGCTGTTGCCTAAAACCTCTCTGATCACAACATCACCCTCTTTCACTAAACAGGTACTACTTCCTATTCCTGATTTAGATCCCTTCCTTTCACAAAAGGGTCTACTGGTTGCCATCACTAATCACTCTTTGTTCTAGCCTGAGCAGTGCTTTCCAGACTTTAAAGTACCTCTAAATCACAGGATGCCTGACTTCCCACATCCACAAAGTGACTCCCACCAGGAAGTCTGAATGTGTTGACTATACTCTTCCCAACCACCTGTTGGGAGGTCAGCATGATTCCTACCACCTGTTTACCCACCAGCTTGCCCGAATAACCTACTCGATGCCTTTATTCATATGGAAAATTCTTGAAAGAAAAGCTTGGCTTATCGTGTTTCAGAAATGTAAATGAAAAGTCCTTCCATATAATGTATAAATAAAATGTTTAGAATCCAAAAGAGAGTAACCAAAGAGAGAAACGTAATACTCACAATTCATTAAACCTTCTGGTATTCAGTCTTAACGCTTTTTCTAAGTTACCATTTACTTAACTGGGATTAATCCTTACAGAACCTTATTAACAATGGCATAGCCACTGCCTCAGCCTACCTGCTAGTTTGGTATTGAGGATTTGCTCATATTCCTCCCGAATTTTATCTTCATAGTCTTTTAAGAGACGCTCACATATTATTCCAACTTGTCGGAGGGTAAAGGTGGGCTGGTCCTTCTTCATCCAGGAGGAACCTGGCCAAAAGACATATCTAGTTTACATAATACATTCTAGCTCTAGGGTTCTGAATTAGTAACTATGCAAAGAGTCCTAGGATATAAAAATTGTTTAGAAAAATGATATTTTCCACTACTTTACATGGAATAGTTTCACAAAATTCTGACATTCATTCTACAAGGCAAGGCTGAAGGTAAATGAAGAAGTAGGAAGAAAGCATATTCAGGTGTGCTAAATGATCTGCACACAGAAAAACAGTTCTGATGCCATAACGATCCGAGCCCATACAGAATGCTCACTTGGTAAAGGACAAGAACAAAAAGGTTAAAGCTGATATAAAGCCTCTAGTCTGAATTAGAGAAAGTAGATTCACAATATAAGAGCTACCCAGATCCTTGGAGATCATCTACACCTATGTTTAATCATGGTGGTGCATTATAATTATCTGTAGAATTAACAACAACAAAAAAGATACGTATGCTGATTTAATTCTGGGGTAGGGCTTAGGCATCTTTTAAGTTCCACAGGTGATTCTGATAAGAAATGGCTGACTTGCCCAATATAAAAAACTGTTAGCTAAGTCACTGACGAATGACGGAAGGAGATGATTAGGCACTACACATCTCATCCTTGATCCCTTTTGAAACTAGGTTGAGAAAAATGAAATGTTCATGAGATTGCAGCTGGAAACCAAAATTTCCCCTGGGATGCCAGATGGAAATTGGCTTCCTGATCATGATAAAAACAGCAGCTCTGTTGGCAGCCCAGTTCTGAGTTTTCCTCAAAGCTCAGCCTGGAATCTGTTTCTTCAGCCCTCTTAGTCTATAAACCAGTTAACGTCTTGAAACAAATCATTTTTTGCTTAAACCAAAATTTTTTCTCTACAAATAAAACCTGCAAAACATCTAGTCAGTAATTATTTATAATTGTTTCTCTACCTGTAACATTTTATTACTTCAAAATGATATTACTAAAATCCAAAGAGAATATTAAGGAGAGACTTGCTAGCTACAACCACTGAAAGATCTATCACTCATGTATGGGCAAGAGCAATTAATTGGAAAGGGTGTTGTTTGAGGGTCAAGACCTTTGGGTTTTAAGAGGACAATTTTTTTTTTTTTAATGTATTTATTTTTGGCTGCGTTGGGTCTTTGTTGCTGTGCGTGGGCTTTCTCTAGTTGCGGCGAGCGAGGGCTACTCTTTGTTGCGGTGCGTGGGCTTCCCACTGTGGTGGCTTCTTGGGTTGTGGAGCACGGGCTCTAGGCGCACGGGCTTCAATAGTTGTGGCATACAGGCTCAGTAGTTGTGGCTCACGGGCTCTAGAGCGCAGGCTCAGTAGCTGTGGCGCAGAGGCTTAGTTGCTCCATGGCATGTGGGATCTTCCCGGACCAGGGATCAAACCCGTGTCCCCTACATTGGGAGCACGGAGTCTTATCCACTGGACTACCAGGGAAGTCCCCAAGAGGACAATTTTTAAAAAAATTATTTGAGGTGAAATTCACAGAAAACGAACCATTTTAAAACTGAACAATTCAGTGGCATTTAGTATAGTCATAATGTTGTACAACCACCACCCCTATCTAGTTTCAAAATATTTCCACCACTCCAAATAACACCCCTTACCCATTAAAAGCAGTTTGTCCCCATTCCCCGCTCCCCCTATCTCCTGGCCAACATCAATCTGTGTTCTGTAAGGAGACAAGTTTTGTTAGTTAGTTAGCTAGTTAGTTAGTTAGTTATGGATGGATGGCTGTGTTGGGTCTTCGTTTCTGTGCAAGGGCTTTCTCTAGTTGCGGCAAGCGGGGGCCACTCTTCATTGCGGTGCGCGGGCCTCTCACTATCGTGGCCTCTCGTTGCGGAGCACAGGCTCAAGACGCACAGGCTCAGTAGTTGTGGCTCACGGGCCTAGCTGCTCCGCGGCATGTGGGATCTTCCCAGACCAGGGCTCGAACCCGTGTCCCCTGCATTGGCAGGCAGATTCTCAACCACTGCGCCACCAGGGAAGCCCAGGAGACAAGTTTTAATCAAGGTAATTTTTAATAACTCTTAGAACTGTTATAAAGTAGAATATTCTGTGAGGAAACAAGTTCCTCTACTGTTAAAGTAGGCAGAGTCCACCACCAGTGGTGATGTTTGGGCCCTGGCCTGTTGACTATTTACAGGGATATGGCAGGCAAGACTCATGGCTGAACTATGTGACCATGAAAGTTCCCTCCAACCCTGAGATTCTATTTTTGAGCCATCCTCTCTGACCACCTGTCAATGTTACAGAGCAGTGCTGTCACACAACTTTCTGCAATAACGGAAATGTTCTATAGTGCTGTCTAATACAACAGCTACACGTGACTACTAAGTACCTGAAATATGGCTACCGCAGCGAGAAACTGAATTAAAATTTTATTAAATTTTAAGTAATTGAAAATTAAACAGCTACATGTGGCTACTGGCTACGGTATTATATACTGCAGTTATAGAGGGTACTCTTGAATTGCGTGGAAGGAAGTCCAATCAAATCAATCTAAGGTCTTTTGCAATTTCATGACTCCATGGTTTTAAAAGTATTTATAAGTAGTAATACAATGAATACACTTTACCAATTTTATTAGTTTAGATAAAATCAATTCTGGTTTAGGAAACCATCATTTTAATTACCACTTACAAACTCTTAAATGGATGGTGCACACTAAAACATGCTTACCTGGCGAACTAGGTGCTGTGAGTGCTGAGGAGTGAGGCTGACTTTCCGAAGTACAAGCTTCACTCTGATTAAGAACAACTTCTAAATGTCTCCACCTCTGGTAACGACTATATTCTTGTTTTATGTTCTGAAAAATTTGCTCTAATAAAAAAGAAACACACTTGAGCATTCACTTTACTGTGTTACTTCTTCAAGCTTCTTGTCCCTCCTCCCATGTTATATTAACAAAAGTGTTTATACCAGATAAAGCACTCCTCCTATAATCCCCAAAGTGTTTCCTCTTGTTGCCACTATTTCAGTAATACATAGGATAGCAGCTATTTTGGCATAAACCACCCAGGTAGTTCCCTTTGCTTCTTTTCTTGTGACAATGAAGACCAGATCTGCTGTTTGCTGTAGAATTAAGTAGGACAACTTACAGCAACAAACAAACAAAACCATCCTTAGCTCCTTCACCTAATAAGGAGCTATTTTTGATCTCCTCTGAGTTGCACAACTTCACAAACAAGGGTATTAGGAACGAGTCTCTTATACCAAGGCCTTCTAACAATGAAACTCTTGTCCTGTTTGGGATTCAAGATCTTTGGGGAAGAGGAGAGCAGAAAACATTATGTTCACAGCCTGGACACTGACCAAGAGAAGACCTGAGGTTACTGCTTGGAACTGATGGTCAGAGCTTAGAAAAGAATTTTCTGATCCTATAAGAGGCAATATTTGGTAGGATTCAGATTACTATTCTGTGTCAAGGTAATCATAAACTAATTTGTTAACGCTATTAAACGGAGTCCAGGGAACACAAATCACTAACCACCTTGAAGGCCACTCCCAGAGACAACACAGAATCTGGAAAGATGTGGTTTTCAACAAGTTTTTTTGGGTTTTTTGATAGAATATGTATTCACTTTCCAGATCATAAAGCCTCCTTATAAAAAACAAAAACCAGGAAATTATATCACCCCCCCACTCACATTATTCTAATATTTACTTTGTTATAACAATTTTTTTTTAATGGGGGGTAAGTGTTAATAATGCCATTTTGCTTCTTCCTACCTATGTGACTATGACCTTGGGAAATCATTCAGGATCTTTAGCCTAGTACTTCAAAACAAATGTTAATTGCCTACCCAATAAAGTTGTGAGAATCAACACCAAAGACATTAACAACATCATAACAAGTGATGGTACAGTCCAGGGACTGACATGAACTCAAAGTAGCTCCACACGTAGCTAAACTCCAGAACTCTCAAGCCTGAACATTGGAACAATGCAGGATTAGCAAAGCTTTCCTTTCAGAATGCTATGAAGATCATATTTTAGATCCCTGAATTTATGAAGTCCTTGCTTCATCTTTAAAATGCGTTAGTCTCCAAGCACATACTTGCCAGAATCAATACAAGGATGTAAGAAACTGCAAAGACTTGAAACAAGAAAGGACAAGTATGAGGACAATGCTCATGAGAACAGAAGGTCTTTGATAAACTTCTAACTGCCTCCTGTACAGCAAAGTGAACAAATGGAAAGATACAACATTAAGGCTGGTAGAAAGACTGGGAAGTCCAAGAATCTAAACATGGCATGCACAGGAGAAAAAGAAGTAGCTGTGACTTTCTTCCCAAGCAGGCCAAGGCATTTTTTCAAAAAAAAAAAAAAATGCAAATTTCTTTTTAACAGTGGATAATAATTTAAATTCTTGCCTCCCGTTATTATTTGAGGTTGTGCTTCCAGCTTATGTCAGACTAAGCCCATCTTCAAAATTTTACAATGACTCCTAGTTGCTACAGACCAAATTCAAACTCTTGAACATGGCATTCCATGCCTTCCAAGACTTGGCCCCAAATTATTTTTCCAGTTCTACTACAACCGAGTTGCATTAAACTATCCTTTCCTTAACCTGTGGGTTTTCTAGCCTTTGCTCTAGCAGTTTTCCTTTGCTTGAACTGGGGCAGTCTCTCCCCCCAACATTATTCAAGACCCAGCTAAAATGCTACCTCTTTCTGGAAGTTAATTCTCCAACCCTCAAGTCATGATCAATTAACTGCTTTGCATCTAGACTCCCTCCATGTTTACAAACATTTCCTGGAGGTCAGCAAACCCCTTCCATGTCTGGTATCCATCTAGCTCCTTTAAGCAATGAAAGGCTTAATTTTATAGGCTCCTTCCATAAAAAAATGCTATGATACATATCTTTTTTTTTTTTAAGTTTAGTAAGAACATAGTTTCTTGACTATTTCTGAGAGAACTTTTGAGTTAACAACTAGGATATTTTGATACGAAGCCACTGATTTTTAAATTCACTTTTCTATTAGTTGGCTTTATTCTTTCTTTTTGTATAGCAATTAATATTTCCTCCCCATTCTTCCTTTTTAATCCAGAAGGCATCTTTCACTTCAGCCAAAGCATCAAATTATTCAGTTTCTTTCATGACAGAACCATAACTGATCAACCTTTACAAATTAATATTTTTAATAAAATATTTTAACACAAAATGACCAAGAAATCTATGCAAAAATTAAATTTTAAGATTAAAAAAACAGCGACACCATTACAGCACCCTGCCATATTTAGGCTTCCAAATACATTGAACAATCACTTAGTAAGCATTTGCTATGTTGTGAACTACCATAAAATTAATCTAGAGGGTAGTATTGGAAGAAATAAAACATTTACATAAATTCCATCGAGACAGGGCAAGTATTAATTCTATTTTGCAGAAGAGAGATCCAGAAAGATTATGTGACTATCCTTGGGTATCTGTAGGAGCAGTGGAAGAAAAAAATATCACTTCAAGAGGACATCTATGTACCCTGCTTTTGCAAACATTATTTCATTCAGTACATAAGGCTTTGAAACAATAAGTGATCAGGGAATTTAAAGTAGAATAGAGTTCCTTATGGAGCAGGGTTAGTCAGGTAATGATGGAAGACTTGAAGAAATGACTGTATTTGGATTAGCAAACAGAAGGTGAAAACATCACGATGGAAGACAGGATACAGGCACAGCCAAGTGGGTCTGGGGGAAAAGAGCAAAGGCATAGTTCGGGAAAAAAATGTATAAAAGACTGACTAAGTAAGAAATGGTTAGAGTTGATAAATCCTTTGAATGCCAGGATAAAGAAGAGATAAGGTGAACACGAGTAAGGATACAGTGCCTAGGAGAGCCTGGCTGGCAACTGCTGGGATCTTGGTGTGAGAGGATGAGGGCCTCAAATCTGCATCGTGGATACACAGAGGGAGGAGGAAATAATGGCTAAAGACACTGGTAACTGAAAAGGGGCAAGAAAAGAATGATTTTAAGGCCACCTCAAGGTTTTGACAACGCTTGAGGAATAGAAAAACCCACACAAAGAAATGACTTGCCAAAGTCCAGTTTTGAGGCACCCCCGCCCCGGCCCCGCATTTCCGGGAGCCCTTTAAAACTGCTAACTATTCATTCGGATGCACTTTCCCCTCTACTCCTGCGCAATGGTTAGGGGTTCGGGTTTTTTTTTTTTTTTTTTAACTTTATTGTCACACCAGTTCTTCTCTTTCCTTGGCCTATGTGGAATCCCTATTGAAGGAAAATCTCTCTGTTACGGATGGTTGAATTCCTGCTTCCAGAACCTCTGTATGTTTAAGGATTCTCAAATTCTAGCTAACGACCTACCGATTTCAAGCCATATATGGTACAGGACCACAGTCATACAATAAAAGAACAGGGCCAGTCTCTTAGAAACAGGTTGAAATCGGATTCCACGACTTCGACGGCGGCCTGAGGTCCCTAAAGACTTCTGGAAATCAGGTCTCCCTACAAGCCACAGCACAGTGCTGCAGAGCACGCACTCAGGCCCCCTCCCAGCAACCCGCCCCCAACCCCACACCCTCAAGGCCGGGTTCGTGAGCGGAATCCAATTTTCCATGGCCCACTGGATCTGCAGGGTGGCTCAGTGCAGGCGCGGGTGGCGGACGCAGGAAGGGCTACGGGGGCTGCGAGGGCCCCGAGCGGCCGGGGATATTCCCATCTTCCTCCTGCCCACCCCTCTAGGGTCTCCAGCTCCAAGAAAACCGAAAACCGACACTGTGGCCCCCCGACGCCTCCCGGATGTCTCCCATGCCCGGAAGCGACCAGGCCCAGCGACACCCCAGTTCCCTTTTCTCAGAGCAAAGAAGGGGTCCGCGAGTGAATTAGCCTAGCGTTCATGACCTTCCCTCCCCCACCCCCTTCAAAAAAATGCCTGGGCCTGGCTTCCTGCCAAGCCCGCAGCGTAGGTTACCCGGGGTTGGAAGGCGCCGCTCGCTGCCGGGCGGGGCGGGCTGCTGCAGAGTCGGCGGTGGGGTCTGCGTCTGAAGCAGCGGCGGCGGCTCGGCGTCCGGGGGCCTGAGGCCCGGAGTGGGGCCGGGCAGAGGGGCACAGCGCCGCCGCTTTGGGGAGCCGGGACTCAGCAGCGCCGCCTCGAACTCCATGGGCCGCTTCAACGTCGCCCCGCACGCCATGCCGCTGAAGGGCCAGGGACCAGGAGCCGACGCGACTTTAACTGCGGCCCAACCTCCCGCTCCGCAGCGGAGCCCGCAAGCCAAGCCGGCTCCAATGGCGGCTCCAGCACCGGCAAAGGCGCTGGCCCCGCCTCCTGTGACGTCACGGGCCCTCGCCACCGCCCAGAACAGGGGGTGGAAGCCGGAAGGGCCGCTCTGGGAGGTCCGTCAGCACGTTCCGGCCCGTGGCGCCCCCTGCTGAGGAAATGGAAAGGCCTGGGCGGAGAGCTTGGTCACCAAGCAAGGTCGGGAAGGCCCCCACCCCCGCCACTGCCGCTCCCAGGGTCCCATCGTCCCCCCATCTTCCTGAGCAGGCGCGCCGGGGTGGCATCTTAGGTTTTCGCACCTGCGCGAACGGGCATGGGGGAGGGGAGAGTTGGCGGGGCTTGTCCAGAGGCCGCGGGGTTCGGTTGTCTCCCGGTACGGTAACCTCGTTCCATCCAGAACGCTCTAGTCACTGTGATGAGAGAGGATTATTCTAAAAGGTCTGCAGGGGCATCCCCCCGAGTCCAGGAAAGTCTTCACTTAAACATAACCCAAAGTCTGAGGGTGGACTTCAGGAAGTCCACCAACCCCATGAAATTGTGTGCAAAATAGCGTGTGTGTGTGGACGTATTTTGGGATAGATGACCCATATCTTCGTCGGCTCATCACAGGGGTCTGTTAGTCCAAACAGTTAAAGAACAAACAGAAAACAACCCACTGGCTTAAATCATCCAAGAATGGTGTCAGAGGGTTAAGAACTTCAGCTGATGACTGATTTGCCAGTCTCCCTGTCTAACCTGGCAACCCAGATGCTTCCTCAGGTCTATCCGAATTCTCCAAAGCAGTGCCAGCTATAAAGTGCTTTTGATATTCTGGAAAGATAAATAGTTAACAGGAGGGTTCTGCTTTCGGGAACCGTATGTGCATGTCTAGTACTGGGAAGTAGGTTCAATACTTTGAAGAGATCATCAAAGGGATCTGTGATCCAAAAAGGCTAAAACCTTTCTATAACTATTCATATATATATAAAATATATTATATATATATATATATATATATATATATATATATATATATATATATATATATATAAAATAATGGCCATGCCTCCTGGGATCTGTCCGTCTAACCACATCTCTGGGGTTTTCCAAAACAGTCCAAATTTCAGATACTCTCTTTTACTAGACCATATGCCAGATCAATGTGCCCCAGTATTTGAGTTGGAGAATATGAACGATACTACCTCAGTCCCATTCTTTGTCCCTTTTCTGTTGCTCTTCTCTGTCCTCCCCAGTTTCTCCAAATTTTATTAAGATCCAAACATAGGTTAAGTTTTCTTGCATTTATCTTTGACAAATAGCAGAAATAACTCTAAAATGACTGAGCATACCAAATGTTAAATTTATTTTATCCCATTTCTTTTCCA
The DNA here is from genome assembly GCF_949987535.1 of Balaenoptera acutorostrata. Classification (NCBI taxonomy): domain Eukaryota; kingdom Metazoa; phylum Chordata; class Mammalia; order Artiodactyla; family Balaenopteridae; genus Balaenoptera; species Balaenoptera acutorostrata. The sequence continues at coordinate 31,927,165 of NC_080064.1, read as the reverse complement.
TAAGGACATAAAGGTTTACAATAGGCAAAAACAAACAAACAAACAACAGCTAGAAAAAGAACATTAGGGCCAAAGAAAAAGGAGATCACAATTATCCTGGGGTTAAGCATGACTGTGACTGAATTTGATATTTTAGTTCTCAGTTTTCTGGCTGCCAGGGCAAAAATGAAAACACAGTACATGTTGAATAGATTTTGTCATCTGAAAAATCAGTTCATCAGAGGAGATAGACCGTAGATTTTTTTTCATAACACTAAATTCTAAAGGTAGTTTCTCATGTGACTTTATTAGGAACCAATAAATGATGTAATAAAGCAATTAAGAAGATTTGAACAACAAATGCAAAGGAAAAATTAAATCAATATTTCTTGTTACGTCCAATAAAAGCCAAGGACATAAAAGCAACCTAGGGATGGTTATTTTTTAAGGAGCTTGTCTAATGTGGTCCAAGCAGATTGCTTTCTTGTGGTCTGAACTGGTCCAAAGTTAGAGCTCAGAAGGTTTGAAAAGTGTGTCCCCTGGGTCATCATTCTAAATAGCATCTCTTCTAGCTAGGGTTTTGCTAAATGCTTTGACAGTCTCTACTCTGTGATCCTTTAAAACTTTGAGAGTGCCTTATAATATTAGTGTTTTATTGGTGTCAGTCTATTTATCTCTTGTAAAAATAAAATACAGTGTGTGTGTGTGAAAAAAAAACCAATATAACCCACCTGCAAAAAAAAAAAAAAAAAATTAGTGTTTTAAAACAGGAAGTTATAATTTGTTTACACATCTGACTGTGCTTCAAAACTATAAATTCCTTGAGAATAATACCCAGGCCTTATTCATCTGTGTTTCCCCATGCCCAGTACAATGTTTGAATACAGGAGGGGTAGACACAGAATAAATATTGTTCGAATGAATAAATAGTTATTATTTCAAGGTTGTTCTCTGTCCCTGAAAGCTGATAGTCCACATTACTGAATGAGGGTGGATTCAGATGATTCAGAAACCAAACAAGTAGGTGGTATATCCTGTTATAAGCTGCAGTTGACAGTGGCCCAACCAGAGGGATGTCCTTGAGGGAAGCAGATGGGCTGCTCTGACAGCTTCTCAGTGTGATTTCTCCTTATGAGGTCACCACAGTCCGGGTCTGCTTTGCTTTGCGTATTCAGACACTTGACCAGTCACAGACATACACACACGTTACTAATTACCTTTCAGGTGCTGGGCACTATGCTATCATGGCTGAAGATACCATAAAAAGAGATATGGTTCCTGCCCTCCTAAGGCTTCCAGTCTATTAGAGATGGCAGACATTAATCAAATTATAATGACAACAACTGCATAATCACAAACTGTGACAAGTGCTATGAAGGAAAAGGACAGGATATTACGAGAGAGTGCAGCGGAGGTCTTAACCTGTCTTGGAGAGCAATGAAGACTTCTCTGGAGAAGTGACATTTGAGCTAGGAATTAACTAAACAAAAAGAGAATGGGAACACCCCAAGCGGAGGGGACAGCATATCCAAAGTCCAGTGATAGAAGAGATATAATGTGTTGGAAGAATCAAAAGAAGTCTCAAGTGGCTGTGGTACAGAGCGCAAATGCAGAGAGTCAAGGGAGAAAAAACTGATGCAGAAGTCTGGAGCTTGAGCATTTAATGCCTGTAGGCTTCAAGATTTTTTACCTTTATCTTAAGAGCAGTGGGAAGCCACTTCAGGGGTTAAGGTGGGAACAAAATACTTTAAAAATGATTTACATTTGAAAAGATTCCTGCCTGTTGTTTGGGGAACAGGTTGGAGGTGAGCAGGGGTAGATGGAGGATATGCATGCCTTGTAGCATTAGTTTTATAATATTACAAGGAACCTCCCACCTCCCCGCACACACAAATTCTTTCATATCCCCACCTGGGGTGTTTCTATGATACTTCATTCACCCTGTGGATGCTCAGCAATAGGTCTGAGGCTCTGTTTACTGGTGCCAGCAATTGTCTGACCCAGGAGCATGGCTGGGCTAAAGTTGGGGCTGGGAATGCAAGGAGAGAAGGATATCATCTTCCAAAATCTTCCGGGATTCTTTGCCCAGATTTCCCAAAAGAGTTATCTATAGTGGCTATCTCCCACCCACCATCTATCAACCCACACCAGTCTGATTTCACCCCTCCCATTCCACTAAAGCACCAATGAACTCCAAGCTATGGAGGGAAGTGGACAGACATGAGGAAAGTTTAAAAGATGAAGTGAACAGATCTTGGTGAGGATTAGGTATGAAGGTAAGAGAGATGAAAGATTCAAGTGTGATTCCTAGGCTTCTGGCTTTCTCAGCACCATTTTCTGAGAAAGATTTCATTGGACAAGAATCAGACTAGGAAGAAGCTATGAGCATGGTTTTGGAAATGTTGAAATAGAGGTTCCTTTAAAGCACTACTTGGGATTCTCAAGTGTGGAGTGTGTAAGTGTGTATGTGTAAATCTGTGGGTCTGGAATTCAGGACAAGCATGGATTGGAGAAAAAAAATGACAGTCATTACTGTAGAAATGGTCATTGAAGTTGTAGGGGCAGCTGGGATTGTCTGGAGCAAGCATTCTTACCTTTTTTGTGTGTGCTATAAAATCCTTCTCTGAATGTTTTAAAATGTATAAAATAAAATACATATGATTACAAAGGAAATCTCATATATTTCTTTAGATTCATTTTCAGGTAGTCTATCAATATCCACTGAATATCCGTTGGATACTGATAGACTACCTAAAAATATAATATATATTCATTGGATATTAATAAACTATCTGGAACTGTATAATATTAAGGCTAAAAAAATTATTAAGATGAAATAGAAGAGGGAATTCCCTGGCGATCCAGTGGTTAGGACTCCACACTTAAACTGCCGAGAGGGCCAGGTTCAATCCCTGGTCGGGGAACTAAGATCAAGGGTGGGGGAGTAAGGAGAGGAGTGGTAAAACCCATCCAAAGGTTTAATAAGGGTGGAGAATGGGGAAATAAAAGTACTCAAAAAGATCTTATCATTTGAGGGGAAGGGAAAGAAGTAGGGGAAGAAAGCATCTCTATATGGCAAATACTTGATATTTTTTTACATGACAGAAGAAAAATATGTGTGCATCAATAAGCATAGGGAAAGGAAAAGAAATCATAAGTAAAATGGAAAAATATAGTAGAACTCAACAAATAACAAGAAAAAGGGGGAATGAATGGTAATTTGATAAAACCAGAGGAATCAGCAAAATAAAATAAATAATAAACATCGTATCAGTTAAGTGAGTGTTATCAATTGCCATTAAGTGTAGATAAACTGAATGATCCCATTGAAAAACCGACTGTCAGACTGAGTTAAAAAACAAACCCAACTGTGTACTGCATATAAGAAACAGATTTAAAACAAAGTGATAAAGAAAAGTTGAAAATAAGGGAGTGGGCAAGACTTCCCTGGTGATGTTAAGTAAAGTAGAAGAGGCAACGTTAATATCAGGAGGAATCTAAAGAAAAGCATTAAATTGGGTAATATAATGTATTAATAAAAAGAATAATTTAAGAAGTTTTAATAATCATAAATTAAACAACATGGCAACTAAATTTATAAAGCAAAAACTATTAAAAAGTCAAGGAGAACTTGATAGAAATACAATCATACTGTGATTAAACAGATTTAGTACAGAACAGGCAAAATTTAGAGGAACCGAATAATTGAATTAATGAATTTGATTTAGTAGTCATTTATGGAACCTAACATACATTGCATATAGAATATCCTTTTTTTCATATGCGCGTGAATGATTTACAAAATTAGACCATATACTTGGTTCACAAAGAAAACATTAACACATCTTTAAAAAAAGTTTATAGGGCATACTCTAATCGTAATGCAATAAAATTACAAATGCATAATAAAAAGGTGATAAGAAAACCTTTGAATGCCTGGAAATTAAACAGACTTCTAGATAACAGTGAAGTCAAAGAGGACATAAAAACTAAAATTATAAACTATCTAGAAAGCAATGAAAAAGAGAACACTTCAGATTATAACACCTATAACACACATATAACACAAATATCACATATAATTATAGAACACAGCAAATTCTTCCTTTTGTAGCCAGGGGAAATTTTATAACCTTACTATCTTTATTATTAAAAATGAAATACTAAAAATATACATGAACTTAAAACTCATCTTAAGAAATTAGATGGAATTCCCTCGTGGCCTAGTGGTCAGGATTACGGGCTTTCACTGCCGTGGCCTGGGTTCAGTCCCTGGTCAGGGAACTGAGATTCCACAAGCCATGCAGCACTGCCAAAAAAAACAAAAAACAAAAAAAAAAAACAGAAATGCAAAAAGAGAAGGAAAGCTATAATATAACAATCATCATAAAAGAAAACTAAAGGTGATTAGACATCTACCATGTAATAAAAGAATCAGAACCTGATCGTTTTCCAACTCAGTTCCATCTAACCTTTAAAGAATACACAATTCCACTGTAATTTGATCTACTAGTCCGGCCAAAATTTGGAAAGCTCCGCAATGCATTTTATAAAGCTGACATAATTTAAAAACCAAATTCTGATAAAGATAGTTCCAAAAAACAAACTATGGCCCACCTTTACTAATGAATAGAGGCAAAAATTCCAAATAAAATATTAGCAAATGAAATTTAGCACACGAGAATAATACACTGCAACCAAATTGGGTAATTTCAAATATATGAAGGTGGTTAGAATTTCAGGAAATGTATCAATGTAGTTCATAAACTTCATGAATCAAAGAAGAAAAGTCTTAAGATGATATCAGTAGATGCTGAAAGGCTTTAATAAAATTCAATAGCCATTCTTTTTTTTTTTTAATATTTATTTATTTATTTATTTATTTGGCTGCTCTGGGTCTTAGTTGCAACACACAGGATCTTCATTGTGGCATACAGGATCTTTTAGTTGCGGCATGTAGGCCCCCTTCTTTTTTTTTTTTTTTTGGCTGAGTTGGGTCTTCGTTGCTGCATGCGGGCTTTCTCTAGTTGCAGCTAACAGGGGCTACTCTTTTTTTAAAAATAAATTTATTTATTTTATTTATTTATTTTTGGCTGCATTGGTTCTTCGTTGTTGCGCGCGGGCTTTCTCTGGTTGCAGCGAGCAGGGGCTTCTCCTGTTGCAGAGCATGGGCTCTAGGTGCGCAGGCTTCAGTAGTTGTGGCACATGGGCTCCATAGTTGTGGCTCATGGGCTCTAGAGTGCAGGCTCAATAGTTGTGTCACACAGGCATAGTTGCTCCACAGCATGTGGGATCTTCCCGGACCAGGGCTCAAACCTGTGTCCCCTGCATTGGCAGGTGGATTCTTAATGACTGCACCACCAGGGAAGCCCGAGGAGGGGCTACTCTTCATTGTGGTGTGTGGGCTTCTCATTGTGGTGGCTTCTCTTGTTGCAGAGCATGGGCTCTAGGCACACAGGCTTCAGTACTTGTGGTGCTCGGGCTCAGTAGTTGTGGCTCATGGGCTCTAGAGCACAGGCTCAGTAGTTGTGGCGCATGGGCTTAGTTGCTCGGCAGCATGTGGGATCTTCCCAGACCAGGGATCAAACCCATGTCCCCTGCATTGGCAGGCAGATTCTTAACCACTGTGCCACCAGGGAAGTCCTGGCATGCAGGCTCTTAGTTGCAGCATGTGGGATCTAGTTCCCTGACCAGGAATCGAACCCAGACCCTCTGAACTGGGAGTGTGGACTCTTAACCACTGGACCACCAGGGAAGTCCCTCAATAGTCATTCTTAACAAGAATGTGCAGTTTGCTCTAATCACATGCCAAAAGCAAGCTCACCTTATCAGTTAGGCACAGGCAAATTCGAGTCCTCTAATATACATGAGAACCACATTCATCTGAATAAATAAATAATAAAAAGGAAAAATTAACATTAAGAAGTGGAGATAAATTTCTTAAACATGAAAAGAAAAAAAAAGTATCTTTAACCAACGAAGAGCAGCATTCCAAATGGCAAATTCCTGAACTATTTCAGTTAAAATATGACAGGGATGACCACAATCACCATTGTTATTAAATATTGCCTTGAAGTTACTACCATATGGATTAGAACAAGGTAATACATTGATAAAAACATTGGGAAAGAAGAGATACTAATTTTGCTGATATCAACAATGACAAGAAAGCTACTAGAATTAGTAAGATAATTTGGTAAGGCATGTGGATACAAGGTAAACATTTTTTAAAAAGTAAACACCTAGAAATGGAAATGGGAAAAATTTTATTCAATAACACTATAAATACCAAGGAACAGATCAGTATTCCCTATGAACATTGATACAAAAATTCTCAACAAAATACAAGCAAACAGAATTCAGCAGCATACTAAAAACACCCATGACCCAGTGGGATTTATTCTGGAATGTAAGAATGGTTCAACATACAAAAATTGATCACTGTAATACACCACATCAACAAAATGAAGAAAAAACCCCATCATTATCTCAATTGATGCAGAAAAAGCATTTGACAAAATTCAACACCCTTTCATGATAAAAACACTCAGCACAATAGGATTAGAAGGAAATTACCTCAACACAATACAAGCAAATATCATACTCAGTGGTGAAAGACTAAAAGCTTTTCCTCTAATATCAGGAACAAGGGAAGAATGCCTGCTTTTGCCACATCTATTCAACATAGTACTGTAGTTCTAACCAAAGCAATTAGGCAAGAAAAAGAAATAAAGTCATCCAAATTGGAAAGGAGGAAGCAAAATTATTTGTTTGCTGGTGATATGATCTTATATGTAGAAAACCCTAAAGACTTCGTTAGAACAATAAATGAATTTATCAAAGTAGCAGGATGCAAACTCAACACACAAAAATCATTTTCTGTACACAGTGTATAGAAAATGATTTCATAATCTCAAAAGGAAATTACAAGAACAATTCCATTTACAATAACATCCAAAAATAAAATACTTAAGAATTAATTTAACCAAGGAAGTGAAAGACTTGTACAATGAAAACTACAAAACATTGCTGAAAAAAATTAAAGAAGACATAAATTAATGAAAACATGTCACACGTTCATGGATTGGAAGACTTAATATTGTTAAAATGTCAATACTACCCAAAGCGGTCTGCAGATTCAATGCAATCTCTATCAAAATCTCAATGACATTTTTTTGCCAAAATAGAAAAACGCATCCTAAAATTCATAGTGAATCTCAAGGGACTGGAATAGCCAAAAAATCTTGAAAAAGAAGAACAGACTGGAGGCTCACACTTTCTGTTTTAAAACTTAGCTACAAAGCTACAATAATCAGAACAGTGTGTTATTGGCATAAAGACAGATATACAGACCAATGGAATAGAACAGAGAGCCCAGAAATACCCCCTCACATGTATGATCAAATGATTTTTGACAAAGGTGCCAATGGGGAAAGAACAGTCTTTTCAACAAATGGTGCTAGGAAAACTGGATATCCACATGCAAAAGAATAAAGTTGGACACTTACTTAACATTGTATACAAAAATTAATTCCAAATGGAGCAAGGACCTAAATGTAAGACCTAAGACAATAAAACTCTTAGAAGAAAACATAGGACAAAATCTTCATGACCTTGGATTTGGTAAGGATTTCTTGGGTATGACATCAAAGGCACTAGCAACAAAAGAAAAAATAGACAAATTGGACTTCATGAAAATTTTTAAAATTTGTGCATCAAAAGACACTATCCACAGAGTAAAAAGGCAACCCACAAATGGGAGAAAATGTTTGCAAATCATATATCTGATGAGGAATCAATATCCAGTGTACATAGAAAAGTTTTAAAACTCAACAACAACAACAAAAAACTGATTCAAAAATGGGCAAAGGACTTGAATAGACCTTTCCCAAAGAATATATATGAATTATCAGTAAGCACATGGAAAGATGTTCAACATCACTAGTCATTAGGGAAATGCAAATTAAAACTATAATGATATAACACCTCACACTCACTAAGATGGCTACTATAAAAAAATAGAAAATAACAAATGTTGGTGAGGATGTAGGGAAGTTGGAACCCTTGTGCATTATTGATGGGAATGTAAAATGGTATAGCAACTGCAGAAAACAGTATGGCAGTTGCTCAAAAAGTTAAAAACAGAATTACTATATGATCTATCAATTCCACTTCTGAGTATATACTCAAAATAATCAAAAGCAGGATCTTGAAGAGACATTCATGCACCCGTATTCATAGCAGCATTATTTACAATAGCTAAAACATGGAAGCAACCCAAGTATCCACTGACTTATAAATGGATAACCAAAATGTGGTACATACAAACAATGGAATATTTTTCGGCCTTAAAAGGGAAGGAAATTCTGCAATATGCTACAAAAACATGGATAAACCTTGAGTGAAATAAGTCAGTCACAAAAAGACAAATACTGTATGATTCCACTTATGTAAGGTACTTAGAGTAGTTAAATCATAGAGATGAAAAGTAGAATAGTGGTTGCCAGGGGCTGGGGGAAGGGAGGAAATGGGGAGTTATTGTTTAATGGATGTAGTTTCAGTTTTACAAGATGAAAAGATTTATGGGGATGGATGGTGGTGATGGTTGCACAACAATGTGATTGTACTTAATACCACTGAACTGTACACTTAAAAATGGTTAAGATGGGCTTCCCTGGTGGCGCAGTGGTTGAGAATCTGCCTGCTAATGCGGGGGACACGGGTTCAAGCCCTGGTCTGGGAGGATCCCACATGCCGCGGAGCAACTAGGCCCGTGAGCCACAATTACTGAGCCTGCGCGTCTGGAGCCTGTGCTCCGCAACAAGAGAGGCCGCGATAGTGAGAGGCCCGCGCACCGCGATGAGGAGTGGCCCCCACTTGCCGCAACTGGAGGAAGCCCTCGCACAGAAACGAAGACCCAACACAGCCAAAAATTAAAAAAAAAAAAAAAAAAAAAGGTTAAGATGGTAAATTTTGTGTTATATGTATTTTGCCACAACAAGAAAAGGAAAAAAAGAAAAAAAATACCCTAGGAATAAGTTGAACAAAATCACAGGTCATATATAAAGAATATGATTAAATCTTATTGAACAACATAAAATTAGAGCTAGACAAATGGAAAGTTATGTGTTCTTGGATAAGAAAACAATGTTATAAAAACAAAAATATTTTTAAAATATTTATATTTAATGCAATTCCAGTTAGAATACTGACAGGCAGTTGTTTTTTTTTAATTTTATTTTTTAAAAAATAAATTTATTTATTTATTTTTGGCTGCGTTGGGTCTTCATTGCTGCACGCAGGCTTTCTCTAGTTGCAGCGAGCGGGGGCTACTCTTCATTGCGGAGCATGGGCTCTAGAGCGTAGGCTCAGTAGTGTGGTGCACGGGCTTAGCTGCTCTGCGGCATGTGGGAGTTTCCCGCACCAGGGCTTGAACCCGTGTCCCCTGCATTGGCAGGCGGATTCTTAACCACTGCACCACCAGGGAAGTCCTGACAGACAGTTTTTTAAAAAATCTATTGAACTGAATTGTTAAAATGATCTTAAACCCATATGGAAGACTATATAACCTAGAATAATCAAGAAAAGTATGAAAATTAAGTACAATGAAGGGAGACTACTTGCTTAACTAGATACCAGAAAACTCAGAAAACTGCTGTAATCAAATTAATACAACATGGGCATAAAAATATACCATTGGAAAGTAATAGAATATCTAGAACTAGATATTAGAATATAAGAGAGTTCAGCATATGACAACACTGTCATTTGTCATAGTCAGAGGGAAAAACATGGTTCCTCTAGTAAATGATGCTGTAAATCTGGTTCTATATACGGAAGAAAATAATTTGACCCCATCTCATACAATTTCAAAACATGGTTTAAATATTATCATTTAGATATAAACATAAAATAAAATAATAAAAATCTTAGAAGAAAATCTAGGAGGGGATCTGACATACAACATAGTGACTGTAGTTAATAATATTGCACTGTATACTTAAAATTTGCTGAGAGCAGACTTTAAGTGTTCTCACTATAGCACATAAAAAAGGTAACTATGTGAAATGATGGGTGTGTTAATTAACTTGATTGTGATGATCATTTCACAATGCATACCAATATTGATTCATCCCTGGGAATTCTCTGGCAGTTCAGTGGTTAGGACTCCTGTGCTCTCACTGCTGAGGGCCCAGGTTTGATCCCTGGTTGGGGAACTAAGATTGCCACAAGCCGTGCGGCCCAACCAAAAAAAAAAAAAATCATCCTGTTGTACACCTTTAAAAAATCATGTTGTACAACCTAAATATATACAATTTTTGTCAATCATATTTCAGTAAATCTAGGGGGAAAAAAGACACCTTCCCCGGTAAAGTAGCTGTGTAAACTGCAGGTGCTTAAAACGTTTTGGTGAAATTTGAATATGTTTACATAATTTAAAGAGGAAAACATTTAAAAATAAAAGCAACTATTTTTATTTTGTATATGTTTTAAAAAAGAAAGAAAATGTAGGAGACCATATGTACAATCTAGGTATGAGGTAGGAGGGTAGCAGACTCAGAGATTATAGAATAAAAGAACAACTTGACCAAATGAAACCTTTTAAATGAATTTATAAAAGAGACAACAAATCTGGGAGGAAAATTCAATAGAGAGAGTAGAAAGTTAATATTTATAACATGAGAGGAATACCTACAAACAGACAAGAAGGGGACTGATAACCCTGTAGAAAAAACGGACAGAGAATGTGATGAAGTAATTCACGGAAGAACAAGTCTGAATGGACGAGAAGCATATAAGAAGTGCTAAGTCTCACTAATAGCCAGAGAAATGCAAAATAAAGTAACAATAAGATATCACTTTATATTTATCGAACTGTGAAAGTTAAAAAATTCAGAAAATATTTATTGCTGGTGGGATTGCTGAAAAAGAGGAATTATTATATATTGCTGTAAACTGGTAGAGTCTTTTCCAGGAAAGCATTTCAGCAACATCTGTTAAAAATAAAAACATACCTTTTCTTTTACAAATCCCACTTCTGGGTAGACACCCTAAGAAAGAAAAGCACTGGAATATATCTACTTCGATGTTTATTGCCACATTGTTCGCAACGGCCAAACTGAGATTAAAGAGAATATTCATCATTCAAGCAGTGATTGAGTAAAGTATGGTACATTTACTGCAGCTATTAAAAAGCATGGATCAGAAGTATGCAAATTTACATGGTAGGATTTTTAAAAGGAAACTAAGGTATGGAGAAATTACCTAAGTCATCCAAGATGGCACACCTAAAAAGGAGTTAGGGCCAGGATTCAAAAAGTCTGGGTCAGAGTCCATGAATCAGCCACTATACTATGTTCCTTCTGAGGGGGAGTGACTAGAAAGTTGGTAGAGGATGACAAATAAAAGGGAGAAAAAGAGAGAGGTCGCTAAATACCACGAACGTTTAGAGGATCATGGAACAAAGGTGGAATAATTATCCGGTAGCAACTGTGTCGTCCCCCCACTCCTTCCCCGCCCAAGACAGGACAGGACAGGAGAGGCTCCCCTTCCTAGCTCTCAATGTGGTATGGGAATGGTGACTTTTCTTAGGTTACCAGAGGTCCTTCTGGCTTCCTTTGTTGGGTTACAGAAACTTGGCAACAGGTACCACAGTGCTTTGGGGCTTCTTACCATCCCTTCCTGAGCTGATCCTGTGTCTCCTCTCTGTTGGTGTGGCTCTGACTGACCCTGCTGCTGGCCACTGCTGGTGCAGCTATTATCATTCCCAGAGATGGGAGACAGTGGAAGACTCTCTTCTCTCTGCCATGTAGCAGAGTGACGTTAAGACACAGACCTGGGCACCTGGTAGATGTGGTTTCAAATCCCAGCTCTGTTATTGACCACTTGTGTTAGCCTAGGCCAGTCACAACTTCTCTGAGTATTAATTTGCCCACCTGTAAAATGAACCTACATTACAGGTCAATTGTCAAAAATAACTGAGTAATGTATCTCAAATGCTTAGCACAGCTCTTATTAATAAAGTTCGAAAGTTTCCCTCAGTAACCCACAACCTTTCTTCCCATTATTTGCAATGGGACTCCAACAAAGAAAGAAGTTGGGCAGTGAGCAAACTGTTTTGCTTTCATATCTTCTAAGAAAATTTTGAAAAATTGTATACTCCTATGCATATATTTAAGCTGACATTTAAATTTTTTCACTCAGATGAAATATCGTAAAGAATAGGATTTCCAGCATATTGCAGATATTAACAATTTGAACTCAAAAAAACCATTATGTAACTACTTTGAATATATTGAGTAGAAGCTGAACACTATCAAGTGGTCTAGAATGAGAGTTCTGACCAATAAGGGCACCATATCAGATAGTGCTTGACCAAACTAAGAAAAGTATGACCATGACACAACCACTGGATATTTGTTACTGCCAGAATCTTGATATCATTGCTGCAGGCTTTCAGAATCACAAATTGAATCTTTACAAGTGTCCAGTGTCCCAGCCTTGAGCATCTTACTGGTTATTGGCCCATGGCCAGTTGATAGGGGCGAGAGAAGGAAAATACCTGTCTCCCTTCAACCTTCTGTCATATAGTTTGGGCTTCTCCCTCCCACTGAGACCATAAATTGGACATTCCCTCAAAATAGGAAGGGTGCTCAGGCCAAAAAACAAGAAGGTACCTTTCAGAAATGAATAATAAAAACAGTAGCCAATATTTATTGAGAGATATTTACATGCAAGTTTTACATATGTTTACTCTGTTAATGCTCACAATAGCTCTATGAGGTACATTGCATTATTATGCTATGTGGTAGGCTAAACCATGGCCCCCAAAGATATCCACTCCCTAATCCCTAAACCTGGCAAAGGGTAAATATTACCTGTTATATACTAAAGAATATGGCAAAGGGTAAATATTACCTGTTATATACTAAAGAATTTGCTGGTCTTATCCCTGTGAAGTGAATTATATCTCAAACAAGCTGTTATAAAAACTTATTAATACATGGGATTTCCCTGGCTGTCCAGTGGTTAAGAGTCCTTGCTTCCACTGCAGGGGTCACGGGTTCGATTCCTGGTCCGGGGAACTAAGATCCCACCTGCCAACATGGCATGGCCAAAACAACCAACCAAACAAACAAATAACTTATTAATACATAGTTGAATTGCTATGGACGATAACTCTGATTTCACCTTGAAGGTGGATTTGTGGCTGCCAACAGTTCCAGAGTCACATAATCACAGTATTTTAACCAGAAAGGAAAGGAGCATCTTTCTCCCAACTCTGCTTTGAAAAATCTCAGGGAAAATGCTGATTCACCTGTTTTGGGTAATGCTCGCATCCCTGTGTCCCAGGGAGTTACAGGTCTGTGATCAGAAGTGAGGGAGGAGTCTGGGAGGACAAAAAACAGGATTCCACTGCATTAGGGAATACATGCAGAATTAATTGCAGAAATTGCCTAGAGAAGTTTGGCAGAATCCGAGAGGGAATATTGGAGCTTGAATATCAAGAGTCTGCCACCAAGGAGCAGCAAGCGCACAGTTAGATCAAGCATGTTTGTTTGCTTTGAGGAGTCTCAGTAGAGACGCACGATTTAAGGAATTAATTAAAGCTGTAACCATTGTCTTAATAGCTTACAGGGCTGTAAGGTAAATTCAGAACCAACACTCTGGCCAGCAAAGAACTTAGAACAATGTAGAGGAAGAAGTTCAAAGCTATAAAAACCATACACACGCAGGGATAGATAGATAGATAGATACACAAACTGATTAGAGTAGTTGTTTTTCGGAAATGTGCTTGAGGGACACACTCATTTTTTTGTTTTCATTTTTTGTATTGTTTAAATATTTTGCAATATTTTATAAGAAATAAAGATTTTTAAAAAAAAACAAAAACTGTGCGAAAAAGAAATGGAGCTCTCTTTATTGTCAGACTGTCCTTATCTTCTCCAGGACTCTTCACTCTCACTGGCTATTAAAAGTAGATTAGGACTTCTCTGGTGGCGCAGTGGTTAAAAATCCGCCTGCCAATGCAGGGGATACAGGTTTGAGCCCTGGTCCAGGAAGATCCCACATGCCGCAGAACAACTAAACCCGTGCGCCACAACTGCTGAGCCTGTGCTCTAGAGCCCGTGAGCCACAACTACTGAGCCCACGAGCCACAACTACTGAAGCCCACGTGCCTAGAGCCCGTGCTCTGCAACAAGAGAAACCACCGCAATGAGAAGCCCGTGCACTGCAACGAAGAGCAGCCCCCGCTCGACGCAACCAGAGAAAACCCGTGCGCAGCAACGAAGACCCAACGCAGCCATAAATAAATTTATTTTAAAATTTAAAAAATTTTAAAGAAAGTAGATTAGAAAAAAAGTGTGTATTTTATACTCCATACACGTAAAACAAAAAGGGAGAGGTGTACATTCACATACCCTTAGATAATCTTTGGAACAATAAACAGGAAACTGGTAGAAGTCAATTATTCTTGGGAGGAAAACTGCAGGATTGGAGGATAGAGGAGGGTACTTTTCATTGCATACTGTTGACAGTGTTTGAATTGTTTTACTATGTGAATGTATTGCCTATTAAGAATAATTTTTAGGGACTTCCCTGGTGGTGCAGTGGTTAAGACTCCGTACTCCCCATGCAGGGGGCCCAGGTTCGATCCCTGGTCCGGGAACTAGATCCCACATGCATGCTGCAACTAAGAGTTCACATGCCACAACTATGGAGCCCGCCTGCAACCAAATAAATAAAGACCTGATGCAACCAAATAAATAAATAAATATTTTTAAAAATAATAATTTTTTAAAAATTGAAGTATAGTTAATTTACAATGTTGTGTTAGTTTCAGATGTACAGCAAAGTAATTCAGCTATTATATATGTGTGTGTGTGTGTGTGTGTGTTCTTTTTCAGATTCTTTTCCATTATATGTTATTACAAGATAGTGAGTACAGTTCGCTATGCTATACAGTGGGCCCTTATTGTTTACCTATTTTATATACAGTAGTGTGTATATGTTAATCCCAAACTCTTCATTTATCTCCCCCTACCCCCGCTAACCATAAGTTTGTTTTCTATGTCTGTAATTCTGTTTCTTTGTTGTAATAAGTTCATTTGTATCATTTGTTTTAGATTCCACATATAAGGGATATCAGATGATATTTGTCTTTCTCTGTCTGACTTACTTCCCTTAGTATGATAATCTCTAGGTCCATTTATGTAGCTGCAAATGACATTATTTCATTCTTTTTTATGGCTGAGTAATAGTCCATTGTATATATATACCACATCTTCTTTATCCATTCATCTGTCAGTGGACATTTAGGTTACTTCCATGACTTGGCTATTGTAAATAGTGCTTCTGTGAACATAGGGGTGCATGTATCTTTTCGAATCATAGTTTTGTCTGGGTATATGTCCAGGAGTGGGATTGCTGGATCATATGGTAACTCTATTTTTAGTTTTTTTAAGGAATCTCCATACTGTTTGCCATAGTGGCTGCACCAATTTACATTCCCACCAACATTGTAGGAGGGTTCCATTTTCTCCACACCCCCTCCAGCATGTGTTATTTGTAGACTTTTTAATGATGGCCATTCCAACTGGTGTGAGGTGATACCTCATTGTAGTTTTGATTTGCATTTGTCTAATAATTAGTGATATTAAGCATCTTTGCATAAAATTAATTTTTTTAAAAAGCAGCATTCACCGAAAAAAAAAAAAAAAAGTAGCATTCAGAGATTGAATAAAGGTGGAATGGTAGTATCTGAGGCAGAGAGGGTAGATGGCTATCTCCACATATGTGCCAGTCCCCTCCTACCCTGACTCCCTACACTGCAGAAGCTGGAAAGCTAGAACTACATTTCCAAACCTCCTTGCAGCTGGATGTGTTTTAAATCCCCCGATGCATGCCTAAGGGGCTTGTTGAATCTGGAACTGAGTTAAGTGGGGGAGAAGTGAGGCAGCATGTGAGGATTTAAGGTGTCATCACTCTGGCAGTGGCTTCCTCTTCCCCACATCTTGGCTAAGGTGTTGGGTTCTCAGAACCAATAGTTGGGACAACAACTTCCTAATTCCCCAGTTTTCTGATGTGGCAGAGATAACAGTTTTCTTGGTGAAAGCTGTGCCTGACTTAAATCAACCCCCATTCAATAACCAGCTCTAAGCATAGATCATTACAGTGTGTGAGTCTTGTTTGCAGCAGTCTCTGCGAGGTATATGGGGCCAGTCTCAAGTTGATGTCCCTGACAGGGGCGGTCTTGAAGGTTAAGGGTGTAGTGGACACTTGACATTTCTTTAGGGCCCTCTGCATTGGAACCCCCTGTCCTGCATTTGGGGAATTCTCTCGGTTATGAAGCTAATCTATGGGGCCTATCAATCATCCTCTACAAAAGCTGAAGTGCTAGGAACTTCCTTTCCACATCCCTTGCAGCTAGAGCATCAGCATGTGGACAAGGCTCTGCCAGTCCAACACACCTGCCTCAAAGCTGGCTAGAAAAATTGGTTTCAGGAAGATCACTTCCTGGAAAAGCAGTGGCTGCAGAGGTAGTGGTCAGTCCAGTACTGAACACTGGTTGTATCATCGGCACAGTCTTCATGTCCAGAGTTCTGTAGCCATGGCAGTGGTGTCCTTATCACTAGACCAGTTCTGCACCTTGATATTAGCTGTTTCTCATTGTGTGGCCTAGAATGTGAGTCTTCTCTTCAGCTCTCCCACTGATTCTATGAGCTATTTAATATCCTTTTAATAAATTTCTTTTCTGCTTAAAACACGCAGAATTCGTTTCTGTTGTTTGAAATTAAGAATCTAGATGGATACAAATAAAGAAGACAAATCCTCCCACTTAGGTAGGGCTTTTGCCAGCAAGATTTACAGTTTAAGGAACACACTTTGTGGTAACACAAGTATGGTAATAAGTGATAGCATGTATTCACCTGTGCTGTCATGTATCTTACTTATATTAGTCAGGCTTCTTTGGAGAAGAATAGATACATCAAATCGGCTCATAGAGTTAGGGAGGCTGAGAAGTCCCACAGTCTGCTGTCTACAAGCTGGAGACCCAGGAAAGCCGGTGATGGTGACGTAATTCAGTCCAAGTCCAAAGGCCTGAGAACCGGGGGAGCTGATTGTTTAAATCCCAGTCTGAGGGCCAGAGAAGACAAGATAAGATGTCCCAACTCAAGCAAGTAGGAAGCAAAAAAGGATGAATTCCTCCTTCTTCTACATGTTGTTGCTCTATTCAGGCCCTCAATGGATTGGATGATGCCCATTCACATTTGGGAAGGCAAACCACTTTACTGAGTCCGCGGATTCAAATGCTAATCTCATACAGAAAATCCCATCCATTCTTACAGACACATGCAGAAATAATGTTTAATCTGGGCACCGCTTAGCCAGTCAAGTTGACACATAAAACTGACCATCACATACTGTATTGACAAGGATTCTTTTGGTTGTAAAAAACCCCGAAAAACTCAATACAAACCATATTAGGCAAAATGGGAAAAATATTTTGGGCTCATCAAATCTGTTGCCTAGAGGAGAGTTAGGAATACAGGTGGGCTGCAGGACTCCCTCCCTATTTTGTCTCTGTTTTTTTGTTTTGTTTTGCTTTGTTTTTAGCACATTGGCTTCATTTTCTCTTATTGGTAACTGGCTTTCTCTACATGGCAGGAATGTGACTAGCAGGTCCTAATTTTTTCAATGTACAACTTCCACCCCTGGAGAAGGATGAACGTTATCAATTCAAGCCTGAAAAATCCTGGAGAAGGAGTTTAATTGGCCTGACTAGAATGAAATGCCCTCCCCAGACCAATCAACTGTGGCCAGGAGCGATGTGATTATGTAAAAATATGGTATCTCCCATGGGAGTCATATGAATTGTGAGAAGGGAGGAGTTAGCGTCCAAAACAAAGGAAAAGTGCTAGATGTGCAATACCACAGGTATTTATTATGGTCCACCTGACGATCACATACACACATATGTATAGGCACACACACGTGCTCTTTCTTCCCACACATACTTTTCCAAAAATTCCGTATGTAATACAATGCAATTAAACCATATACAACTTCAAGCACATTCACATCCAAAATTACACCTAGTTATTGAATCCATTTCTGAGTACCGAATCTCTAGGTGATGTCTAATCTCAATCAGATTCAGATCTTACAACTTATGGCCAAAATGATACATTTAACTATAAGCAATATACCATATATAAAACAGTACAGGAAAAACAGCATGACCTTGTTGTGGGCTGAATTATAGTCTTCAAAAATTCATATGTTGAAGACCTAATCCTCTGTACTTCAGAATGTGGCTTTATTTGGATAGAGTCTAAAGAGGTAATTAAAGACATTATTGGGGTGGGCCCTTATTCAATAAGACTGGTGGACTTACAAGAAGAGGAAATTTGGACACAGACATACACAGAGGGAAAATACAGGGAGAAGATGGCCATCTATAAGCCAAGGAGAGAACCTCAGAAAAAAATAACTCTGCCAACACCTTGATCTTGGACTGTAACCTCCACAACTGTGAGAAAATAAACTTTTGCTGTTCAAGCCATCCAGTCAGTAGTACTTTGTTATGGCATCCCCGGCAAATTAGTACAGTCATCAATTAAAACTCTCATTTTAAAAAGGGGGAAAATGGGTGTCACAGTGGTTAAGAATCCGCCTGCCAGGCTTCCCTGGTGGCGCAGTGGTTGAGAATCTGCCTGCCAACGCAGGGGACACGGGTTCGAGCCCTGGTCTGGGAAGATCCCACATGCCGCGGAGCAACTAGGCCCGTGAGCCACAATTACTGAGCCTGCGCGTCTGGAGCCTGTGCTCCGCAACAAGGGAGGCCGCGATAGTGAGAGACCCGCGCACCGCGATGAAGAGTGGCCCCCGCTTGCCGCAACTGGAGAAAGCCCTCGCACAGAAACGAAGACCCAACACAGTCATAAATAAATAAATAAATAAAATTAAAAAAAAAAAAAAAAAGAATCCGCCTGCCAATGCAGGGGACACGGATTCGAGCCCTGGTCTGGGAAGATCCCACATGCCGCAGAGCAACTAAGCCCGCGAGCCACAACGACTGAGCCCACATGCCACAACTACTGAAGCCCGTGTGCCTAGAGCCTGTGGTCCGCAACAAGAGAAGACACCGCAATGAGAAGCCCGCGCACCACAACGTAGAGTAGCTCCCACTCACCGCAACTAGAGAAAGCCTGCGCACAGCAATGAAGACCCAACTCAGCCAAAAATAAATAAATAAATAAATTAAATTAAAAAGAAAAAGTAGGGGGGGGATAAGATACAACATACAGATTTATTCCAAGCCCTGATAGAATATGGTAAGGCCTACACATTTCATAGATGTTCATTCATTAACTCATTTTCCTGACCAGGTCACCACATTTACACCTCTGGAGGGTACCATTCGCATGATAGCAGGTGTGCACTGAACAACCTGTGCGGCTGTATGTAGAGGTCACTTCCTTCCAGTAAGTAAATTCCTTGGTTAGAGAATCTGGTCATCCTGGATTATGACCATGAAGAGATTTTCCTTGTCCAGGATCCTTCAGAAATACTCCTTGAGAGGGGGATAGGAGAGGACTCCTCTCCAGGGAGCTGTTTCGATTCAGTGTCACTCCTTGTACTGGTAAAATATTTGGGACTGGAGACTGCCTTAGGGGTTGCACAATAGATCTCAGTTTTTATTTTGTTTTCGTTTCCTGGCAATATAATTTCCTTAAGACTTTTTTTTTTTTTGCTGCTTTGGGTCTTCGTTGCTGTGTGCTTCCTCTACTTGCGGTGAGCAGGGGCTACTCTTCCTTGTGGTGCGTGGGCTTCTCATTGCAGTGGCTTCTCTTGTTGCGGAGCACAGGCTCTAGGTGCGCAGGCTTCAGTAGTTGTGGCTCGCGGGCTCAGTAGTTGTGGCTTGTGGGCTCTAGAGCGCAGGCTCTGTAGTTGTGGCGCATGGGCTTAGTTACTCCGCGGCATGTGGGATCTTCCCGGACCAGGGCTCGAACCCGTGTCGCCTGCATTGGCAGGCGGATTCTTAACCACTGCTACAGCAGGGAAGTCCAAATTTCCTTAAGCCTTAAATTAGCTGGTTGCCATTTAACTTCATGGGGTGGGGGGGATTCTATTATGATCAACTATTTTGATTGTCCATTGCTCCATAACAAATGCTCCTAAAATTTAGTGAATTTAAACAACCACCATAGCTATTTATTTCTCACAATTCTGTGAGTTGACTGTGCTCAGCTGGACAGCTCTTCTCTCCTTTATGATATTAGCTGGGGCTTCATTAATGCCAGGTTCAAATGGGCTGGAACATCGGAAGATGGCTCCCTCATCTCACTGGCAGTTGACTGGGAGCTCAACAATTGGAGCTGTTGACCAGAGTTTCTCCGTCATCCTTCACATGGCCTCTCCACAATCTTGAGAGCATGCCAGCTGGGTTCCAAGAAGTGTTCCAAGTACCAGAAGTAGATGTTAGAGACCTTGTAACCCCTGCATCAAAAGTTAAACAGCATCAATCCCCCCACATTCTTTTAGTCAAAGCAAATTACAAGGCCGGCCCAAATTCAAGGAGAGAGGAAATAGCTTTACCTCTCAATGGAAACAGTGACAAAGAATTTGTAGCCGTCTTTAATCCACCACAGCAACCAATGCTTCTTACATAAAACATGATGTGAAAACCCTTGATCAATACTTTGCTAAGGAGAAGCAGGTTCTGGTGCCAGATTATCTGGATTCTGCCACCCACTGGCTAGAATCACTTAATCTTCTATGTTTTAGGATTTATGAGTAAACATATATGTAAAAACTCTTAGGACAGTGTCTGGCACAAAATCTGTACTCTGTAAGTGCTTGTGATTATTATTAAGGAGGAACCTAAATGACCTTTAAATGAAAGAAACATCAAATAATTAGGCTTATGGTCTGGAAAACCTTCTTTTTCAGACTAAATTTCAAGTTTATTCAGATGATATAAAATCTGTGGAATTAAGGTAAATAGGTGGGTGAGAATCAGAGTACATCAGTCAGAGTAATCTAAATGTTCTGCAACCAAATTGTCCTTAGTTCTTTACTTACCTTGAAATAGTTAAGCAAATGATCTAAACGGGGAAATATTATCAGGTCTCGTCCAGAAAAAATTTATAGTAATCATTGCAATTGACCTTGATCTACACTTGGTTGTTTTTTTTGTTTTTGTTTTTGTTTTTTAACACATGCACAAAATCACCTACAAGGAAGGATTATTAGGCTTAATTTGCTTGAGGACTCTGAGATGCTGATAAGCTTTAAATTCCTGGGTAGCTTCTTCTTTTTTTTTTTTTTTTAATGTATCTTTATTGGAGTATAATTGCTTTACAATGTTGTGTTAGTTTCTGTTGTACAACAAAGTGAATCAGCTATAAGTATACATATATCCCCATATCCCCTCCCTCTTGAGCCTCCCTCCCATCCTCCCTGTCCCAGCCCCCTAGATCTTCATAAAGCATGGAGCTGATCTCCCTGTGCTATGCAGCTGCTTCCCACTAGCCATCCATTTTACATTTGGTAGTGTGTATATGTCAGTGCTACTCTCTCACTTCGTCCAGGCTTCCCCTTCTGCCCCCTGTGTCCTCAATTCCATTCTCTACATCTCTGTTTTTATTCCTACCCTGCCACTAGATTCATCAGTACCGTTTTTTTAGATTCCATATATGTGCATTAGCATATGGTATTTATTTTTCTCTTTCTGAGTTTCTTCACTCTGTATGATAGACTCTAGGTCCATCCACCTCATTACAAATAACTCAATTTCGTTTCTTTTTATGGCCGAGTAATATTGCATTGTATATATGTGCCACATCTTCTTTATGCATTCATCTGTCGATGGACATTTAGGTTACTTCCATGTCCTGGCAACTGTAAATAGTGCTGCAGTGAACATTGTGGTACATGTATCTGTTTGAATTGTGGTTTTCTCAGGGTATGTGCCCAGTAGTGGGATTGCTGGGTCATATGGTAGTTCTATTTTTAGTTTTTTAAGGAACCTCCATACTGTTCTCCATAGTGGCTGTATCAATTTATATTCCCACCAACAGTGCAGGAGGGTTCCCTTTTCTCCACCCCCTCTCCAGCATTTACTGTTTATAGATTTTTTGATGATGGCCATTCTGATCTGTGTGAGGTGATATCTCATTGTGGTTTTGATTTGCATTTCTCTAATGGTTAGTGATGTTGAGCATTTTTTCGTGTGTTTGTTGGCAATCTGTATGTCTTCTTTGGAGAAATGTCTATTTAGGTCTTCTGTCCATTTTTGGATTGGGTTGTTTGTTTTTTTGATATGGAGCTGCATGAGCTGCTTGTGTTTTGGAGATTAATCCTTTGTCAGTTGCTTCATTTGCAAATATTTTCTCCCATTCTGAGGGTTCTCTTTTCGTCTTGTTTATGGTTTCCTTTGCTGTGCAAAAGCTTTGAAGTTTCATTAGGTCCCATTTGTTTATTTTTGTTTTTATTTCCATTTCTCGAGGAGGGGGGTCAAAAAGGATCTTGCTGTGATTTATGTCATAGAGTGTTCTGCCTATGTTTTCCTCTAAGAGTTTGATGGTGTCTGGCCTTACATTTAGGTCTTTAATCCATTTTGAGTTTATTTTTGTGTATGGTTTTAGGAAATGTTCTAATTTCATTCTTTTACATGTAGCTTTCCAGTTTTCCCAACTCCACCTATTAAAGAGGCTGTCTTTTCTCCATTGTATATTCTTGCCTCCTTTGTCAAAGATAAGGTGACCATAGGTGCGTGGGTTTATCTCTGGGCTTTCTATCCTGTTCCATTGATCTATACTTCTGTTTTTGTGCCAGTACCATACTGTTTTGATTGCTGTAGCTTTGTAGTATAGTCTGAAGTCAGGAAGCCTGATTCCTCCAGCTCCTTTTTTTCTTTCTCAAGGTTGCTTTGGCTTCCTGGGATACTTCTACCGTGCTTTGTTTTGCATGTAACTTGCATACCATAAGTCTAGTAAAATTTTTTTTGTTTTGCTTTGTTTTAGTTTTTATTTCTTCAGCCACAAACTTGAAAGACATGGTGCACATTTGCCCAAAGGTAGAATAGACAGAACCCATTTTGTTTATGAATAATCTGCTAATAGAAAATGAGAGCAGAGCCTCCCTTCAAGGTACAATCAAGACAGAGCTTCAAGGAATGCTTGAACGATAGTAATTTGTCAAGAAAATTCAACAGACCTTCATTAGCTCTCAATCTTTTTAATTCTTTTTTCTTTTTTTTGGTTGTGTTGGGTCTTCGTTGCTGTACGTGGGCTTTCTCTAGCTGCGGTGAGTGGGGGCTACTCTTCATTGTGGTGCGCGGGCTTCTCATTGCGGTGGCTTCTTTTGTTGCAGAGTACAGGCTCTAGGTGTGTGGGCTTCAGTAGTTGTGGCTCGCATGCTCTAGAGCTCGGGCTCAGTAGTTGTAGCACACGGGCTTAGTTGCTCTGCGGCATGTGGGATCTTCCCGGACCAGGGATCAAACCCGTGTCCCCTGCATTGGCAGGTAGATTCTAAACCACTGCACCACCACAGAAATCCCTCTTTTTAATTCTTTAGTCTCATTCAGTTGTATGTACACATTAATTTCCAGTTTACTATGTCAGAGACTGAGGTGAGAGGGAAACATTTATTTTCAAAATAGTTCAGATTAATATGCCATGAGAACAATGAATATGCTGTTGCACCATTTCTTTATTCATGGATTTATGGATATTTGGATTGTTTCCACTTCATGACTGTTATGAATAATGTTTTCTTGAACCTCCATGGATCAGCTGGACATCATCTCCATGGCAGAGACAACCATGATGCCAGAGGAGATCGAGCTGGAGATGGTGAAAATCCAGCGTCTCTGGGAAGTCTTGGTCCGGCGGGAGTCTGCACTCAGGTTTATGATGGATGACATCTAGCTCTGCAACGACATCATGGACTTGAAGCAGGAGCTGCAGAACTTGGTCGCCATCCCAGAAAAAGAAAAAACCAAGTTGCAGAAGCAGAGAGAGGATGAGCTAATCCAGAAGATCCACAAACTGGTGCAGAAGAGGGACTTCCTGGTGGACGATGCAGAGGTTGAGCAGCTAAGGGAGCAAGAAGAAGACAAGGAAATGGCCGATTTTCTGAGAATCAAGTTAAAACCTCTAGACAAAGTAACCAAATCTCCAGCCAGCTCCTGAGCACAAAAGAAAGCCGAGCCCCCACCTAGCAAGCCCACGGTAGCCAAGACGGGGCTGGCGCTCATCAAGGATTGCTGCAGGGCCACCCAGTGCAATATCATGTAGCCCCCACATGGGGTGCCCCCGGGGCCACGGGGACCCCCCTCCCACCCTCTTGTCTTCATAGCCCCCATTTCACCGGGGCCCAAGAGCTCTCCAAGGCGGAAGGGATTGAAGGCAAGCCCATGACTGCCGCCAGGGGCCGTGGGTGCGGGGGGTGGGCCCGGCCGCCCTGTACAGAGTGTAGCAATAGGGAATCCCTCACCGTCGCATGGCCCTCCCCAGAGCATGCCGAACCCAGGAGTCTGTCTCACTGTTTATCCAACCACCAGGAAACGTCCTCCCTCGAAAAAGTATATCTCCACTTCTATCTAGCTGTATCTAACCCACTGTGCGAATGAACTGGGAGGGGGCATGATCCCCAGGTGTGTATAGTTGTGACTTTTCAACAGTCTAGCACCATGTTGGACACATCCCCCATCCACCCTCCTAGTTCTGCTGTCAGGCTGCCCCAAACGGCTCCACCCCCGATCTGTCCTCTCCCAGGGGCTGTGCCCTGGAGGGCTCCACACAGCCCACGTGTCTGGAGACACAGAGGGCCCATCTGTAAAGACTGAGCTTGTGTGTGGTGTCGTGGTCACATCTCCCGCTTCCTCCCCTCCTGTGTCTGGGCACGGCTTGTATCAGGAGTGTGTCCGTTCGCTCTTGGCTCTTCCTTCCCTTGCAACGTCTGTCCCAGGTGTGTGGAGCAGAGTGGGGATGGGGCCCCGGCTGAAGCACACCTAGTACTTGGGAGAGGTAGCAGAGAGCTGGGAGCTCCAACTCGAGGCAAGGGCAGATGAGAAGGGACCCAGAGCAGATGCTGACCCAGGCACTCTCCACCCCCGGGGGCCACCGGATGGACGGAGTGCCAGCAGGACGCCACTCACCAGCCTAACACACAGACCTCCGCAAACAACAATGGCAGGCAGGAGAGGCGGCCTGACCCAACCGTGTCCCATCATTCGGTGGTGTATTTTAACCAGCCTAACAATTCCACCTGTGTAACTTGATGTACATTTGCTACAGCCAGCCCGGCACAGCCCATGTGACCTCTCTGTACGTGTGTGTGTGTGTGTCGTGACCGGCCTAAGTAGTTAGCATAACTCAAGATTTGCTGATGTGCAATCATCCATCAGAGAAAATAAAAATGGAAACCATGTACACAGCATTTTTAAAGTTTTTACTTTTTTCTTGACTATAGAAGTAACCCGTGTACATAGTTAATCATTTAAAAAGTACAGAACGTATAAAGAAGTGTTTTTGTTTTTTTAACTCCCATCATTCCTCCAGCCACTCTGACATTTTGGCATATTTCCTCTCTGTCTTTTTTTATGAATTTTTTTTCATGATTGGCATCCTATTGTACCATTCTATAACAGTTTTCTTTTTCCACTTATCATAGTATCACTATCGTTCTGCCACATCATTAAAAGCTCTTTGTAAACATTAAACACTCTTCATTAATATTTAAAAAAAAAAATAGTTCAGCATCTCTGTGGTAGCAGCCTCCAAGATGGCGCCCAATAATCCTCGCCTTGTGATATTTATTTATTATTTAAATTTTTTCCCAGCTTTATTGAGATCTGATTGTATAACACTGTATAAATTTAAGGGGTATAACTTGATGATATGGTATGCCTATATATTGCAAAACGATTATCACAATGTTAGTGATGTATAATTACACATATATGTCACTAATATATAACACATAATTACTTTTGTGTGTGTGTGGTGAGAACATTTAAGATTTACTCTCTTAGCAACATTCCTGGCCTTGTGATATTCATGCCCTTGTGTGTCCCCTCCCACATTTGATAAAGACTGACTTGTGAGATCAATAGAATTCTACCAAAGTGATAGTATGAACCTATTGAGAATAGGTCATAAAAGACATTGT
The DNA here is from genome assembly GCF_949987535.1 of Balaenoptera acutorostrata. Classification (NCBI taxonomy): domain Eukaryota; kingdom Metazoa; phylum Chordata; class Mammalia; order Artiodactyla; family Balaenopteridae; genus Balaenoptera; species Balaenoptera acutorostrata. The sequence goes on along the minus strand of NC_080064.1, from coordinate 31,901,002 downwards.
CTCTTCTGCTTTGGTCCCTTTGGTAACTTGCTTTTGAGGAAGTCAGTCACTATTTTATGAGGACACTATGTAGCCCTGGGAGATACTCACATGGAGTGGAACTGAGGCCTCCTACCAACAGCTGACACCACCTTGCCACTTGGAAGCAGATCCTATAATCCCAGTCAAGCTTCCAGATGACTATTACTCTAGTTAACATCATTTATTTATTTATATTTTGGCTGCTCTGTGTCTTAGTTGTGGCATGCAGACTTCTCAGTTGCGGCATGTGTGCAGGATCTAATTCCCCTACCAGGGATTGGGCCTGGACTGCCTGCGTTGGGAGTGTGGAGTCTTACCCCCTGGACCACCAGGGAAGTTCCTAGTTGACATCTTTATTGCAACCTCATGAAAGATCCTGAATGTTCCAGCCAAGCTGCTCCTGAATTTCTGACTCACAAACACTCCAAGATATAGTAGTTTATTGTTGCTGTAAGCCACTAAATTTGGGGGTTAGTTTGTTATATAGCAATAGATAATTAATATAATCTCCATTTTCAAGAATAATGACAACGGCCCTCAGATGACAGACAGCAAGAAAACAAGGACCTCAGTCTGACAACCATAAGGAACTGAATGAACTCTGCCAACATTTAGTGAGCTTCAGATAAGATTGTATCCCCCTTCGACACCTTGATTGTATCCTACTTCAACACTGTGAGGTACTGAGCAGAGGTATCAGCTAACCAGTACCCAGACTCCTTACACGTGGAAACTGAGATAATAAATTTGTGTTGTTTAAAAAAAAAAAGAAGAAGAAGAATGGTAATCAGGGGAAAGTTAGCCATAATGTGACCTGTAACAATATAACAAAATCTCCTTCTCCAGCTTTATCCCATAAGATGTATTAAACAACAGTACATTTATTTTGTAAGTAAATTTGGCAAGAAATATCCTATTTAGTCCCCAAAGCTATTTCTAGAGGGCATTGCTAATTTGGAGGATGAACATGTTAGCAGGCATAATGGGAAATGTTACAGAAAAGAGGTCTGACAAGCTTGGGAAGTGCTAGGTGAAGCAAAGTTGAACAGACGTGTCTGTTTGTTACAGGACTTGTTAGAGCCTTATGATGCTGACATGCCCTGTGACTCTTCAAGGGACAGTTTATAATATGAAACATTTTCTACACTTAATTAACCAAGAAACCCTTCTTTCGGGATCATCTAATGAGACTAGGATCTGTGGAATATACTTGGGACACTGGCCAAAGAGAAATGACCTATGGGATACAGTCTTCTCAAGCAGAACACCCCATTGTCAATTTTGTCATTCAGAACTTTCAGAGATAATTATGTCTGCTTCAAGCACATAGAATAAATAGAAGTTTAAAATTCTTCTTGTAATAATCTATAATGGAAAAGAATCTGAAAAAGAAAAAATATATATATAAAACTGAATCATTTTGCTGTACAGGTGAAACTAACAGAACATTGTAAATTAATCGTACTTCAATTAAAAAAAAGTTTAAAATTTTATCAAACTGCAAAAAAAATGGCAGTAGAAAAATGAAATCATAAAACCCTGCAAAGAAAACAGGAGATATTATGAACAATCTAGGAGTGAGGCAGATCTTCCTAGCCAATACTGGAAATGCGGAAGCTGTAAGGAAAAGATAGACATATATTTTTTTAAATTTATTTTTTCATTTTATTATTAATTTTGGCTGCATTGGGTCTTTGTTGCTGCATGCGGGCTTTCTCTATTTGTGGAGAGCAAGGGCTACTCTTCATTGAGGTGCACAGACTTCTCATTGCGGTGGCTTCTCTTGTTGTGGAGCATAGGCTCTAGGCGCGTGGGCTTCAGTAGGTGTGGCACAGGGGCTCAGTAGTTGTGGCATGTGGGCTCAGTAGTTGTGGCTCATGGGCTCTAGAGCGCAGGCTCAGTAGTTGTGGTGCATGGGCTTATTTGCTCCGTGGCATGTGAGATCTTCCCAGACCAGGGCTCAAACCCATGTCCTCTGCATTGTCAGGCAGATTCTTAACCACTGTGCCACCATGGAAGCCCAGACATATTTTATCATGTAAAAATAAAGCTCTCTTTTTTTTAATAAATTTATTTATTTTGTTTATTTATGTTTTTTGACTGCATTGGGTCTTCGTTGCTGTGCATGGGCTTTTCTCTAGTTGTGGCGAGCAGGGGCTACTCTTCGTTGTGGTGAGCAGGCTTCTCATTGTGGTGGTTTCTCTTGTTGCGGAGCACGGGCTATAGGCATGCGGGATTCAGTAGTTGCGGCACGTGGGCTCAATAGTTGTGGCTTGCAGGCTCTAGAGCACAGGCTCATTAGTTGTGGCACAAGGGCTTAGCTGCTCCGTGGCATATGGGATCTTCCCAGACCAGGACTCGAACATGTGTCCCCTGCATTGGCAGGTGGATTCTTAACCACTCCGCCACCAGGGAAGCCCTTAAGCTCTTTTGTATGCTTAAAAAATTGTAAACAGATTAACTGATGAGAAATAGGTTAGAAAAATACATATTTTCAATTTTGGGCTTATGCATAGGGAATTAATATTTATAATATAAAGATCTCACTAACTGATAAGAAAAGAAAAGAATAATCCACTTAAAATGAGCGAAAGTCAGGAAGAGATAATTCACAGAGGCGCAAATCTTAATGACCTACAGCCATTTGAAAAGATGTTCAAACTCACACGTTAGAGAAATGTAAATTAAAGTTCAATGAAATACTACTTTAGACCCATTGGACCAGTAAATATTAAAAAGATCAATAGCACCTATTACTGGAGGGGTTTTTTTTTTTTTGGAGGGGTTTTGAGGAAAAAGTAACCCTTACATATTGCTGTCATAAACGTAAATTTTTTAAGTTCTTTTTGGAAAGCCACCTGGCAGCAGCTTCTATAATTAAAAATATGCAACCATCGATCCAACCCCTGTAAAATCTATTCAATACAAATAAAAGCACTCATATATAAAGACAAATGTATAATAATGGGTATATTAGTTTGCTTGGACTGCTATAACGAAATACCACAGACTGGGTGACTTAAACAACAGAAATTTATTTTCTCACAGTTCTGGAGGGTGGAAGTCCAAGATCAAGGTGCTGGCAGGTTTGGTTTCTCCTGAAGCCTCTCTTTCTTTGGCTTGTATTCAACCACCTTCTAGCTGTGTCCTCACATGGCCTTTCTTGTGCACTGCACCCCTGCTTCTTCTTGTAAGGACACCAGTCCATTGGATTAGGGCCCCACCCCTATGACCTCGCTTAACCTGAATTACCTCTTTAAATAACCCATCTACAAATAAAGTCACATTGGGGTTAGGACTTCAACATATGAGTTTTGGGAAGGGACACAATTCAGTCCATTACAAGATGTTTACAGTGAAATTGTTCATGGTGATAAAATACTAAAAATAAAAAGAACGTTTACCAAGCATAAGAAGTAATATTAAAAGTCTCTTTGTAGCTGCTAATGTGTTTTGTCCCCCGATCCCAACTCTTCCCTCTACATCAGAATGGCCACTATCTTGATTTTTTTCATTTTTTCCTACTTATTTTTTAAAATTAATTTTTATTGGAGTATAGTTGATTTACGGTGTCATGCTAGTTTCTGCTGTACAGCAATGTGAATCAGTTATAAATATACATATATCCACTCTTTTTTTTTTAAGAAATTCACGTTCTTTTATTTATTTATTTATTTATCCATGACTGTGTTGAGTCTTCGTTTCTGTGCGAGGGCTCTCCCCAGCTGCGGCAAGTGGGGACCACTCTTCATCGCGGTGCACGGGCCTCTCACTATCGCGGCCTCTCTTGTTGCGGAGCACAGGCTCCAGACGCGCAGGCTCAGCAATTGTGGCTCACGGGCCCAGCCGCTCCGTGGCATGTGGGATCCTCCCAGACCAGGGCTCGAACCCGTGTAGCCCGCATTGGCAGGCAGACTCTCAACCACTGCGCCACCAGGGAAGCCCCTATCCACTCTTTTTTAGATTCTTTTCCCATACAGGTCATTACAGGGTATTGAGTAGAGTTCCCTGTGCTATACAGTAGGTTCTTATTAATTATCTATTTTATATATAATAGTGTGTATATGTCAACCCCAATCTCCCAATTTATCCTTCCCGCCCTCCCGCTTCCCACTTGGTAACCATAAGTTTGTTTTCTACATCTGTGACTCTATTTCTGTTTTGTAAATAGGTTCATTTGTACCTTTTTTTAAACTTCTATTTTTTTATTTTATTTATTTATTTATTTATTTATTTATTTATTTGGCTGTGTCAGGTCTTAGCTGTGACACGCAGGATCTTTGTTGCAGCCTGCGGAATCTTTCCTTGCAGCGCGCGGGCTTCTCTAGTTGCGGTGTATGGGCTCCTCTCTAGTTGTGGCGTGCGGGCTTCAGAGCACACGGGCTCCATAGCTGCAGTGTGCGGGCTTAGTTCCCCTGTGGCATGTGGGATCTTAGTTCCCCAATCAGGAATCAAACCTGCATCCCCTGCATTGGAAGGTGATTCTTAACCATGGGACCACCAGGGAAGTCCCTATACCATTTTTTTTAGATTCCACATATAAGCAATATCATATGATTTTAGTCTTTTTCTGTCTGACTTACTTTGCTCAGTATGACAATCTCTAGGTCCATTCATGTCATGTAGTTGTTTTATAAATAAAAATAACTAAAAAAATATACATATATGAATGTATAGTTGACTCGTGAAAAATTCAGGTTTGAACTTCCAGGATCCACTTATACAGATAAGGAAGGCTGACTAAGTTGTATGCTGATTAACCCCCTCCTTGTTCAAGAGTCAGCTGTAGATATAGATATAGATATCTGTGTATGTATAAATATGTGTGTATATATAAAATCTAAACAGTATTATGGAAAATATTGTTAGATTTGTCCTAGGTACTTTATAGTTTTCAAAAATATAGTTAATGATATATTCTTAAAATATTATAATGATATCATTTAAAGGTCTTTATATTATGTTAATTGCTGGTATGTAGCAATTGAATTGGCTTTTGAATATTGATCATAAAGCTGATAAATTTCCTAAATTATTAATTCAAATAAATTGCTTGTAGTTTTTTTTGGGGGGGGTTTCTATATAAGTAAGCATATTACCTGCATGTAATTTGTTTTGTTTTTTACTTTCCAATTCTTCAAAAAAAAAAAAAGTTTTCTTTTTTTACTTTTCCTTTTTTTTTGCCCATGCCATGCAGCTTGTGGGATCTTAGTTCCCCAACCAGGGGTTGAACCCGGGACCAGAAGTGAAAGCACTGGGTCCTAACTACTGGACCACCAGGGAATTCCCCCCCCTTTTTTTTTAATGTACAGTCTATCACCTCCAGCATAATATTGAGTAGAAATGGTGATGATGGGCATTCTTGTCTTATTTCTGATTCTAAAGAAAAAATGCTTTTAATATTTCACTATTTGTAGTAGTGGGCCCCTAAGATGGCCCTCAAGGGTCATTACCACTTAATATTCACACCCTTGAGTAGTTTCCTCCCTCAGTGAATCAGGGCTGGTTTCTATGATGGTAGAAGTGATGATGTGTGACTTTGAGGCTAGATGATAAAGGGCATTGTGGCTTCCACCTAAGTACATTGGATTGTTTGCTTTGGGGTAAGTCAGCCACCATGTTTTATGAACTCAAGGAGACCTGTGCAGGGGTCCACAAGGAGAGGAATGAAGGCTTCCTGCTAACAGCCTGTACCAACTTGCCGACAATATGAGTGAGGCACCTTAAAGTGCATCCTCTAGCCCCAGTCAAGCCTTCGGATGACTGCCACCTCATTAGAGTTTCTGAGCCAGGACCATCCAACCAAGATGCTCTTGAATTTCTATCCCACAGAAAGTATAAGAGATAATAAATGTCTGTTGCTAAAACTAAATCACTAAGTTTTGGGGTAATCATTTATATAGCAATAGATCTTTAATGCACTATTTAAATATATTATTTCTCTATAAGTACTACTTTTGCTGCATGCCAAAAATTTTGGCCTGTAATAGTTTGGTTTTAAGTGTATTCTTTTTTCTTTAATTTATTTTTTATTGAAGTATAGTCAATTTACAATATTGTGAATTATTTTCTAATTTCCATGATGATTTCTTTTTGACCATTGGTCATTTGGAAATATGTATTTTAAATTTCCAGATATATTTTTTGTTTTGTTTTTATTTATCTTTTTAGGGTTTTTCTTAAATGTTTTATTCTGGTAAAATATACATAACATGAAATTTGCCATTTGAAGCATTTTTAAATGTACAATTCAGTGGCATTGATTATATTCACGATGTTGTAAAACCATCACCACTATCTATTTCCAAAACTTTTTCATCACCCCAAACAGAAGCTCTATAACCATTAAGCAATAACTCCATGTCTTCCCCACCCCTCAGTCCCACCCCTGGTAACCTCTATTCTACTTTTTGTCTCTATGAATTTTCCTTTTCTAGATATTTCATTTAAGTCGATTTTTTGTTATTAATCTTTAGCTTAGTTATATTGTGATAAGAAAATGTGATTTGTATGATATGATTTCTCTGAAATGTCTTGACACTTGTTTTATTACTTAATATAAGTCAAGTTTTATAAATATTTTTGTGTTCCTGGAATGATTGGTACAGTGTTCTATTTAAGTCCATTAGATCAAGCTTGCTAATTATGTTATTTAAGTTGTTTGAATAAGTGTAGGGATATAAGGAGAAGTTAATAAATGTGTTATTATAGTAAGATATTTTAACATACTCCTCACGATCATTAATATGTAAATATTCAATTAAATTTATCAAAACTAATCAAACAGACTTGAAAAGGAATCCAATAAAATGTACAGAAGGAAAAAATGTAATAACTGACATTAGAAATCCATTGGATGGGTTAAATCACAGATTAAAAATGAAAGAAAGATTTAGTGAATTAGAAGCTGTGCGTGAAGAAGTTACGAAGAATACAACACAGAAACCAAGAGAGAGAAAATATAAAATAGAAGTTTAAAGACAAAGAGTGGACAGTAAGAAGATCCAGTGTCCATCTAATCAGAGTTCCATCCAGAAGGAGATAGCAGAGACTGGAGGAGAGATGCTCTTCAAAAAGGTCATTGTAAGAATATTCCAGAACTGATTAATAATATCAATTCATAATCAGGAATCCAGATGAATACAAGCAGAGTAAATAAATAGAAAGTCATAATAGTGAAACTTAAAAACAAAAAGAAGACTTAAAAAGCAATGAGATGTGCGCTTAAAGATGGTTAAAATGGTAAATTTTATGTTATGTATATTTTATTCACAAAAAAGTTCTGAGAAACTTACCAAGATCAGCAGTTCTAAATTAAAACCTTCAGCTATCTCTGTAACTTGTGGCATGGTGAACTTCAATACTGTGATCTCAGCCAGGCAGCATGCCCCATATATTAATCCTTCCATTTACCCTGCTGTTGGTTTTCTGGCAGTTCAAGGGTTCTTAAATTTCTCTAGTGAAATTAAACAAGGGAAAATATCGAGGATTTTTAGAATCTCTTGTTATTTGCCTAGACTTATTGTCATTGCTATTTACTTTTTCTTGGTTGTACTTTTAATTCCCTCTTTAATTTATTTCAACATATTAAACATAATAAAATTACAGTTTATAGCTGATAATAGCAGTATATCTGATCTTTATGAGTATGATTCTCTAGTTGGTTGCTTCTGCTTGTAGGCATTTGTTTCTTTGTGTAGTTAGAGACTTTTTAAAAAAATTGTGAGTCATGTTGAAACTTTGTGGGAAAATGTTTGAGGCTTGGATTTAATGATATTCTTCAAGAGGAAGTTTGGGTTTGCTTCTCCCAGATGTCTGTCTGTCCTACCAATCCAGAAACACTTTAAATTTTCATCTTGGAGTGTTTTGGGTCACACAGCTAAAGTGAGTATGTCCCTAGGTAAATATATATGAGTGGAGGTATGGGATAGAGAATTCTCAGGAGAGTTTTTTGTTTGTTTATTTTTTACTTTACGCTGATCCAAGTTAAGATAGGCCTGCATCCCCACCACCCCCTGTTTTTGGTTTTTGTTTTTAGTTTACCCACTGCCCACGAGGATATTAGTGGTTTGGGGATTGGAGAGGCTCAGCCTTATCCTCTGATTTTACTTTCTGCTCTCCTTAGACTCAGGCTTCCTTACCTCCATAACCCATGAAAACACAGATGCTGGATCACTAGGAATCTGTATATGCCACTGGGGCAAATACGATTCTCACAATTGCTTACTGCTATTTTCTCTTAGGGATTCCTCACATCCAGTCAAGGTCAGTCATGCCTTAAAAAAGATTTCTTTACATTTTATCTAGTTTTTGTTTGTTTATATTTGTTTTGTTTTGTTTTTAAGTTCTGCTGTATTGGGTTTTCTGTGAATGGTATGTCTTTTTTCATAAACAAATATCTTTTAACAACTTATTTTTCCTTTAGACATAGAATGCTAAAAACCATAAGGAAGGGACTTCCCTGGCAGTTCAGTGGTTAAGACTTCGCCTTCTAATGCAGAGGGTGTGGGTTTGATCCCTGGTCTGGGAGCTAAGATCCCACCACATGACTCCTGGCCAAAAAACCAAAATGTAAAACAGAAGCAATATTGTAACAAATTCAATAAAGACTTTAAAAATGGTCCACATCAAAAAAACAAAAAAACAAAAAACTTAACAAAACAAAACAAAACAAAACCATAAGGAAAGCTTGTTGGGAGGTTTATGTTTGCAGTTCATCTGACACATTGAGGAAAGAACTCAGCATTTGGGGAACATGCTCCATGCAATCTGGAAGAATACAATGAGTAACTTGTTGCAGCCTAGTTTAAATTGCTTCCTGTTAGAGCCTGACACACTAGGGCCTCAGAGCTGTCCAGGTGGTCACTCTGCATACCTCTAGTGACTCACCTGTACTTTTACCACTCACTATGGATCAGACAAGTAGCTTGGTGGCCAGAAGCCACAGAGACATGTCCTGACACCTGCTAGTGGCTGAGGGAGCCTTCACCTGGAAAAGGTGGGAACCTCATTTATGTTGCCCAGTTTGAAAGTTCAGCAAACCTTCATTGTTTCATACTTTGTGTCAGATTTGGGGCATAATTGCATGGATACAAAGATGAAACAGTGAAGGTTACTGTTCTTGAAGAACTCATAATCTCAGGGCATGCCCTTTAGCAGGGAAAGAGAAAGACACACACTCAGGTACTTTAAATACATTGTGGTAGGTGTTATGATGCGTGTGAGATAATAGAACATATGTATTGGTCTCTGCACCCAGTTCCTGGCACAGAGCTGCTAAAACCCTTGTAATTTCCTAAGTGATAAGAGCATCTTTCTTTCTAATGGAGTGACTCTGAGTGGGCTCCTGGATGGGGGCTGGTCACCAGAAGGACGAAGCCATGATTAGAAGCTTGGAATTTTCAGCCCTACCTCCCCACCCCCACTTCTCTAGTAAGGGTAGAGGGATTGGAAATGGAGTTAATAATTGATCATGCCTACATAAGTAAGCCTCTTTAAAATGCCAATAGCACGGGGTTCTGACAGCTTTCAGGTTGGTGTGTACATCCATATACTGGAGAGTGTGCACCCTGACTCCATGGGGACAGAAGCCCCTGCTCTTGGGACCCTCCCAGACCTCGTCTTATATGTCCTCACCTGCCTGTTCATCTGCATCCTTTATCATATATTTTTTAAAAATTAATTAATTAATTTATTTATTTTTGGCTGTGTTGGGTCTCCGTTTCTGTGCGAGGGCTTTCTCCAGTTGCGGTGAGCGGGGGCCACTCTTCATCGCCGTGCGCGGGCCTCTCACGTTGCGGAGCACAGGCTCCAGACACGCAGGCTCAGTACTTGTAGCTCACAGGCTTAGTTGCTCCGTGGCATGTGGGATCTTCCCAGACCAGGGCTCAAACCCACGTCCCCTGCATTGGCAGGCAGATTCCTAACCACTGCGCCACCAGGGAAGCCCCTCCTTTATCATATTTTTTAACAAACTGGTAAATATAAGTGTTTCCCTGAGTTCTGTGATCCACTCTAGCAAATTAATCAAACCCTAGTAGGGGAATGTGGGAACCTCCAATCTGTAACCAAGTGGATAGAAGTTGTGGGTAAAAATGTAAAATGAATGGCTAGTGGGAAGCTGCTGCATAGCACAGAGAGATCAGCTCGAAGCTTAGTGATGACCTAGAGGGGTGGGATAGGGAAGGTGGGAGGGAGGCTCAAGAGGGAGGGGATATGGGGACATATGTATACATATAGCTGATTCACTTTGTTGTACAGCAGAAACTAACACAACAATGTAAAGCAATTATCCAATAAATATATTAAAAAAAAAAAAAAGAAGTTGTGGGTAACCTGGGGACCCACTACTTGGGACTGGCTGACATCTGAAGTGGGGATAGTCTCGTGGGACTGAGCCCTTCACCTGTGGGATCTGACACTCTCTTCAGGGTGATAGTGTCAGAACTGAGTTAAATTGTAGGACACCCAGCTGGTGTCACAGAAAATTGCTTGGTGGTCACACATTTGATGACCGGAAGTGTCAGAAGTGAAGTGTTCTTTTTTTTTTTTTTTTTTGGTGGAAAATGTGGAACTCCAGAGTTTTATTCTTGTATTGAAGCTTACAGTTGCACCAAACTTTTGGCCCCAAATGAAAACACACACACACACACACACACACACACACACACACACACACACACACAAAAGCATTGGCAGTGGGAGGTAGCAACTTGTCCCCTGGGGACTGAAGCCAAGCAGAGGATGTCAGGCAAGTATGAGGGGTCCAAGCTGCAGAGGGGTAGCCTGGCCAAAGATGCCCAGAGAGCAGGCTGCCCAAGCTCCCTGAGCAGGCAGCTAGAAGTCAACACACACGGACTTGTGGCGGGTGGAATCCAAGCCACTGGTCGCATGGGCAAATCTCTCACCCTGGTCAGATTCCATTTTGGAGAAACTGGGTTCATCTGACAAGACAGCATGGGTGAGGGGACGCAGGTGCTAATGGTAAGAGGCTGATGAGCACTTACCACTGGCGTCAGGGCACAGAAGGAAAAGCTAGAGGCTGGAGTCAGCTGACTGGACACTAACCCCATCGCAATGACCAGCGTCTCTTGCACCCGGCGCAAGGCTGTGCCATTTAAATACTCAGGGATGTGAAAGGACATTCAATTTCCAGTCCTCTCCTAGGTCAGGCCCCTACCTGCGTGGCCTCAGCCCAGCTCCCCACTGCTTGGTGGCTATGACGCAGACCCCCAGCCCTCTTTGGGAACAATGCTGAATCAGGCAAGGGAGAATTCTTTTTCTAGGAAGGGCAGGAAATGAAGAGAGGCCCACATGCTTCTCCCACCCTAGGAGCCAGGAAAAGCCCCTTGGTGCACTCCCCACTTTACAGATGGGCGGGTCATAGCAACCGAGAAGCTGTCATGGTGACGAAGTCCTCGAAGCTGAGCCGAATGTTGCCCTGCACAGCTGTGTCCTTCTCCCGGAAGGCCTCGGTCAGCACCTGCAGCTGGGTGCACACCTGGATGAAGCGATCTAGCTGCATGGCAGGACTGACGGAGCGCCGGCAGTAGCGGGAGACCAGGAGCTGGGTGAACTGGGGGCTCAGATTGTAGCCCATCTGGGACAGAGCTTGCTGCAGCTCTGTGTAGCTAATGGAGCCCGAGCGGTCCTGGTCTTACTGCTGGAAGAGGTTCTTCCACTGCTGGATGAACTTCCACAGGGCTGAGAAACCGTAGACATCAATGCGGCCTGACTTGGTCTTGTCAAACATGTTTATCATCATGAGGCACGTCTCGTCGCTGAACGAGGACCAGTTGGAGTTGACCAGGGCCTGCTTCAGCTCCTTGATGGAGATATAGCCACTGTGATCGGAGTTCACTGACTGGAACCAGGGGTAAGCCTTGGGATCCACATTGGGAGTGGTGCCACCTGGAGGAGGTGATCCCTGTCCATAAGGCCCGGGATGCTGGGCACCACAGGAATATGGAGGTGGTGGTCCATAGGGGCCCCCTGGGGCCGCGCCACCATATGGTCCTCCCCGAGTTCCAGAAGGGAGCCCCCCAGCGTTGGGGTGTGCATAGGGCCCTCCACCAGCTGGTGGTCCGTAAGGCCCACCAGGGGCAGGACCTCCTCCATATCCGCCACCAGGGGTTACCCCGCTAGCATATTGCCCTCCAGCATGGGGGAGTCCGGGGTAGTAGCTACCCGGAGGGGCTCCGGGTGCTTGTCCTCCAGCTCCTGGGCAGCCCTGCCCGTAGGGGTAGCTGGCCATGGCGACTCTGTGAAGTGTTCTGTATGAGTAGAAGAGGAGACACACGGGGGGAAAGACTGGAATTTTCTCCATACACTGTGGCAAGCTCAGAGTTCCAAGAAAAGTTTACTTTACCCCGCATCTCCACACAAGGAGCTCTCTGTGGCTCCCAGGTTAACTTCTTTTAGTTACACCTATAAGAAGAGACAGAATAGAGTCTCTCTTCCCCTATGGCCAATTTTTAGGAAAAGGAAACGAACTGGCCCAGCCTGAGTCAAATGTCCTCCTTCTGTGGTCCAGTCACTGAGACCAATGCTGGGCATGGATTACATATATGACAGCCAAAGTCTTGAGGGATGGTGTGGGGAGGAGCTGGGTGTGGTGAGCTGGAAAGATACTTGGCCCTTGTCTTCCTGTAGCACCCAAACCCGAATCAGTCCTACCACCCTACTCTCTACCACCCTACTATGTTCTTTGCCAGAGCAGCTAATAGCTGTAGGAGGGGGGAAAAAAAGCCACACAAACAGTTGTAGAAATTTCAAATGCAAAATCTAAATGGGAAAAGATACTTTTTTTTTTTTTTTTTTTTGGCCATGAGGCTTGTGGGATCTTAGTTGCCCGTTCAAGGATCGAACCCAGGCCCCTGAAGAGGAAGCACAGAGTCCTAACCACTGTACTGCAAGGGAATTCCCAGGGAAAAGGTATTCTAAGTCTCATGATGTTGGCTGGGTGAGGAGGGATGGTGCTAGGTGTGGTGCTTTACAAAGAAGGCTGGTTCACTGACCCCAGAGGGCCATGATCTTTGTATATAATGGAATGCTACTCAGCCATAAAAAAGAATGAAATAATGCCATTTGCAGCAACACGACCTACAGATTATCATACTCAGTGTAGTAAGTCAGAAAGAGAAAGACAGGACTTCCCTGGTGGCGCAGTGGTTAAGAATCTGCCTGCCAATGCAGGGGACATGGGTTCGAGCCCTTGTCCGGGAAGATCCCACATGCCGCGGAGCAACTAAACCCATGCACCACAACTACTGAGCCTGTGCTCTAGAGCCCGCGAGCCACAACTACTGAGGCCGCGTGCCACAACTACCGAAGCCTGCACGCCTAGAGCCCATGCTCCACAACAAGAGAAGCCACTGCAATGAGAAGCCCGCGCACCGCAACAAAGAGTAGCCCCTGCTCGCTGCAACTAGAGAAAGCCTGCGCACAGCAACAAAGACCCAACACAGCCAAAAATAAAAATAAAAATAAATAAATAAATTTATAAAAAAGAGAAAGAAAAAGACAAATACCATATGATATCACTTATATGTGGAATCTAAAGTATGACACAAATGAACTTATTTACAAAACAGAAACAGACTCACAGACATAGCGAACGGACTTGCAGTTGCCAAGGGGAACGGTGGTGGGGGAGGAATGGATTGGGAGTTTGGGATTAGCAGATGCAAAGTATTATATAAAGGATGGATAAACAACAAGGTCCTACTGTGTAGCACAGGGAACTATATTCAATATCCTGTGATAAACCATAATGGAAAAGAATATAAAAAAGTATATAGGTATAACCGAATCAGTTTGCTGTACAACAGAAATGAACACAACATTGTAAGTCAACTATACTTCAGTAAAATAAATTTTTAAAAGTGGGGATATGACCCTGGCGTTCACCACAGTCCAAGGTCAGGTTCTGAATTTTTCAAGCTTAGAAACATGAGCTTGTCAATATTTCAGAACCGAAGTGATTTGTAGGTACTGATCCACATGAATGAGATCATAAGCAACCAATGTACAAACCCTGAATGAGAATTTATTAATTTACAAAATGTATTTAAGAGTATATCAGCCCTCCCCAGATCTGTTTTTCAAATGACTTTTTGAACCCCAACTCAATGCCGAACCCTGTGCTGGGTGCTGGGGACACAGAGATAAATTAGATACAGGCTTTGCTCTCTGAGAGCTCTCTAACTTATGTGTGTGTTGGGTGTGGGCAGACACCTTTGCTCTCTGAAATCACACAGCTTGGGAAGCCAAATCACAATCAGGAAGCAGCTCATTGAGGGTGAAAGAAGAACAAGGGAGGTTGGTTGGAGGGTTGGACTGCTCAGTGAGTGGTGTCTTCGGCAGCCTGGGTCCTGCTTTACTTGGTGGGGAGAACTGGGTACTGGAGTTGACCAGGCACAGCCACTGTCCCTGTGCAGTTCTGCGACCCAGCACTGCCACTGTTGGCCTCAGATGCTCTTTGCACTTTTATGGCTGCCCTCGGTCCTTTCGAGCAGGACCTTCTTTCTGTAGACAGTTCCCGTCTTATGGGAAAACTCCCTCCAGTCCTGGGAGCCTGTGGTGTTGGTGGCATTCCCCATGAGTCTCATCCATTTCGCAATGATCTTAATGTCATATCACTCAGGACAGTATCTGCTTTCCCTGGTTTCTCACTCCCTGAGGGCCCCTCACTCTTGCCTCTTTGTTAATCTGTGTCATTCTGATTGGGTTCTCACCACCCCTCTGTGAGCCTCTACATTACTTTGGTCATGTTTCTCTCGTCCTAACCATTTTTTCAAACATTTGACAATTTCCTTCAATCTTTGGTTGAACCTCTTTCCCTCTAACTCCGAACAGGTGACCTTGCCACCTACTTTAGTTAGAAAATAGGGATGGGGTGCAACTTCCTTAAGCTCCTGACAAAAGGTTCTAGTGCTTTGGGACATCTCCAAGTGCCACCCGTCCCCCCTTCAGCCTACTTGCTCTGTCCCTTCCAGTTCTCATCTGCTTTTATGACCTTCCTGCTCGATCCCTGTAGTGGACAGGATGCCTGGTGCTATAGACTGAATTGTGTTCCCTCTCCCTCCACTTCATGTGTTGAAGCCCTAAGCCCCTGTGTGATGGTGTTGGGCATGGAGCCTCTGGGGGGTAATTAGGTTATGAGGGTGGAGCCCTCATGATGGGATTAGAGCCCTTCTAGGAAGAGGCAACAGAGAGCTTGCTTCCTCTCTCTGCTTTCCACCATGTGAGGATACGGCGAGAAGGTGGCCATCTACAAATCAGGAAGAGGGCTCTCTTGACACTGATCTGCCAGCACCTTGATCTTGGTCTTCTCAGCATCCAGAACTGTGAAAAATGAATGTTTGTTGTTTAAGCCACCCAGTCTATAGTATTTTGTTATAGCAGCTCGAACTGACTCAAATCCTTGGCTCTCACTACTGGCCTTTCCTCTTTCTTTCCCCTGCTCTATGCTCTGCATGTCCCTTGGTGTTTCCCAGAGTCCTGTCCTAGATTTCCTTTTCTCCTTTCTCTGGTCTCTCTCCCTGAGTGATCTCATCCACTCCCAGGGCTTCAGTTGCTATTTCTGTGCAACTCCTAAATATCTTTTTCCCAGCTGTTTGCTTCCCCTCTGTGAGATACTAGAAAATACATATATTGGTCTCTGCCCCCGGTTCCTGGCACAGAACTCCTAAAACTGTTGTAATTTCCTAAGTGATAAGAGCGCTGCAAGCATCTTTTTGTTGTAATATTTGGTCTTTGACTCTGTCCCTGACACAGAGCTCTTAAAACCCTTGTAAACTCCTAAGTCCAGATAAGAGTACAAGGAGCATCTTTTGTTCGAACAAGGCCGCTCTGTGTGGGCTCCTGAATGGGAGCTGGTCACTAGGAAAACCCAGCCAGTATTAGAACACTGGAATTTTCAACCCGGCTCCCTCCACTCCTTTAGAGAGGATAGAGGGGCTGGAAATGGAGTTAATAATTGATCATGCCTACGTGAGGAAGCCTCCATAAAATCCCAATAGTAGGGGGTTCGGGGACCTTCCAGGTTGGTAAACACATCCACCTAGTGGTAGGGTGGTACATCCCAACTCCACGGGGACAGAAACTCCTGTGCTTGGGACCCTCCCAGACCTCGCCCTATATATCTCAGGAAGGGAACACGAGAACCTCTGATCTGTAGCTAAATTGGACAGAAGTTGTGGGTAAGCTGGGGACCTACTTCTTGCAATTGGCTTCTGAAGTGGAGGGCAGTCTGAGCCCTTCACCTGTGGGATCTGACACTCTCTTCAGGTAGATCATGTCAGAACTGAGATAAATTGTAGGACACTCAGCTGCTGTTGCAGAATTGTTTGGTGTGGGGAAAACCCACACATCTGGTGTCAGAAGTGTTGTGTGGTAGTCCTATGTGAGTAACGGAGAAACACAGGAGGGAAGACCGTTTTTTTTTTTTTTTTCTTAGTCGCCCTCCCACCATCCATTCTCTCTACCCGGCTCTGCCTTGCTCCGTGTCTTGGGGCGCTGACCCCTGTGGATTGCATCAATAAGCTCTCTTGCCCTCCGGCTTCTTGTTGAGTTGAGCCAGTGAGAAGAATCAGGAAATAGGAAGGCGGGAAAAGAAAGAAGTCCTCCTGCTGAGGTCTTTCCCCAGAGAGCTAAGAACGCCGGGCAGGAGACCCAGGAGGGTAGGACTTGGAAGAGGATCGGAGTTCAGGGCCTCGGCCAACGAGAAAGAGCAAAGGGGCGGTCACAGGCTCTCTGGCTCAGACCCAGGCAGGCGGAGCGAGAGAACTCATTCATCCAGGGCCAGCCCAGGGCTGAGACTGCCGAGCTGGCTGGACCGGCCCAGGCCCGTCTCAGGGCTGGGAGCAGATTTCCTCGGGCTCCCACCCCCGGGGGCTGGGTCGGAGGGAACCTGTGCGGAGGATTTTAGTTTGGGGAGGGACCTAGGAGTGCCTGGCAGGGAGGGAGCTTCAGGGCAGCTGAGGCAGTCCCTTGGCCTGGAACACGGGGAGCAGCTTGTCCTGCCTGGAACGGCCCTTGGCCTCCCCGAGGTAAGCTGTGGGAGCTGGTAGCTGGCGGACCGGGTCCCTCTGTCTGGCGGGTTGGGGGAGAGCCCGAGGCCCAGAGCCAACCGTGGGGTGCCCCCTTGGCAGCCTCCTTCCGCAGTAGCCTTCACGAGTGGCCGCTTGGGATCCTGCCACTTTCATTTTAAAAGTTGGCAGCACGTTGGGCCAGGAGTCAGGGGGCTGGCTCTGACTCACCCCCCCTCGCCCATGGCCGGAGGACCAGGTAATGCCATTGCCCCTCCCAGTGCTGGTCAATCACTGGCCTTCTTTCTCTCCCTTCATCCCATTCTCCTCAGTGACTTGCCTCCCAGTTTTTTCCTCCCTCCAGCTGAGCCAGATGCTAGTCCTCCTGCGCTGCTGGACCTCTGCCCCGGAGACCACAGCCAGGGGAGACATCTCTGGCTTCTTCCTGCACAGCAAGTCTCCAAGGTTATTTGTTTCCTCCTTCCTGGTACGGGTGTCTGAGGGATTCTGTTCACTCCTTCATCTGTTACTATTCATTCGTTTATTCATCGTTCTTTGAGCAAGTGGCTGGATCCTCTCTGGTGGGTAGGGCTGGGGTTGGGTAGGGGTGGGGTTAGTTTGGGGTGGGACACACAATTTCCGCTCTTCCTGGGAATAAGAAAACTGAAATTTATTTCACAAATGTGTAGTGATCATCTATAATCTGGTGGCCAGCGTGGCAGAGTGGAAACTCATTTTGGAGTCATAGACACACTTGGATTTATATCCCACCTCTTCCTGAGTCTCAGTTTCCGTATCTCTAAATAGTATTGTTATGAAGATGACATGAGAAGGTACATGTCAAGCACCAAGCCGAGTGCCAGGCACACGGTGGGGCCTCAAGAAACATCTCTACTCTTTCCTTCTTCTTTGGCCCCCTTCCTGCCATGCCCCTCCCTAACTGCCACCTTCTCTATCTTGTAAAGATGTATCAGACACCCGTGGCCTTGAAGGCACTTGGGCAGACCTGGAAACACTGAGCTGGGAGTGAAGAAGGTGGTGGTGAAGGGAGGGGCTGAATAGGGAAAGCGCCTCCTGCCGGTTTGAGGTAAGAACACCTGCCAGGGCTGGAACCTCTAGTTGGAAGGAAAGGAAGGCTCTCCTGCTGTGTTTCTGAATTTGCATACTCACACCGAGCCAAAGATAGGAACTACCAGTTCCTAAAACCAACTCTGCCTGGCCTCAAGTTACAGGCTTTTAAATGCATAATCTCATTTAATCATAACCCTGTTACATTATTAACAGCCCCATTTTACAGATGAGGAAATGAAGATACAAGCAAACAAAGGGATTTGCCTAAGGTCACACGGCTAATAAGTAGTGCATCCAGAATTCAAATCTAGCTCAGACTCTAGACTCCATGGGCTCTGTGTAACTCCTTGCTGTCCTTCAAGCTTCTGTGTATCAGAAAGAACAAAAGGGCATCAGCATTCCCCCAACTTCCTAGACATTGGCTTCCCACTTCCTGTACATCTCCTGCTCTGGGCTGCTTCATCCAAGTGG
Organism: Balaenoptera acutorostrata; assembly: GCF_949987535.1. NCBI lineage: Eukaryota > Metazoa > Chordata > Mammalia > Artiodactyla > Balaenopteridae > Balaenoptera > Balaenoptera acutorostrata. The sequence continues at coordinate 31,882,409 of NC_080064.1, read as the reverse complement.
GAAAGAGCACACTCCTTCCCTGATTCGTTTATTAATTCACTCATTCATATTTGATTCATTTAGTCAAGTGCTCTGTTAGTCCCAAGAGGGCAGGGACCATGTCTGTGTTCACAGTTTATAACAAGCACCGTATATGTCCCTGATAGAGAAATGTTCAGTGAATCCTTTGTGAGTAAATGAATTCAACAAACATCAATTGATGCATTCTGTGGGCTCCATAATAGGTATTCAAAGATGAAGAATCCCTATTAAGAATCTATCTTCAGGGCTTTCACAGCCTTGTGGAGGAGACAGTGATAATACAAAGAAGACAACTGTACCTTAGACAGGAGCAGAGGTTGCTGAGGGGACTAAGAGCGGCATTTAATTTTACCATGTCTGCTTTGTTCGCTACTGCATCCAGTGCCTAGCACCATGGCATGCACACGGTAGATGCTTAATAAGGCTTTGCAGAGGAGGTTTAGGACAGTCTTGAAGACAGTGTTAGGCCTTTGCCAGAACAAATTAGAGAGAGAAGATATTCTAGCAGAAGGAGATGCTCCTGAAAAGGCCTAGTGGAGGGTGGGAGCTGGAATTGCATGGGGCTTAGTAAGGCTGAAACTAGTGGTTACCAGTGGGGAGAGGGGAGGGGGAGGGGGAGGGGGAAGGGCAAGATAGGGGTAGGAGATTGAGAGGTTCAGGCTACTCTGAAAAATAAGCTGCAAAGATATATTGTATAGCACAGGGAATATAGCCAATATTTTATAATAACTTTAAATGGATATAATCTATAAAAATTTTGAACCACTATATTGTACCCCTGAAACTAACATAATATTGTAAGTCAACTATACCTCAATAAAAAAATTAATTAATTAAAGGCAACAAGAAAAAAAATGAAGGTGGAATCTCTCACAGACAGAAAATTATTCTGGTTTGACTCACTGGCTTGGCAGTGAGGACTGGTTTTGACAATTGGATTGTATGGTAGACATTTTCCATAAACTGAACAGGCTAAATCTGTAGCTCCAAGGCTTGGATGAAGATATATCTAAAGCGTGTCTCTAATAAAGACTATGCCAGAAAATTCTGTCTTGGAACCAATTTTAATTTGTGAGAAATAATTTTAGTTGTTGACTTAAAAATGTATGAGAGTAACATAGCTTGTCCAAAATTCTTATGGGGATTCATGAGCAAAAAACATGAAGACTACAGGCGTATGGCATAAATAGCATCACCGGCCAGGTGCATCATGGTGGGGATCCTGATCAGGTGAGGTGAAGTGGCTTGCCTGGAGGTAAGCAGGGGGCAGAACCGGAGCAAGAACCAGGGTTTTCTGAGTGCGGCAATTGTAGTGCTCTTTCTATGACCCCAAACTTCCTCCTTCCTTCCTTCTTCCACTTACTTGATGGTTTATTCAGCGAACACTTAGTAAGCACCTTTAGATGGAGTAAAAAAAAGAAACATTTCCTACCTTCCTGGAGCTTACAGACAACAAATAAACAAACCAGATATTTTTAGATAGTGGTAAGTACTAGAAGTGAGTTAGCAGGGGGATATGATAGCGAATGTGGGGTGGGCGGAGGTTGGCCTGCCACTTCAGAGAGGCCCGAAAAGGAGCTAGCCTTGAGGAGGGAGAGAGCTTGGTGTGTGCCTGAGACAGGAAGACGGCCGTGGCAGCAGCACAGAGATGTTGGGGGAGTGGTAGAAGGCTACAAAGAAGGCAGGAGCTAGGTCACGCAGCATTTATCAGCCATGGTAAGGATCCTGTATTTATCTTGAAGACAATGGGACACCGCTGAAGGATTTTTAAGCAGAGAGTTGATGTACTCTGATTTATGGTTTGGTTTTGTTTTGGAAGGGGGGCAGGAGCGGAAGCAGAGATGGAGACTAACTGGGAGGTGCTGGCAGGTGAGACACCTGCAGTCTACCCTGCTGAGGGGTATGAAGATGAACAGTGTTAATGGGAAGGCAGAATGGTCTGGGACGTCATGTCGTCTTCTAGTTCTCCTGAGGAGTGCTGGTAGCTATTGCTGTATAACAAATCACCATGAAACGTAGTAGCTTCCAACAACAACCATTTGATTTTGTCATGATTCTGTGGGTCTGGAATTTTTCAGCTGAGCAGTTCTGCTACATGTGGTGTCAGCTGGGGTCATTCCCTTGGCTGTATTCAGTTGGTGGCTGAGCTGGGCTGGAAGGTCCAAGAAGGCTTCACTCATAGGTCTGGCACCTTGGTGCTCTTCTATGTGGCCTCTCTCTCCGTGTGAGTAGCTTGGGCTTCCTCATGGCATGGTGGCCTCAGTGTAGGTTGACCTTCTTATATGGTGTCAGGCTTCAAAGAGGGAGCATTCTAAGAAGAACAAAAGTGGGGCTGCAGATCTCTCCAGGCCTGGCCTTGGGAGGTACCCAGCACTACTTCTGCTGCGCATTATCAGTCAAAACCAGTCACAGGACTGGCCCAGATTCAAAGTGGGGAAACAAACCCACCTTTTACTGGAGGAATGGCAAGTATTATGCTCCGTCTCTAATCTGCCACACTGGGCTTCTGGAAACTGAATAACCACAACTACCCTGATGATGTTGACCCACTTTTAAATCTAAACCACAGTTTAGTAGTCTTGCCCTCTTACCTGTGGTTTTGCTTTCCCCTGGTTTCACTTACCTGAGGTAACCTTGGTTTGAAAATATTAAATGGAAAATTCCAGAAATGAACAATTCATAAGTTTTAAATTGTGCATTGTTCTGAATAGCTTGATGAAATCTCGAGCTGTCCTGCTCCATCTGGCCCGGGATGTGAATCATCTCTTTGTCCAGTGTATCCTGCCCGTTCACCTAGTAGCAGTCTTGGTTATCAGTTGAGGTATCGCAGTGCTTATGCTGAAGTCACCCTTATTTTACTTAATAATGGCCCCAAAGCACAAGAGTAGTAATGCTGGCAATTTGGATCTGCCACAGAGAAGCCATAAAGTGCTTCCTTTAAGTGAAAAGGTGAAAGTTCTCGACTTAATAAGGAAAGAAAAATGGGGACTTCCTTGGCAGTCCAGTGGTTAGGACTCTGCTTCCATTGCAGGGGCACTCTGCATCCCTTGTAGGGGAGCTAAGGTCCCACAAGCTGAATGGAGTGGCCAAAAAAGTAAATAAGGAAAGAAAAAAAATCGTTGCTGAGGTTGCTAAGATCTATGGTAAAAATGAATCTTCTGTCTGTGAAATTGTGAAGAAGGAAAAAGAACTTCGTGCTAGTTTTGCTGTCTCACCTCAAACTGCAAAAGTTACAGCCACAGAGAGTGGTAAGTGCTTAATTAAGGTGGAAAAGGCATTAAATTTGTACAATAAGGTATTTGGAGAGAGACTGCATTCACATAAATTTATTACAATATATTGTTTTAATTATTCTATTTTATTATTAGTTATTATTTTTAATGTCTAATTTATAAATTAAACTTTATCATAGGTATGTACCTATAGGAAAAAAAACATTGTATGTCTAGGATTTGGTGCTATCGGCAGTTTCAGGCAACCACTGAGGGACTTGGAATGTATCTCTGTGGATAAGGGGGGACTACTGTATACTGTGTTGGAACAATTTATAGTCTTTATTCCCCACTGGATAGGGAGGGCCTGGGGAACAGGAAGTGGTTTTGTTTTTGTTTTTTTCTTTGTATTTCCAGAGCCTAACATATACAAGGCACTCAGGGTATGTTGTCCAATGAAGTCACACATCACATAAGAATTCATTGGTTATCAAACCATAGTGTATATGAGAATCCCCTGGGAAGCTGTTAAAGAGACAGGCAGATTCCTGGGCAAGACCCCAGCCCAGAATCCAAATCTCTAGGGCAGGGGGTTTGAGTCTTGGCTGCACATTAAGAAATCCCAGTGCCCAGGCCCTAGCTCCAGAGGCCCTAGCTCCAGAGGCCCTAATTCCACTGATCGGGGTGAGCTCAGACATCAACACTGTTTTACAGTCTCCTCAGACAATTCTGATGCGTATCCAGGGTTAAGAACTACTGCCCTAGGATTAGAACCAGCCATCTTCACCTGACTTCTCCAGATGATTCTGAGGTAGGTGGTGACCAGCTGTCCTTGGTGTGCCCAGGACTATCCTGATTTTAGCACCCTAAGTCCCATATCCCAAGAAATCCCTAGTCCTGTGCAGATCAGCACAGTTGGTCATTATCAATGGACCGTTATTTAAGAAACATTGTAGATGAGGCAGTGAAAGCCTTTTTGAAAAATACCTGGAAATATCTAATGAAAGCAACGATTCTGCCTCCTTACTTAAGGGACTGAAACAGTATCATAATGTCATCAAACAGAGCCAACTCCTTGAATTAAGGAGGATTGTTGCAGAGCGCCGTGCTCTGGTGGGCTAGGTCATTAACCTAGTTAAATAGTGTGTCTGTCTTTGGGAATTCTTCCAGACTCTATTCCTTAGTGTACATGAGGCAGCTCTGAAAGCCTGACCACAATCAATAAGGATGATGTGTTGAGGATAGCATGAGATACAAGATGAAGTTTTTGTCTCTACACCGGTACGTATTATTATTACTATTATTCGTATTATAATAGAGTACACAAATATATGTAATATCTTAAATAGCTCTGTGGGGTGGCAGTGGGGTATAGTAGAGCAGCTCAGGATCTAGCCTCAGAAGAATGGGATTTTGCTCTGGCTTTGCTGTGACTAGGTGTGCAATCATGGGTGCCTTTTTGCCTTAGTTGTTCATCTGTAAAATGGGAATAAAAATGGTGCCTTCTTCACAAGGCAGCTGGGAGGCTTCATCAAAATAACATAAGTGGGACTTCCCTGGCGGTCCAGTGGTTAAGACTTCACTTTCCAACGCAGGGCGTACGGGTTTGATCCCTGCTCGGGGAGCTAGGATCCCACATGCCTCGTGGCCAAAAAACCAAAACATAAAACAGAAGCAATATTGTAACAAATTCGATAAAGACTTTAAAAATGGTCCACATCAAAAAGAAAAATCTTAAAAAACAAACAAACAAACAAGAGATGGGAATTCCCTGGCAGTCCAGTGGTTAGGACTCAGCACTTTCACTGCCGTAGGCCCAAGTTCGATCCCTGGTTGGGGAACTAAGATCCTGCAAACTGCATGGCATGGCCGAAAATTAAAAAAACAAACAAAAAGAAAAAACAAACAAATCCCCACAAGTGAAAGTGGTTCTGTGGATTGGGAAGGGGAGGTATCATGATTGTCTTTGAATGGGAGAGACACAAAAGTTATTCCACTGAGAAGTCTTGTACGTGACCAAGGTCCTGGTGCCCCCTCCCGCGGAACCGCAGCCACAGCTGTGGGATTCCCTACCTTAGCTGCCCTCACAATTGAGGGCAAGTGTGCTTTGCTTCAGAAGGAAAACTTTTGGAAAAGGCGGTTTGCAAAGGCATTTTTTTCTTTTTCTGTTTTAAAATCCTTTGCCTATTTGTTTCAGGTGTATCCTCAGAGATGTAGCAAAAAGAAAACAACCACAACCACAAACCCATACATTTGAAAAGCTGGTTCTTAATTTCTGGAGCTAAAAAAGCACTCTTTCAGGCTATAACCACAGAGTGATTGCTGCAGGCCTCTGGGATGGGGCATAATAATGGTTTGCAGTGTGATGAAGGAGGCTGTTAGTTTCTGTGGCCCCGAGGCCAATGTGGCCTCTCCAATTACCAGGTTGCCTAGCAACACCATCAAAAGTCTCCCCATTAGGCCCAGCTGGGCAGCAATTGGGCACACCCAGCCTAGTCTGTCGCCCAGCCTCCTGGGCACCCTGGCCACATCAAGGCTGGACTCGGCCTCTGCAAGGGCCTCCCTGGTACCAATGAGTGGGTGGGCCAGCTGTTTAAAAAAAACACAATTCAGATGTTTGAAACCTACTTGTTTGAATGCAGCTGGGAAACAGCACAAGTGAATGATCGAAAGCCTCTTCTGCCAAAGGGGAGTTGTCCTAAGATTGGTGCCCTTGGCAGCGCTCTCCTGAGTGAGGTGAAGAAGGGAAGGTGAGCCTGACTTAGTCCTCGTGTTCTCAGAGAATCAAATCCTTTTCCTTTCCTGGACGCCTGTCTCCATCTTGATTCCCTGTGGCAGTAATGGGGGTGGTGGGGATTCCCAGCCCTGCCTGCCAGTTCTTCTGTAGCTCCCATCTGGGAACTCTCAGGGTCTAGTCTGGGCCTGTTTGGGGAGCTGGAAGAAGAAGAGGGAGGTTAGGGAAGAGGGAAGGATGGGATGAAAATAATCAGAATAAATATGCACACTTCTTACCTTGTTACCTAGAGATCACAGGGCAGAGCAACACACGGGGTCTTTGGAGTCAGACCCCTTCAAAGGCTCCTGTCCTAGCCTTCTCCTCACTAGCTGTATGACCTTGAGCAAGTTACTCTGGAAGCCTGAGTTTCCTTATCCATAAAATGGGAATGTTATTATCCCACCTTACAAGGTTGTTGTAAGCAGCAATGAAGTGAGTGCTCGTAAAGTGTTTAGCACAGAACCTGGCACACAGTAGGCGCTCACTATTATGGCAACTATTTCATTTGATTCTTACAATAATTCTGTAAGATATTGAGCGAAGTAGAACTCGGGTCTTCACAGTGCCAAGCACAAGGACTGGTGCTCCTCAAAGACAGGTGACAGTCCCTTTTGTAACCCCTACGGCATGGTGGCTCTGCAGGTCTCCTCTGACAGCTCAGTGATGGCAGAATGATGTTGGAGGGGGAAGGGTGTGTGCAGAGGAAAAGTGTGAGGGGAGGTGCTTTTCAATATAAAGGAACACAAAACTCTTAGTTAACGTGGTGTACGTGGAATTCCTCTCTCCTTCCCGTCTTCCTTCCAGTATTCTTTTAAATAAACTTCATATTTTGGAACAATTTTAGATTTACATAAAAGTTACAGAGAGTTTGTTTACCTTTTACTCAGATATAGGTATTTTCTGAACACCTGTGCACCAGGAACTTTCTGGGCATGAAGAATACAGCAATAAAACTGTGTCTGCCTTCCGTTGGAAGATCACAGAGATTGTGAGATGGAGTGGACCTTGGAGAGCCTTGTCTGTGGTTCTCAAAGGTGCTGAGGCCTCCACTTCACTGGTATAAGTGTCAGAAATTTACTAAATCTATTAAATTAGTTTCTTCAGGACTGGGGCCCAGGAATCTGTATAAAAGCAAATATTGAAAAACAAATGCCTGAGGGGATTCTAAGGCATAGCCAGTGTGGGGAACTGCTGGTCTAGTCCCCAGTGTTCCCTGTGCAGGTGAGAGGACTGTGGCTCAGAGCTGGGAAGGGACTTGCTCCAGGTCACACAGCCCGGAAGTGGCAGAGTGAGACCGAAAAACAGATCCCCTAGTTCTGTGCTGTCCTTACACTGTGTCTCCCAGACACAGAACAAGAAATGAGTTTAGCTTGTAACAGGAAGACCCCAGATAGAGTTTAGAAGAGTTTCTTGGCTATTTAGGTGTAGTAGTTAGGTTCTTGGTTGCAAGGGATTCTGATTCTGATTCTGGCTGATTACACCAGTAAATGAATTTTATTGAATGCCCATTGGGTAGTAAAATTTAAAAAATCTATTTCGCTCATCGTACTCACACTTCTGGCACCAAATGTGTGGGTTTTCCACACCATGCAATTCTGACACTGGCTACCCCACAGATTAAGGGCTCAGTCCCACAAGACTGCTCCCTACTTCAGATACCAACTGCAAGCCTGGGTTTCCGGTGCTTCTGACCAAATGGCTATAAATTCGGGGCTTCTGTGACCTTCCCCCCGCTTGTGTTCTATAATTTGCCAGAATAGCTCACAGAACTCAGGAGAGGGCATTACCTACTATTATCAGTTTAGTATAAAGATTACAACGCAGGAGCAGCCAAATGGAAGAGGTGCATAGGGCAAGGGGAAGGGATGCAAAGCTTCCGCACCCTCTCTGGGTGCATCACCTTCCCAGCACCTTGATCTGTTCTCCAACCTGGAAGCTCTCCAAACCCATTTCTTTAGGATTTTTATGGAGGTTCCATCACATAGGGATGATTGATTAAATTATTGACCGCTGGTCATTAAACTCAATCTCGAGCCCTTTTCCCCGTCCCACAGGTGGGGACTGAAAGTTCCAACCCTCTAATCACATGGTTGTTTCCTCTGGCAACTGGGTCCCACCCTCTAAGAATCACTTCATTAGCATAAACTCAAGTACAGTTGAAAAAAACTTACTATGAATAACAAAAGATACTCCTCTCACCCCTATCACTCAGGAAATTCCAAGGGTTTTAGGAGATCAGTGCCTGGAGCTGGGGATGAAGACCGAATATGTATTTCTTAGTATATCACAATATCATGGTAGATCACAAAATCACTGGAAGGAAGCAAAGTTTGGGAAATAAGCAGAAACACACGGAGACCAGGCACCTACCAGTACACCAAAATCACAGAGCCAGGTAGGCAAAGACAACCCCCTTGTCGCTGCTGCGTGCTCATTGCTTCAGCCTGCATCAAAGACACAGCTGGCATTGGATTCTGGGTGCCACACTGACTCCAATGGCAAGGCTGGATGGACACCAGATACTGCTGCCACCGCTTTAAAGTGCACTGCTGTAAGAATCTTCCCCATCCCCAGCTCCAGTCCCCAAAATTCTAAGCAAATGCAGCTGATTGTTCAAGCCTAGGTCACATAGCTGAGCTCTAGCTGCCTAAGGACCTGGAAAAGTGAGTACTGAGCATTTTTAGCTTTTATACTGGGAAGTGGTCCCTGCTGCCCACCCAGATTCATGAGATGAGGAATTCGCCGAGAAAACTGACAAATGACCATTACATGTGTTATCAAAAGAATACAGTGGAAGTGTTATAGAACCAAACCTGGGTTGACTCGCCTACACGCTAAAGTCAATCTACTGACACCAGGTTTTGGTGAAGGAAAGTGCAGTGTTTACTGCAGGGCACCAAGCAAGGAGTCCAGGGCAGCAAGTGCTCATAACACCTGAATTCCCCGATGAGTTTCAGCAAAGCATTTTTTAAAGGCAAGGTGAAGGAGGGGTGACCCAAGGTATGTGATCAGCTGGTGCACAATTCTCTGATGGTGAGGTAACAGGGTGGAAATCACAGGAGTTAACATTATCAATCCTTAGGCTCCAGTAGGCCTGGGGACTATGTGGTCACGATCATCAGGTAGTTAATGTCTTCCATTTGGTGGGTGTTTTAGCATCTGCAAAACAACTCAGGAAATGTGCATCAGATACTATTATCCAGGTACTTCAGAGAGGAGCTAAAGCAGAGGATATGAGGGAGAGGTCTGTCCCGGGAAGGCCCCATAGGGTCCTGCTCGGTTATGGAAGTCATTGACTTAAAATTTTCTGGCTATAATTTATAACAATTTTGGGAGACACTATGTGGTATTGAAACTGCTAGGTGGCATTTCGGGGGGCTCTGAGGACCTCCAGTCCTTTATGTCTCAGCACATTAAGAATTCAGCAAGAGGCAAAGTGATAGATAAGAAGTGATTTATTAGAATAGGACGCTTGTGATGCTTACAGTCGGGCGGGTGAGAAGGTGCTGTGCCGGAAGGACTCAGTGAGCTACAGTTTTATAATCAAAGGAAAAGTGGGGAGGGGGAAAAGACCACCTTCCTCATTCTTGAGTAGACATCACACTTCCATCATCAGCTCCTCCTCTATGTTGGGGCGGGGAGTTTTCTTGTCCCTACGTGGTCAAGCCGGGACTGTCATGGCACTATGGAAAAATTATTTCAGGTCTCAGTACAATGAGGGTCTTTCACTTTGAAATGTCACCTTTCCATAAATTATTGTTTTTTTATGTGTGCAGAGAGCATGTCCTAAGGGTCGTTAACTTACTGAGCTCACTGGACAGGATGTGGGTCTCATGCCACCATTGTGTTATTGTTTTGGGGCATGTCTCATGCTTCTGTAGCATGGTTTTGCTGCTAAGCAAGCCTACTTGGTTTTATGGTTAAGCAAACCTGCTTTCTTGAGTGATCATTAACTTACAGGGGTCTCCCATAATTTTTTCTTTACTTACAATCCTCTGGTGGAAATAGCTATTTATCTACTTTGTCCCTTTACTCTGTCCATATCAGTATATAGTGAATGAGGGCACCTAAAAGCTCTTTGGAAAAATCCCTTGCCAATGTCGAGTCTCCTGTGTAAATCTTTTTTTGGCCACACCACGTGGCATGCGGGATCTTAGTTCCCCCACCAGGGACCGAACCCACGCCCCCTGCGGTGGAAGTGCAGAGTCTTAACCACTGGACTGCCAGGGGAGTCCTAAATCTTCTTATGGAAATCTCTTTTGCTACAGATTTTTTTTTTTTTTAAAGGCAGATGATTGTTCTGGATAAATGAGCACAGCCTGCTCTTTCCAATCCTTGGCCAACACACTGGCTCCATGACTTGTAACACGAGCAGTGCTTATACCAGTTAAGGTCAGGAAGTAGGAAAGTTCTTTCCACTTTTCCTCTTCTTAAGAATAATTTCTAGCTTGAAGGGAAGGTCTTTGGTTCTTGAACGTCTCCATTTTTCTTTTTTTTTTTTTTAATTAATTAATTAATTAATTAATTTTTGGCTGTGTTGGGTCTTCGTTTCTGTGCGAGGGCTTTCTCTAGTTGTGGCAAGTGGGGGCCACTCTTCATCGCGGTGCGCGGGCCTCTCACTGTCGCGGCCTCTCTTGTCGCGGAGCACAGGCTCCAGACGCGCAGGCTCAGTAGTTGTGGCTCACGGGCCCAGTTGCTCCGCGGCATGTGGGATCTTCCCAGATCAGGGCTCGAACCCATGTCCCCTGCACCGGCAGGCAGACTCCCAACCACTGCGCCACCAGGGAAGCCCTAACGTCTCCATTTTTAACCAGAAGGCTATGAGTCTTTTCTACTCTTCCAACATTCTTTTTAACAATCTACCTCCAGTTGTTCCCTAAGGGTAGGATGAGAACATTTCACATCAGTGCCACCCACTTTTGATCTGAATGTGTGTGTGTGTGTGTGTGTGTGTGTGTGCGCGTGTGTATTTCAACAAAGAGTTGGCAGCCACTTGCTGCAGATAAGAGGTAGGAGGTGAGGCATAATATCAAGTCAACATTAAAGAAAGCTCAAGAAACCTGCATGATCTTTGCTTAATGAGTAAGAAAGCACAGTCAGTGTAGTAAACAATTTCACTCAATGAGTAACACTGTGATGAGAGTGACCAAGTAAATAATTTGATAGCCGTGAATGTTTTTATATCTCTGTGAGACTATAATGTGTTGTAATCATCTCTGGCTTGTTTTGAGGCTCTTGTGCTGTCAAACTGAGCCTCTGAAAATTCTGGTAATCTAGAAAATTCAGATATTCTATCCCAACTATGACCTATAGAACCCATGGAGTATACAGGCCACACCTACACAATTAATGACATGATCTTAGATTAGACTTACTTTGTGAGGCCCTAGAGAGGGAAACCTTGGACCCAGGAGCAGAAGGGCTGGTGAGCAGATTTCAGCACAGTGTAAGGATGAACTACCTAAGAAGTAGAACTATCAGAAAATACAACAACCCGATTAAAGGACATTCAGGTTCTTTGTAATGTTTCACTACTCTGAATAGTTCTGCACTGGACATCTTTGAAAGATAGCCTTGAGTACTCGCTCAAATACATTTGTAGCATAGATTTCTAGAAGTAGAAAGGTTCTGTTGAAAGGTATACACGTTTCATATTTTATAGATACTGCCCAATTGCCTTGTGAAAAGGCTGCATCAATTTACACCTCATAAACTGCACCCATTTCCACACAGCCTTGTAAGTATGAATCAGTCTTTTTCATTGTTGCCAATCTGGTCAGTAATGTTTCCAATGTGGTGAATTGTGCTCAGAAACTCAGGTGTGGATGCAGAAGATAAACAGGAATGGCAGGGATGGGGAATGTCAGACTAGAAGCAGCACCTGTGAACATCAAGCACTAGATGCTGGAGATGAGATGAACCAGAGAGAGGCCTCTTTCCTCAAGGAACAGGCACGCAGACAGGTACGGAAGTCAGAGCGTGACAGTGTCTGACCGAGAAGAGAGGTCAAATCAAAATGCCACGATCACTACCAACATGTTCATCTATTTCTGGAATCTACAGTAGGTAGGTCTAGACGTCAGATCCCTTTACTGCACGTGCCAAGGAAGAAAGCAGACACACAGTGAGTCTTAGCTAAACTGAATGGGTCAGATACCTTTGCAGCACAGGAAACATATTTCACTAAAATACCTAAAATGATGGGCTTAAAGTCGTAACATTTCTGGAAATTTTTTTTTTTTTTTCTGGAAATTTTGAAATCTGGAAAAAAAGAGAAAAATTGCGGGGAAATGTAATCCTTGTTTTTCTAGCTCCTTTTATAGATATAAAGTTGTGTTATTCACAATGTGGAACTTTCCTCATGAAATGATCATGTATGATATTTAAATTTACAATAGGGCTTATTAGCACAATGTTAATCACTCCTAATTGAACTTATTTTTAAAAATGCCTTAATATTTGTGTTTAAGAGCTGCTGATCTTAAATCCATACTCGTTTTGTCATTTATGAGACATGAAAGAAACTATAAATAATCATCAATATGCAAGGAAAATTAATAAAATAGTTATCTCTACAGACTTAATGTCTGTCCCTGGGAGGCTGGGTGAGTGGGAGGTAAGAAGCCTTTATTTTCAGCAAAGTTACTGGGGAAAAATAAATAAAAGGGGAGTTCTCTTCTTCCCTAAATTTATTGGATATAACCTATTGTAATGTGGGACCTTGCCTAATGGAATACATGTGAAAATGAATTGTGACCTGATTCCTAGTAACTTGCAGCATGAAAATAGACCCCAGACTCAGCCCCATCCCTTCCATCTGTCCATCCATCCATCCACATACCCACTCATCCATCCATCCATAGCCAGTAATAACTAATAATTGTGGAGTGTTTACTATGTGCCAGAAACTGTTCTAAGTGCTTTACATGCATTGTCTCAAATAATTTTCCCCATAATGCTATGAGGTAAGTGCTATCATGATTCCGACTTTAAAATGGGATCTGAAGATTTTCCAATAAATTAAACATAGAATTACCATATGACCCAGCGATTCCACTCTTAGGTATATACTCAAAAGAATTGAAAACAGGTATTCAAATAAAAACTTGTATGGGAATGTTCATAGCAGCTCTATTCACAGTAGCCAAAAGGTGGAAACGATCCAAATGCCCTTCAACAGATGACTGGATAAACAATATGGTTTTGTTTGTATATCTATCTATACAATGCAATATTATTCAGCCATAAACAGGAATGATGTACTGATACATGCTACAACACAGATGAACCTTGAAGACTTTTCTAAGTAAAAGAAGCCAGACTCAAAAGGCCACATATTTTATGATTCCATTTATATGAAATATCTAAAATAGGTAAATCCATAGAGACAGAAAACAAATTAGTGGGTGCCAGGGGCTGGAGGGAGGGGGCAATGGGGAGTGACTGCTTAATGGGTATGGGGGTTTTGTCTGGGGTGATGAAAAAGTTCTGGAACTACATAGTCGTGATGGTTGCACAACACTGCAAATGTATTTAATGCTACCGGATTGTACACTTTTAAATGGTTAATTTTATGTTTATTTTACCACAATTCTTTAAAAATGTAATTTGAGGCTCAGAGAATTTAAGTGACTTACTTAAGGTTACTTTACAGCTGATAGGTTGTAGAGCTGTGTTTTAATCCCAGTCATCTGGCTCTATGGCTCATGACTTAAAAAAAAAATTCCAGTGAAAAACTTTATTTTGGGCCATTTAGGAAGTTTAGATACACTGGACTAAGCTGAAAACATCAGTAGCATTGGATACCGTTGATTAAGCCCATGCTGGTGACAAACAGTATAATCTATCTAGTCTTCACAGTGACCTTGAAAATTTAATATTATTGTTTAGTTTGTGTGTGTTTGTGTGTGTGGTAAAATATACACGACATAAAATTTACCATTTTTATCATTTTTAAGTGTACAATTCATGGCATTCACTGCATTTACACTGTTGTACAACCATCACCGTCATCCATCTCCAGAACTTTTTCATCTTCCCAAACTGAAACTCTGTATAGTACCGATTAAACATATAACTCCCCATTCCCCCTGTCTCCCAGCCCCTGGCAACCCCCACTCTATGGCTCATGTTCCCAGGTCCAGGGCTATTGTCTGGGGTTGCACATAAAAATAAGACATGACCACTTTCCAGGTCTGTCTAGCCTGTGTACCTGCCCTCTAGTGACCCTGACACTGTGTCTTTCCCCACCACATTAGGGAAGTCCAGATGCAGCACGACAGAGTCATTAAAGTGTGCAGAAGATCCTCTGTGGCCTGTGGCTGGGGAGCGGGAGAAGGAAGCCAGGCGATGGAATATGGTTGGGATGAAAGGCAGGGATGAAGGGATTGCAACAGGAAGCTCTGTTAGGAAGGGTGAAGATGAGAATTGGGAAGATACTGCTTGTCTTCTTTCTTCCCGGATTGTTAGGAGGAGTACGTGAGAATTTGCATGAGGATGTGCTTTGAAGAGACTGGGGTGCTCTGCACACTTCCTTAGGACTCACATCACGACTGAAGCGGACTTGTTTTAAGGGCATAACTCAGCAGAGCAGTTTCAATGGGGGATGCAGACGATAAGATGTTTAGTGGATACAAACTCCTCCTTCAAGACACTAGGCCACGAGGGGAGGGAAGAAATAGTACAGTGCTTGAGACTTTAGGGTCCAGCAAAGGTCTCATAGATATGACTTTGTTTTTATTCTATCTTATTTTTTTTAAGTTTAAGGTGTACAGCATAATGATTTGACTTACATACATCACGAAATGATTAGACACAACATTAAAGAAATAGAAAATAATTTTTTTCCTTGTGATGAGAACTCTTGGGATTTACTGTCTTAACAACTTTCATTTATAACGTACAGCAGTGTTCATTATCTTTATCATGTTGTACATTACATCCCTTGTACTTGGTTACCTTATAACTAGGAGTTTGTACCCTTTGACTACCTTCGTCTAATTCCCCCTCCCACCCACCCCTTTGGTAGACACAAATCTGAACTCTTTTTGTGTGACTTTGTTTTTGAAGCATAATTGACCTACAACACTGTTAGTTCCTGGTATACAACACAGTGATTCGTTATTTCTGTACATTTCAAAATGATCACCATGAAAAGTCTATTTGTCATCTGTCACCATACAAAGCTATTACATAATTATTGACTGTATTCCCCACACTGTACATTTCATATCTGTGACATTTACTTTGTAACTGAAAGTTTGTACCTCTTAATCTGCCACCTTTTTCTCACCTCCTCCCACCACCACCCCTCTGGCAACCACCTGTTTGTTCTCTGTATCTATGACTCTGTTTCTGTTTGGTTGTGTTTGTTCATTTGTGTTTTTTTTATTTTACTTTTACTTTTTATTTATTATTTATTTATTTTGCTTGCATCAGGTCTTAGTTGCAGCATGAGGGATCTTTAGTTGCGGCATGTGGACTCTTAGCTGCGGCATGCATATGGGATCTAGTTCCCCAACCAGGGATTGAACCTGGGTCCACTGCATTGGGAGCTTGGAGTCTTACCCAGTGGACCACCGGGGAAGTCCCTGTTTTGATTTTTAGATTACACATATAAGTGAAATCATACAGTATTTGTCTTTCTCTGTCTGATTAATTTCTTTTAGCATAATACCCTCTAGGTCCATCCATGTTGCTGCAAATGGCAAGATTTCATTCTTTTTCATGGCTGAGAAATATTCCTGTGTGTGTGTGTATGCACACACACACACCACATCTTCTTTATCCATTAATCTACAGGCTCCAGACGTGCAGGCTCAGCAGCTGCGGCTCACGGGCCTAGTTGCTCCGCGGCATGCGGGATCCTCCCAGACCAGGGCACAAACCCGTGTCCCCTGCATTAGCAGGCAGATTCTCAACCACTGCACCACCAGGGAAGCCCCTGTGCAAAAGCTTTTAATTTTCATTAGGTCCCGTTTGTTTATATTTCCATTTCTCTAGGAGGCAGATCAAAAAGGATCTTGCTGTGATTTATGTCATAGAATGTTCTTCCTATGTTTTCCTCTAAGAGTTTTATAGTGTCTGGTCTTACATTTAGGTCTCTAATCCATTTTGAATTTATTTTTGTATATGGTGTTAGGTAGTGTTCTAATTTCATTCTTTTACATGTAGCTGTCCAGTTTTCCCAGCACCACTTATTGAAGAAACTGTCTTTTCTCCATTGTATATCCTTGCCTCCTTTGTCACAGATTAGTTGATCATAGGTGCGTGGGTTTATCTCTGGGCTTTCTATCCTGTTCCATTGATCTATATTTCTGTTTTTGTGCCAGTACTATATTGTCTTGATTACTGTAGCTTTGTAGTATAGTCTGAAGTCAGGGAGTCTGATTCCTCCAGCTCCATTTTTTTGCCTCAAGACTGCTTTGGCTATTTGGGGTCTTTTGTGTCTCCATACAAATTTTAAGATTTTTTGTTCTAGTTCTGTAAAAAATGCCATTGGTAATTTGATAGAGATTGCATTGAATCTGTAGATTGCTTTGGGTAGTATAGTCATTTTCACAATATTGATTCTTCTAATCCAAGAACATGGTATATCTCTCCATCTGTTTGTATCATCTTTAATTTCTTTCATCAGTGTCTTATAGTTTTCTGCATACAGGTCTTTTGTCTCCCTAGGTAGGTTTATTCCTAGGTATTTTATTCTTTTTGTTGCCATGGTAAATGGGAGTGTTTCCTTAATTTCTCTTTCAGATTTTTCATCATTAGTGTATAGGAATGCAAGAGATTTCTGTGCATTCATTTTGTGTCCTGCAACTTTACCAAATTCATTGATTAGCTCTAGTAGTTTTCTGGTGGCATCTTTAGGATTCTCTATGTATAGTATCATGTCATCTGCAAACAGTGACAGTTTTACTTCTTCGTTTCCAATTTGTATTCCTTTTATTTCTTTTTCTTCTCTGATTGCTGTGGCTAGGACTTCCAAAACTATGTTGAATAACAGTGGTGAGAGTGGACATCCTTGTCTCGTTCCTGATCTTAGAGGAAATGCTTTCAGTTTTTCACCATTGAGAATGATGTTTGCTGTGGGTTTGTCATATACGGCCTTTATTATGTTGAGGTAGGTTCCCTCTATGCCCACTTTCTGGAGAGTTTTTATCATAAATGGGTGTTGAATTTTGTCAAAAGCTTTTTCTGCATCTATTGAGATGATCGTATGGTTTTTCTTCTTCAATTTGTTAATATGGTGTATCACACTGTTTGATTCGTGTATATTGAAGAATCCTTGCATCCCTGGGATAAATCCCACTTGATCATGGTGTATGATCCTTTTAATGTGTTGTTGGAGTCTGTTTACTAGTATTTTGTTGAGGATTTTTGCATCTATATTCAGGAGTGATATTGGTCTGTAATTTTCTTTTTTTGTAGTAACTTTGTCTGGTTTTGGTATCAGGGTGATGGTGGCCTCATAGAATGAGTTTGGGAGTGTTCCTTCCTCTGCAATTCTTTGGAAGAGTTTGAGAAGGATGGTGTTAGCTCTTCTCTAAATGTTTGATAGAATTCGCCTGTGAAGCCATATATTCTTGGACTTTTGTTTGTTGGAAGATTTTTTTCATCACAGTTTCAATTTCATTACTTGTGATTGGTCTGTTCATATTTTCTATTGCTTCCTGGTCAGTCTTGGAAGGTTATATCTTTCTAAGTATTTGTCCATTTCTTCCAGGTTGTCCATTATAGTGGCATAGAGTTGCTTGTAGTAGTCTCTTAGGATGCTTGGTATTTCTGCGGTGTCTGTTGTAACTTCTCCTTTTTCATTTCTAATTTTATTGATTTGAGGCCACTCCCTCTTTTTCTTGATGAGTTTGGCTAATGGTTTATCAATTTTGTTTATCTTCTCAAAGAACCAGCTTTTAGTTTTATTGATCTTTGTTATTGTTTTCTTTGTTTCTATTTCATTTCTTTCTACTCTAATCTTTATGATTTCTTTCCTTCTGCTAACTTTGGGTTTTGTTTGTTCTTCTTTCTTTAGTTCCTTTAGGTGTAATGTTAGATTGTTTATTTGAGATTTTTCTTGTTTCTTGAGGTAGGCTTGTATTGCTGTAAACTTCCCTCTTAGAACTGCTTTTGCTGCATCCCATAGGTTTTGGTTTGTTGTGTTTTCATTGTCATTTGTCTCTAGGTACTTTTTGATTTCCTCTTTGATTTCTTCAGTGATCTCTTGGTTATTTAGTAAAGTATTGTTTAGCCTCCACGTGTTTGTGTTTGTTATGTTTTTTTCCCCCTGTAATTGATTTCTAATCTCATAGTGTTGTGGTCAGAAAAGATGCTTGATATGATTTCAATTTTCTTAAATTTACTGAGGCTTCATTTGTGACCCAAGATGTGATCTATCCTGGAGAATGTTCCATGCGCACTTGAGAAGAAAGTGTAATCTGCTGTTTTTGGATGGAATGTCCTGTAAATATCAATTAAATCTATCTGGTCTATTGTGTCATTTAAAGCTTGTGTTTCCTTATTAATTTTCTGTTTGGATGATCTGTCCATTGGTGTAAGTGAGGTGTTAAAGCCCCCACTATTACTGTGTTACTATCAATTTCCTCTTTTATAGCTGTTAGCAGTTTCCTTATGTATTGAGGTGCTCCTATGTTGGGTGCATATATATTTATAATTGTTATATCTTCTTCTTGGATTGATCCCTTGATCATTATGTAGTGTCCTTCCTTGTCTCTTGTAACAGTCTTTATTTTAAAGTCCATTTTATCTGACATAAGTATTGCCACTCCAGCTTTCTTTTGATTTCCATTTGCATGGAATATCTTTTTCCATCGCCTCATTTTCAGTCTGTATGTGTCCCTAGGTGTGAAGTGGGTCTCTTGTAGGCAGCATATATATGGGTCTTGTTTTTGTATCCATTCAGTGAGCCTGTGTCTTTTGGTTGGAGCATTTAATCCATTCACGTTTAAAGTAATTATCAATATGTATGTTTCTATTACCATTTTCTTAATTGTTTTGGGTTTGTGTTTGTAGGTCCTTTTCTTCTCTTGTGTTTCCCACTTAGAGAAATTCCTTTAGCATTTGTTGTAGAGCTGGTTTGGTGGTGCTGAATTCTCTTAGCTTTTGCTTGTCTGTAAAGCTTTTGATTTCTCCATCAAATCTGAATGAGATCCTTGCCGGGTAGAGTAATCTTGGTTGTAGGTTCTTCCCTTTCATCACTTTAAATATGTCATGCCACTCCATTCTGGCTTGTAGCATTTCCACTGAGAAATCAGCTGTTAACCTTATGGGAGTTCCCTTGTATGTTATTTGACGTTTTTCCCTTGCTGCTTTCAATAATTTTTCTTTGTCTTTAATTTTTGCCAATTTGATTACTATGTGTCTCAGCGTGTTTCTCCTTGGGTTTATCCTGTATAGGACTCTCTGTGCTACCTGGACTTGGGTGGCTATTTCCTTTCCCATGTTAGGGAAGTTTTCGACTATAATCTCTTCAAATATTTTCTCTGGTCCTTTCTCTCTCTCTTCTCCTTCTGGGACCCCTATAATGCAAATGTTGTTGCGTTTAATGTTGTCCCAGAGGTCTCTTAGGCTGTCTTCATTTCTTTTCATTCTTTTTTCTTTAGTCTGTTCCGCAGCAGTGAATTCCACCATTCTGTCTTCCAGGTCACTTATCCGTTCTTCTGCCTCAGTTATTCTGCTATTGATTCCTTCTAGTGTATTTTTCATTTCAGTTATTGTATTGTTCATCTCTGTTTGTTCTTTAATTCTTCTAGGTGTTTGTTCTTTAATTCTTCTAGGTCTTTGTTACACATTTCTTGCATCTTCTTGATCTTTGCCTTCATTCTTTTTCCGAGGTCCTGGATCATCTTCACTATCATTATTCTGAATTCTTTTTCTGGAAGGTTGCCTATCTCCACTTCATTTAGTTGTTTTTCTGGGGTTTTATCTTGTTCCTTCGTCTGGTGCATAGCCATTTGCCTTTTCATCTTGTCTATCTTTCTGTGAATGTGGTTTTTGTTCCACAGGCTTCAGGACTGTAGTTCTTCTTGCTTCTGCTGTCTGCCCTCTGGTGGATGAGGCTATCTAAGAGGCTTGTGAAAGCTTCCTGATGGGAGGGACTGGTGGTGGGTATAGCTGGGTGTTGCTCTGGTGGGCAGAACTCAGTAAAACTTTAATCTGCTTGTTTGCTGATGGGTGGGGCTGGGTTCCCTCCCTCTTGGTTGTTTGACTTGAGGCAACCCAGCACTGGATTGTACCAGGCTCTTTGGTTGGGCTAATGGCAGACTCTGGGAGGGCTCACGCCAAGGAGTACTTCCCAGAACTTCTGCTGCCAGTGTCCTTGTCCTCACAGTGAGACACAGCCACCCACCCCCCGCCTCTGCAGGAGACCCTCCAACACTAGCAGGTAGGTCTGGTTCAGTCTCCTATGGGGACACTGCTCCTTCCCCTGGGTCCCGATATGCACACTACTTTGTGTGTGCCCTCCAAGAGTGGTCTCTGTTTCCCCCAGTCCTGTCTAAGTCCTGTAATCAAATCCTGCTAGCCTTCAAAGTCTGATTCTCTAGGAATTCCTCCTCCCATTGCCGGACCCCCAGGTTGGGAAGCCTGACGTGGGGCTCAGAACCTTCACTCTAGTGGGTGGACTTCTGTGGTATAAGTGTTCTCCAGTTTGTGAGTCACCCACCCAGCAGTTATGGGATTTGATTTTATTGTGATTGTGCACCTTCTACTGTCTCATTGTGGCTTCTCCTTTGTCTTTGGATGTGGGGTATCTTTTTTGTGAGTTCCAGTGTCTTCCTGTCGATGATTGTTCAGAAGTCGGTTTTGATTCCGGTGCTCTCACCAGAGGGAGTGAGAGCATGTCCTTCTACTCTGCCATCTTGAACCAATCTCTCTCTATGGCCGTTTTTCAATTGGGTTGTTTTTGTTTTTTTGATGTTGAATTGTATGAGTTCTTTGTATATTTTGGATATCAACCCCTTGTCAGATATATCATTTGAAAACATCTTTTTCTATTCAGTAGGTGGCCTTTTCCTTTGTTGATAGTTTTCTTTGCTGTGCAAAAGCTTTTTAGTTTGATGTAGTCTCATTTGTTTATTTTTGCTTTTGTTTACCTTGCCTGAGGAGACATATCCAAAAAAATATTGCTAAGACTGATGTTAAATAGCAGACTGCCTGTGTTTTCTTCTAGAAGTTTTATGGTTTCAGGTCTTACATTTTAGGGTTTAATCCATTTTGAGTTTATTTTTGTATGAGGTGTGAGGCCATCTTTTCCCCATTGTATATTCTTGCTTCCTTTGTTGTAGATTAATTGCCTGTATAAGTATGAGTTCATTTCTGGGCTCTATTCAGTTCCATTTATCTATGTGTCTGTCTGTTTCTGTGCCAGTACCATATTGTTTTGATTACTGTGGCTTTTTATATAGTTTGAAATCAGAGAGTGTGATACCTCCTGTTTTGTTCTTCTTTTTTAGGATTGTTTTGGCTGGATTACTTATGAAACTAATAAAGCTTAAGCTTCAGACTTGTACTTGCATGGGCTCCTTCTAAAGCAGTGTACATTTATAATTTTTTTATTTTGTAATTTTAATTTTATATTATTTTTTCCAAAGAAACCCCCCTCCCAAATTGTTTAAGCTTCAGAGTACACAAAATCTGTACCTACTCCTGCACAGAGGGCAAAAATCTAGTGAAATCCTATCATGCAGATATAATCATGGTTAATTCTCCAGATGTTTTCCTGTGTAACAATATATTACTTTTTACAAAAATTGGATTGTACTCTATGTAGTGTCTGGCAATATTATTTTTTCCCCTTAATATATTTGAGCCTCCCCCATCCCTTTTTTTGACCTGAAAACATTTGATTGAAATATTTAAATAGTTCAACCAGAAGTAAAATATTACAGAACTAAACCGAATGGAGAAGGACAGTACAGCTAGCACCATGACACAGGGAGAGGAAAGAGTATGTAGAGCAGGCCTCACTGTTACAGACATGCTGCCTCAGTAACCTATGTATCTGCTTGGTATCACCTAGCACAGCTGTAACTGTACAATTATTTGTGTAATTTTTGTTGACCTCAGCCTCCTGCATGACATTTTAAACACTTTGGGATAGGGATGGTGGCCTGATACAGAGTAGGTGTTCAACAGATATCTGTTGAATAAATCCTTGAGTGTTTGGATGTTGAGGATTGAGTTCAAGGGAATACTGGATGTGGAAATTAGTAGGAACTCAGCCAAGAGTGTCAGATGTCAGAGAATTGTTGGGAAGATGTGTTTTAGCGAGGGTGTTAATGTTGTATCTGGAGAACCAGTAAGGAAGGGTCTACTTAACTCCCAAGTGCTACAGAATGGGCAGGGTGGCATTTTAGAAAGGACACTGATAATTTAGAAGGAGAAGATGTGGGTTTAAATCATTTTTGAGGGGGGAATGGGAAGCGAATTTTTTAACCTATAATGGGGCCCCTAGCATAGTACCTAATATATAGTCAATGCTCAGTAAATTATTTTTGATTCTGAATCAGAAACTAGAGATCTGTGTTTGGCCTGGGAGCAGAAGCAAGATGCAACTAAGAAGGGAAAGGAGATTATTTACTTAAGCTGGACAAAACTGAGTTCAGTTATGCAGTGAGCGTGGTTTGGGCTCTGAGATACATCACCTCGTGGCAAAGCTACTTCTTACACTAATGGTTGCTTTGAGAGTCAGTGGCGGAGGGGAAGGAATTGGTATATGAGGTAGATTTGCCATCCCAAAGTTCCAGTCCGTCCTTTGGGTGGTGTCAGTAGGTGAATCCATAAATGACTTCTGGGGAGTCCTCTCCCTCAATTGGGGAGACTCTAGTACTTTTTCACCATTACACACTGGTGACAAGGGTATGGATATTATGTGTATTTGGGCACCAGATCTTCAGCTGCCTTCTATTAACACACAGGAAAGGCATTGGAAACCAATGGTTGTGCCAGAGACCCCAGGAAAGAGCCATGGCCCAAAAACTATAGGGTCATTTATTTTTCCCTGACATTCATGTCCCTTTCAGGTGGAGGGTGGACCCAGGACAATGGCTGCTGCTCATAATTTGGAGATGGAAGAAGATGTGAATCTGAATAGGGATAGAGAGATGAAAGAAATGCTGGAAGAGGAGAAAATGAGAGAGTACAGGGCAGGTAAAGATCCCTTCAAGCCTAAAAAGGTCCAGAGGATTGTCTCAAAATGGATGCTTCCTGAACCGATGCGAAGAACATACCTGGAAAGAGCTAACTGCCTCCCGCCCCCTGTGTTCATCATCTCCATCAGCATTGCTGAGGTAAGCGTTCGGGGTGGTGGGCACTGGTGCAAGGACCCCTGGGGAGTTGTACACACACACTGGGGCTTTAGATCAGGTCTAGATAAGAGACTGGAAAACGTAAGAGGTGAGCTTGGCGACGGCAAGTACAGCACACACAGAACTCGACCTCACCCTCTCCAGAGTTCCCTTCCCAGGTTTTTCTTATGTTCCCAGTCACTTTTAGCCAAGGGTTGAGTTTTATTTTTCAAACAACTTCCCTGCCCAGCAGTGACCACAGTTTTAGTGGTTTTGCTTCATTTTAGTTTGGGGGACTTTAGAAATCAAATAATTTTGGGGTTGCAAATTGGTTTGATCTCATGAACCAACTTTGATTGATTGGTAAGGTCTATCAGGAGCCATATGTTTAGAAGAATTATAGGTTGCCTCCAGATTTCAGTAGGACAAAAATGGGATCCTCTAATGATGTCTACTATGTGCAGCATGTAGTGGGTTTCAGACTCTGGTCTAGTCAATCCTTCTGTTTTCCAGAAAAGCGTGCAAGGCCTAGAGACGTGGGGCGATTTGCCCAAGGCCACCTACTTAGTTATTTGGCCAGGACTGGGCTTCTCCTGAGCCTCATCTCACCCAGCTTTTTCTCCCACACCATGATGTCTCATAAAGGAATTGACAGAGGATGGCTGCCTGTGGAGTGTGACTTTAGGGCCATTAGGAAGTCCCTAATGTCATCCTCTTAATTCCCACTGATGCCTCAACTTCCTTATCAGTGACGGTATTAGTCAGGATTCTTTAAAGAAACAGAACCAATAGGATGTATACACCCTCATACACACACACATTATCTATCTATCTATCTATCATCTATCTACATACATATGTATATGGAGAGAGAGAGATTGATTTATTTTAAGGAATTGGCTCATGTAATTGTGGAGGCTTGGCAAGTTTAAAATCTACAGGGTAGGCCAGGACTGGAGACCTGGGGGTAAGAATTACAGTTGAAGGCCAAAAGCCATTTTTTAAAAAAATTTTATTTATTTATTTAATTAATTTTTGGGGCTGCGTTGGGTCTTAGTTGCGGCATGCAAGATCTTTTTTTTTTTGTTGCACCGTGCGGGCTTCTCTCTAGTTGTGGCGCACAGGCTTAGTTGCCCCACGGCATGTGGGATCTTAGTTCCTCAACCAGGGATCAAACCCACGTCCCTTGCATTGGAAGGTGGATTCTTTACCACTGGACCGCCAGAGAATTCCCTAATTAAAAAATTTTAAACAAATTTGGGAATTCCCTCACAGTCCAGTGGTTAGGACTCAACACTTTCACTGCCAGGGGCCTGGGTTTGATCCCTGGTTGGGGAAGTAAGATCCCACAAGCCACATGGCATGGCCAAAAAAAAAAAAAAATTCTTTTTTAAAACGAATTTTTTATTTTGGAATAATTTTAGCTTTACAGAAAATTTGCAGAGATAGTGCAGAGAGTTCCTGTATATCCCTCACACAATTTCTCCCATTGCTAATATCTTGTATTTCCATAGTACATTTGTCAAAACTAAGAAACTCATATTAGTATATTAGTATTAACTAAACTCCAGGCTTAATTTGGCTTTTACCAGTTTTTCCATTAGTGTCCTCTTTCTGTCCCTCTTGTACCCTCGAACCTAGGGTATCATGCTGCATTTAGTTTTCATATTCCCCCCAGTTTACTCTGATCTGTGACAGTTTCTCAGTCTTTTTTTTTTTTTTTTTTTGCTTTAAAATATGCTGTTTATTTTTTCTCCAATTATAAAAATAATACATTGTCCAAACAGATAGTTTAGGAAACACAAAAATCCACCCGGGAAAATGACAACAAAAGCCCTTTCATCCCACCAGCCAGAGATGAGCTCTGCTGGTGTCTGTACAAAGGCACATCTGAGGCTGTGCACCCAGCCTTGGGCTCCGCAGAACTGAGGTTGGGACTGCAGGCCAGGAACCTACAGCGAGACACACATAAGACGGCCGAGCAGGATAAAGGCGGAGTCTTGTCCTCCAACAACTAGAAGCCGTTTCTTCCTCCTCGGCACATGGTGAGGGCCAGCGTCCCAGGCCCTGCAGAGACCCCCCCAGCAGCTGCCAGGCGAGCACAGTCTACCCAGACGCTCTGGAATGATTTTGAAATCTGGAGCGGATTCACGGCTACCCGTGTGCTAATTTCACTCACGGCTTCCAGATCTGCTCCCTGGGCCAGTAGCGGGTGGGGAGAGGGCTCTGGCCGGGGTGCCCGAGGGGCCTGGACACGGGCCATCACTTGCAGAGAAACGCCCGGGAGCCACGCATCTCACCGGGGACTGGCCTGCCGGGACCTCACCACGTATAGACGATGCCTTTAAGTCCGGGCAGAAGACAGAGAACTCACACTAAAAGAAAGGCTGCAGTAAGGCTCCAAAGTTTCTGCACATAGAGCGATGGCCTTAAAATCCCCTCCCCTTGACCATTTTTGATGCTGCAGAGCCCCATCCACCCAGGGACACAGGAAGAGCACGTCTGGGCTCCCTGGGGACAGGGCTGGCCTTTCCTCCTCTCAGCCAGACGCCCACGTCCATGGCCACAGACGACACCCCAGGGCTCCACAGGGCACAGTGGGGATCTGCGGGCAGGGACCCCGAGGCTGTGGGTGCGACCGCAGGTTCCAGAGCGGGCACCAGGAGATGGGGGTTGGATTCCCAACTCTGCCGCCTGCTGCCTTTGGACCAGGCAGTCTCTTGGGGCTCCGTTTCCTTGACTATAAAACAGGAATAACGCCCACCTCATGGGCTCCTGAAGGGAGTACCCATCACAGTACCCATCACTCTTTCCCATTAACCTGCTTCGTGTCAACCCTGCGGCTCTCATTTTTAAAAAAACTGTCCCTCTGAGCACTGACCAAAAGCCTGGGGGGATAAATGGGAGGTTTATCCTATCCAGAGCCAACCCGAGTCTATATCCAGCCTGGCCTGCCAGGTGGCGAGAAACTGTGAGCCCACGGCCTGGACCCTGGATCAGAGACAGCAGCCCGGCGAGGGCTCTGCCAGGGCTGTGTTCAGACTGCAGAGCAGACAGGGCCCAACAAAGGACGGGTTTGTGCGGAGGGGCCCTGTGGGGGGCACCGAGGCGATGCAGGCAGACCTCGGGGGAAGGAAGCCCTTTCACCGGCCAAGCTGGAACCCTCCCTGCAAAACACTGAATCCCCCATCATTGTTTTGCCTTTAATCACATTTTTAAACACTTAACATACGAACATCTGTTCCTTGATGTTTTGTCTGTTCGTCTGTCATCAAAATGAAAGTCCAGAACCTTCCGTACTAATTTTAAAGTCGGGCTGAACGTTTAGTAATGAACAAAGCTGCTTAAATTTCCCTCTAATTTCGTCTAAGTTTTCGTGAAGTTTATCATAAGTAGGGTCATCATAAGGGAATTTCTGAATCATTGCAATCAGCGATTCTAAGACCTTCACCTATTTGCTGTCTTTCTCAGTGGAGCAACTGTGCAGGAGACATCTCCGAGCAAAAGCGAAACCTTGGTAGCACCTGATCTCAGATCCGATTTTAGCTCCATGAAACGTGCCATGCTGCCTTCCTTCAATCATACCCAAACTACTTCCTTCTTCATAGCCTTCCTGATACCCCTCCCCGTGAAACCTCTCATCCGCCATCACGATGGCGTCGAATGTGTCTTGACTCCCGGCCGTGGCGGCAGCCGCCCCGCCCCTGCCCCCGCCCCTGCCCCTGCTCCTACCCCTGCCCGTACCCTTACCCCTCGGGCTCCGCCGCCCTGTGCTGCTGCCGCAGAGCCGTGAGGCTCGTGCACGGACGTACCGCTCCTGTGCACGGACGTACCGCTCCTGGGGAGGCGAAGTCCACTTCCCAGTTTCAGTCTTGGCTTTCCATGGCTTTGATAGTCTTGAGGAGTACTGGCCAGGTATCCTGTAGAATGTCCCCCAATCTGGGTTTGTCTGATGTTTTTCTCGTGATTAGACTGAAGTTATGGGTTTGAGGGAGGAAGACCACAGAAGTGAAGTACCCTTCTCATCAGATCACTTCAGGGAGCAGAGGATAGGGGACATCCACATGACATCCCTGTGACATTAACCTTCATCACTTGGTTAAGGTCGTATTTGCCAGGTTTCTCCACTGTAAAGTTACTATTTTTCCCTTTCCCTCCTCTATTCTTCAGAAACCAGCAGTGACTTAATTTCATCTTAAGTTGTAAATGAACGACCAAATAGTGAGTTTGGGAAGATGAGGGCAGTGGGTATTTAAGAGAGGAAAGTGGGTTCGAAAGATTCTTCTTTGCAGTTTGGTCTACAGCTGCTCCTAATCGCTGGAGGAAGTGCCCACAGTTGTATATGGTCAGATATATGGCAGGGAATTGAATTCCTGTCATCTTCTGAGCACATGCTAGGGAGTGGCCCTCTTGAGAGCTAATTGTTTGAAACAGAGGTAGTGCCCGTGGGCTTTAATGGGGCCTCTCTCTGCAGAAGGTGTGGTTAACGTCTGTGTCTGCCCCTCCCTGTCAGCTGGCAGTGTTTATTTACTATGCTGTGTGGAAGCCGCAGGAACAGTGGATCACCTTGGACACAGGCATCTTGGAGAGTCCCTTTATCTACAGTCCTGAGAAGAGGGAGGAAGCCTGGAGGTTTATCTCATACATGCTGGTGCATGCTGGGTAAGGACTGACAGTTAAGTCACTGATGTCAGAGGTGACTATAAGTCATTGTAACCCCGAGCATTTGTTCGGTGCTTTATTATTGATCAGGCACTTTCACGTCCATAATCTTGTTTGATCCTCATGGCAACCCTAGGAGGCATGTATTACTCTTGCTGTTTCGTGTCTGAGGCTTACGGAATGTAGACTCTTGCTCCGTGTCACACAGCTAAGTTGTAGAGTGAGGATCTCAACCCATTAGTGCTAACTCTAGGTCCAGTGTACTTTGTGTTGCATTGTAACTGCCTAATATTGGTATGTCTGTAGGAATATTAATGAGAAGAGAAATCGTTACCAAACCAAAAGTGTGTTCCTCAAGCTGTGTGATGTTGTTAAATGTTCTTTTGAAAATGTGAATCATCAGTGCCATCCTCCCCACCTCTGCCAAACACTTAAAAAATTAATTCATGAGCATTTCGATGAGTGTATAATAACGTTCATTTAGAATAATACAAGCAATAGGTGATGTAGAGCCTGCCATTTTTGCTTACAGTTTTTAAAAAAAATTTATTTATTTATTTTTGGCTGCGTTGGGTCTTTGTTGCTGCCCGTGGGCTTTCTCTAGTTGCAGAGAGTGGGGGCTACTCTTTGTTATGGTGTGCAGGCTTCTCATTGCGGTGGCTTCTCTTGTTGCGGAGCATGGGCTCCAGGTGCACAGGCTTCAGTAGTTGTGGCTCACGGGCTCTAGAGCGCAGGCTCAGTATTTGTGGTGCACGGGCTTAGTTGCTCCGGGGCATGTGGGATCTTCCTGGACCAGGGCTCAAACCCGCGTCCCCTGCATTGGCAGGCCGATTCTTAACCACTGTGCCACCAGGGAAGTCCCTGCTTACAGTTTCTTAAATGCTAATAGCCTTCAGTGACCTTGCTCAGAATCCGTGATTCACCATGCCCACTGCAGACAGTGAGCAGCTTGCTACTGGCCCCTCCTCTCTGGTGGACTCCTGGGGTTTCAGATGATGCCAACTTCATGTATGCAACCTACCCAGCCCTGGACCTTGAAAGATAACTCTGGCCAGTGGCTAAATAGGGATCCATGGCAGGACACAGGGCTCAGAGACTTGACAAGTTAGGGACAAAATCACCAATTGCCCCATTTCTGTGGATACTTCCACACTTTAGTTTTCCATTTAACAAGTATGTTCGAAGCAAATGTGGCTTCTGCACTCAAAGACTTTAAAATTATAAGGGGTAACAGTCAGTTAAATAGTAATGCAAGGCAGTATAGTATTACAGTATACTGTAATTATTTAACCTCTTTGTGCCTCAGTTTCCACATCTCTAAAATGGGGTAATAGTACCTACCTCATAAGGTTGCTGTGATTAAATGAGACAATGCTTTTAACAATTTTTACAGCGTCTGACACATATAGTAAGACACTCAAAAAGAATTTGCAAGGCTGTGTAGGACATGTCACATATGGGTTGTATAAATTAGGGATTCTTTTGGATGCAAGTGACAAGAAAATATAACAGGGGCTTAAACAAATGTAGGTAAATCTTTTGCCCATATAAGAAGCCCAGCGGTAGCTGGTTGGTTCATCTGTTTAACGAAGCCAAGACTCGATCCTGTGCTGACATTTCTGCTTTTCCCTTCGCCTTTCTGTCATGGTTGCAAGTTGGCTGCTGTAGCTCTGCATTCAAAGCAGGAAGGGGGAAGAGGTAGTACCAGGTACTGGTGACATCTATCCCTTTTGTTTCGATAGAGGCTCTCTTAAAAGTCTCCTAGCAGTGTTCCTACCTAAGTCTCATTGGCCAGGACTATGTGACCTGGCTACCCCTAGCTAAGAGAGATTGGGAAAATCAATACCAGCCCTTCTACCCTCACTAGAGGAGGTAGACAAGGGATAAAGAAATGGATGTTGGATTAACTACAGAAATATAAACAGAAAAAGGGGATGATCAGGATGGGGATGGCTTCACAGATGACATGGATTCAAGTTGGACCTTGAAGGGTGCATAGAATTTGGATGACAAAAATTAGTATTTCTCTTCTGGGTATATGATAGGATCTCAGCATTATGCCACTTCTACTCTAGCTGTTGAGCAGCGGAAAGAGTGCTTGGGGTGATTCTTTGCGGTTTTGTGCTATTAGTCACTTTGTCCTCACACTGTTCCCAGAGGACAGGATGGGATAGCTTTCTTTGAACTTCTTGTTCCAATTCACAAGGTGCACATATTTCAAAAACCTGTTTATGTATGAGGCCTCCATAAGATTGGTATAACTGTCCTGGCTAGACTGTTCTGTGCTGAATTACGTGTTACCTCTCACATGTCTTTGAAGATGGCTTGTACAGTGATAGTTGTGGCTGGATGCACATGTCGCCTAAAGGTAAGTAATCTGTTCTGTAGGGTTTGCCCAGAGAACCTCTTCAATGGTCTGCTGGATATCTGTTAAGTAAATTAGAATGCAAAAACACAATCCCTAAAACTAATATGAAAGCGGCTGCACTTTGTGGAAGATTCAACACCTGTGTTATTTTTTAACTTTTTGGTTTAACCCAAAATCTCTTAAAAAAAAATAAAGCATTGTGTTACATGGCAAGTAAATTAAGGATTACTGTAATGTGGGAATTTGCTAAATTACATTCAGAGATTCTCCAGAGATGCTTGTGGGGTTTGACAAGTAAAATAATGTGAATTTCACTTAAAAATATTTTTCCCTATTTAAAAAGTATAATAAAAAACATCTGTACTCAAAAATGTTATATGCCAAATTATAGTACATGGGCGATACCAACTTTAGCTATTGTTACTAGGTAAACTTTTTGTTTTCATTCTGGTAAACTTAAAAAAAAAAACCTTTTTAATGTAGAACTGGGAATGAGGTTTCTCTTCCCATCTCTGTTTCATTAAAGACTATCCTGAAGGTTGTTTTCAGGATTTTTAAACATCCTGAAGGTTGTTTAAAAATCTATTGAAATTTCGGGGCTTCCCTGGTGGTGCAGTGGTTAAGAATCCACCTGCAAATGCAGGGAACACGGGTTCGAGCCCTGGTCTGGGAAGATCCCACCTGCCGCGGAGCAACTAAGGCCATGCACCACAACTACTTTGCCTGCGCTCTAGAGCCCGCGAGCCACAACTACTGAAGCCTGGGAACCTAGAGCCCGTGCTCCGCAACAAGAGAAGCCACCACAATGAGAAGCTCACGCACCGCAAGGAAGAGTAGCCCCCGCTCCCCGCAACTAGAGAAAGCCTGCGCTCAGCAACAAAGACCCAACGCAGCCAAAAAAAAAAATCTATTGAAATTTAGACTCAACATGAGTGAATTAGTATTTTCTCAGTACTACTGTGCAACCAAAACAAAAGCAGATGTTGAAGCTGACATATGATGGTAGTTGTCATCTAAACCCCGTAACTGCAAGCTTATTTTCCTTAAAGAAGCCTCATTGCTCTTTGTTTGACATTATCAGTAATTGTTGTAAAACAGAGCTTATAAAATAAATGTATACTTCTGGGGCTTCCCTGGCGGTGCAGCGGTTGAGACTCCGCACTTCCACTGCAGGGGGCACGGGTTCGATCCCTAATCCGGGCACTAAGATCCCACGTGCCTCACAGTGCGGCCAAAACAAAAAACAAAAGTGTACTTCTAAAATATCCTTTTATCTGCTTTACATATTGAAGCTTCATGTAAGATTTTATTTTTTTAAAAAGTCGCCTAAAAAAACTGGAAAGTGGAATTCAAGTTAAGCAAGTTCTTAACTAGAAACAACACATCAATGCCTGTTAATCTCCCAAGGAAATAACTGCCTGGGCTAGTCATAATGTTTGACAACTGTGTTTGTCTCTGCAGAGTTCAGCACATCCTGGGGAATCTTGTTATGCAGCTCGTTTTGGGTATTCCCTTGGAAATGGTCCACAAAGGCCTCCGCGTGGGGCTGGTGTACCTGGCAGGAGTGATCGCAGGTTAGTGCTCTGAATGCAACACAGAATCAACACCTCTGGACTCTTAGGAGGTAATAAACAAAGGTAATAAACATTTAAATCAAGATTTGTTGCATTCCTCATATGTGCTAGGGTACCTGATAAGTTAGGAAATACGTTAATTAGAGATAAGATAAGCGTATAGAGAGGTCTTTGTGCCCATTCTCAGGTATGTCACAGTCACACAGGGTTTTGCACCATTGGAAACTGAGTAGTTTGGTGTTCAGGTGTATATATTGGATAAAGGACTAAAGCCAGAAGGTCCTTATTTGTCAAGACTAATGATTTGGGGAAATAAGGTGATCAAGATTGCATTTAAGAAAGATAACTTCAAGAGAATGTTGAGAACAGCTAAAGGGACCCAAAGACTGGGTAGGGACTATCCCCCTGGGCCTAGCAGCATATGCCAATGATCTCTCATGCTGGGTGTGCCAAAGATGATTCATTAGGGTGTGGGCAGAAAATATCAGAACTCCTATCTATCCATTTATTTATTAGAAACTTTAAAAAATTAAACTTTTTATTTTGAGATAATTATAGATTTACACTGTAAGAAATTAAGTACCTAGAGGTCCCATGTACCCTTTAACCAGTTACCCACAATGGTAACAGCTTGCAAAACTATAGTACAGTATCCTAATCAGGATATCTACACTGATACAAAGTACAAAATATTTCCAACACCACAAAGATTCCTCACAGTTGCATTTTTACAGCCATACCCTCTTCTCTCCCACCCCTTACATGTTCCTTTACCCCTGGCAACCACTAATCTGTTCTGTTTCTATCATTTTCTCACTTCAAGAATGTTATATAAATAGCATAATACAGTATATAGCCATTTAGGATTAGCCTTCTTCGCTCAGCATAACTCTCTGGAAATTCATGTAGGTTGTTGCATGTTTCAATAGTTCATTTTTATTGCTGAGTAGTATTCCATGGTGTGGATGGAAAACCACCACAAGTTTAATCCTTCACTCACTGGAGGACATTCCAGTTTTGGGCTATTACAAATAAAGTTGCTATAAACATTTGTGTACAGGTTTTTGCAAACATAAGTACAGTTTTGTGAACATGAGTTTTCATTTCTCTAGGTTAAACATCCAAGAGCAAGTTGGTTGCGTTGTATGGTAGTTGTATATTCAGTTTTTTAAGAACCAGCCAAAATGTTTTCCAGAATGGCTGTTTCATTTTACTTTCCTCCCAGGTTTGTATAAGTGATTCAGTTTTCTGCATCCTCACCACCATTTGTCACTATTTTAAATTAATTAATTAATTAATTAATTAATTAATATTTTTGGCTGTGTTGGGTCTTCGCTGCTGCTCGCGGGCTTTCTCTAGTTGCCACGAGCAGGGCTACTCTTTGTTGTGGTGCACAGGCTTGTCATTGCGGTGGCTTCTCTTGTTGCAGAGCATGGGCTGTAGGCACGCGGGCTTCAGTAGTTGCGGCACACGGACTCAGTAGTTGTGGTGCACGGGCTTAGTTGTTCCGTGGCATGTGGGATCTTCCCGGACCATGGCTCGAACCCGTGTCCGCTGCATTGGCAGGCGGATTCTTAACCACTGCACCACCAGGGAAGTCCCTGTCACTATTTTTAATTTTAGCTGTGCTCGCACGTGTGTGATCTCATCATGGTCTTAATTTGCATTTCTCTAATGGCTAATGATGTTGAACATCTCTTCATGGGCTTATTTGCCATCTGTGTATCCTCTTCAGTGAAATGTCTGTTCATGTCTTTTGCCCACTATCTAAATAATTAGATTTTTTTTAACTGTTGAATTTTGAGAGCTCTTCATATATTCCAGATCCCAGTCCTTTATCAAATATGTAGTTTATAGATATTCTCTTTCAGTCTGTAGCTTGTGTTTTCATTGTCTTAACAGGGTCTTTCACAGAGCAAAAGTTTTTAATTTTGATGAAGTCCAGTTTATCAAGTTTTCCTTTTATGAATCGAGCTTTTGGTTTCATGTCTAAGAACTCCTCACCGAGCCCTAAGTTTTGAATATTTTCTCCTATCTTATCTTCTGAAGTTATGTTTTGCACTTTACATTTAAGTATGTGATCCGTTTGAGTTGGTTAGTTTTTGTATAAAGTGTGATGTTTAGATTTTCTTTTTGTTTGTTTATTTGCCTATGGATATCCAAATACTCTGGAATAACCTGTTGAAAAGACTATTCTTCCTTCACTGAGTTGCTTTTATACCTTTGTCAAAAATCGGTTGGCTGTAGTTTTGTGGAACAATTTCTGGGTTATCCTTTTTGTTTCATTGATCAATGTGTCTACCCCTCCACCAATACCACATAGTCAGTACCACTGTAGCTATATAATAAGTCCTGAAATCAGTGAGAGGGAATCCTCTCACTTTTTGCTCATTTTAAAGATTACTTTATGCATTTTTCTTTTACATAAAGATTGGTGTCTAATTTTCTTTTTCTTCTGCGATAACAAAAAGCTTTCAGTAGTAAGCTACTTAACAGATGTTGCTGAAAAGACAAACACAAAATATGTCTCTTCAAAGACATAACAGTATATTTCTCTTAAGGAGTGATAATGTAACTACTTTTCCAAAAATACTCATGCTATGAAAGGGGCATTTTGAAAACTGGTCAATGGAAATCATTCCATCATTATGTGATTTTGCTCCTGAAGAAGATGCAATAACTCTCACAAGTTCACACTTAAAAAGCCAGGAAACAATTTTCTCAATTGATTTAAAATTTCTCAGTGAAGAGTTCTAGTGGGTTTTTAAACTTATTGACTGTAACACTTTCTGATTAGTTTGCAAGAACAAATGACTGATGTTAGGGAAGGTGGGAATTAATCGCCACATGACAACAAAAGTTTTGCATAATTGGAATAAGTATAGGCAATGATGCAATTCTTCCATTTGAAACTGGACATTGTTTTTAAATTTTATATTTTGGTAATGACAGTGATTAAGAGAAAACTTCCATGGAAAATAATTGAACTTAGAAGTATATCTTTGCATTTCTGTCATGATATTTAACCAGGATTTTTAAAAATAATGAAGCTTATTTAATAACACTGCTCACTGAAAGATCTTCTTTTTAAAGACTATTTTTTAGAGCAGTTTGGGGTTCACAGCAAAACTGAGAGGATGCTATCGAGATTTCCCATTCATCCCCTGCCCCCCCACAGGCACAGCCCCCTCCATTATCAACAGAATGGTACACTCTTTACAACTGATTAACCTGCATTGATGTATCACAATCAACCAAAGTCCATGAAAACTAGGGTTCACCCTTGGTATTGTACAGTCTATGGTTTTGGACAAATGTATACTGACATGTATCCATCATCACAGTATCATACAGAGTAACTGCACTATCCTAAAAATCATCTATGATCCACCCATTCATCCTTCCCCATCCCCCAACCCCTGGCAACCACTGATCTTTTTACTGTCTCCATCGTTTTCCTTTTCCAGAATGTCATATAATTGGAATGTCATATAATTGGAATCATACAGTATGTAGCCTTTTCAGATTGGTTTCACTTAGTAATATGCATTTAAGTTTCCTCCATGTCTTTTTATTGCTTGATAAGAATTTTTTATATCATTAATGAAGTAAAAATAATTTTAAAATATTGTGTAACCAATATATCCCATCCTTTAAAATTCTGTTTTTGTGTTTTTAAACACATATACATGTAGTGGTACATATACATGTAATTTATAAGTGAATATATCTATACTGCAGTGGTACATATACATGTAATTTGTAAGCGAATTTACCTATACTGCAGTGGGTAGTTGTATTAGTTTCCTAGGGCTGCCACAGACTGGATGGCTTAAAACAGTAGAACTGCATTATCTCACAGTTCTGGAGGCTAGAAGTCTGAATCCAGGTGTCAAGGGCCATGCTCCCTCCGGAACCTATGTGGGAGACTCTGTCCTTGCCTCTGCCTGGCTTCTGGTGGTGGCCATCAGTCTTTGGAGTCCCTTGCCTTGCAGCTGCAGCATTTCAACCTCTGCCTCCATTGTCATATGGCGTTCTCCCTTCATGTGTCCCTGTCTCCTCCTCTTGTAAGGACACAGTCATGTTGGTTTAGGGGCCCACCATACTCCAATATGACCTTGTCTTAACCAGTCACATCTGCAACAATCCTATTTCTACATAAGGTCACATTCCGAGGTGCTGGGGGGTTAGGACTTCAACATATTTGGCGGGGGGGGGGGACACACACCATCTGACCCATGGTGGTGCTCAAAATTTTACCCATCACAACTGTACCTGCTTCCCAGAGCAGCGGGGACAGAGAGCAGGAAACCATCATGAGACATGGTAAAGAGATAGGCTTGGCCAGGCTTAGCGATGCAGCTCCCCATCCTACTTCCCTCCTACCTTTGTGGATCTTGTTCTTCCACCTCCTCCTTCTGTTCCTGCACACACCCGTATTTCCTGGCTCCAGCATCTATACCTGTTTCTCCCACAGCTTGATTTCAACCTGTGGAATCAGCTTTGCCCCAGTTTCAGAGTAGAGAGAGAGGAGAGAACGTGAATAACCTGTTCCCATCCTCTGCCTATTTTTGCAATAACTTTTGGCAGGTATCTCTTTGCCATGCCAGTCTCTCCTTCACCTGCTGCTGGTCACCTTCCTCAAACACAGATTAGATCATATTACACCCTTCCTAAAACATTTACAGTGGCTGATAGAAAGCTGAAATGTCCAAGATTGCTCTGCGTTACCCTCCACTGTCTGGCTCCACTGCCTTTCATTCTTTTCTTCTTCTTCTTCTTCTCCTCCTTCTCCTTCTTCTTTTTTAAGGAAGAATAAACTTTTTTATTATGTTTTAAAAAAAGAAATTATATATGAAGAGGTTAGAGGGAGACGACGTAAAACTTTTTTAAAATCGCTTTTGAGGTGTGATTGACATACAAAATTTTGTACATATTTAATGTATACAACTTGATGAATTTGGACATAAATATACACCCGTGAACTCATCACCACATTCTATGCTGTAAACGTATCTATCACCTCTGAAAGTTTCTTCCTGCTCAGTGTCTTTCTTGTTTTGCTTTTTTTTTTTTTAAATGAGGGAAGCGGTAATACTTTATTTTTACCTTTTGACCGCTTTCATCCATTTCTCCCATTGCTTTGCTTTTTTCCTAGATTCCTTCATATGTAACATCATTTTAGTTTCCCTACCCTTGCTCCTGGCAAAGCGTGGTCTTGAATTAGCAGTATTGGTATCAACTGGGACCTTGTTAAAACGCAGAATTTTGAGCCCCACACCAGACCTACTAACTTGCATTTGAACAAATCCACAGGTGACTAGTAAAGATTGAGGAGCGCCGGCCTGCACTCCGCTCAGGGTCCCCCAACCTGACTGACGGTCAGAAGCACCTGGAGAGCTTGTTAAAGCTAAAGTTATTCAGATCCCACCCAGATCTACTGAATCAGAATCTCTGAGAGCATGGCCCTAGGATCTGTGTTCTTTTGTTTTTCTGTTTAGTGAGGTATAATTGACGTATAATAACTGTTGATGTTTTGATATGTGTATATAACCATGAAACTATCACCACAGTCAAGGTAATGAACGTTACTCCCGCCCCCCCCGCCCCCCCCCCCCCCCCCCCCAGTTTCCAGTAACCTGTTGGAATCTCATCTTCCTGCCTCTCTCTGTCCCTCCCTCACCTTCCCCTGGCAACCACTGATTATCATAGGTTCAGGTGTATTTTCTAGAATTTTATATAAATGGAATCATGGAGTATTCTTTTTTTTTTTTTTTGTCACTTCTGTTATTCAGCATAATTATTCTGAGGTTTGTCCATGTTGTTGTGTGTATGAATAGTTGATTCCTTTTTGTTGCTGAGTAGTAGTTCATGGTGGGAATATACAGCAATTTGTTTATCCATTCTCCTGTTGTTGGACAAACAACAGGGTTGTTTGTTGTTTGTTGTTTGTTTGGGTTGTTTCCAGTTTGGGACTATTACAGATGAAGCTGCTATGAACACTGGTGTACAGTCTTCGTGTGGACAAATGTTTTCAGTTCTCTTGGGTAAATACCTAGGAATAGAATGGCTGGATTCTATCATGGGGTTACTTTTAACTTTTAAGAAACTACCAAATTTTAAAATAGCTTTACTGAGATATAATTCATATGCCATACAGTTCACCCATTTAAACTGTATAATTCAATGTTTTTTAATTAATTTACAGGGTTATGCACCCTTTATCACAATCTAAATTTA
The DNA here is from genome assembly GCF_949987535.1 of Balaenoptera acutorostrata. Classification (NCBI taxonomy): domain Eukaryota; kingdom Metazoa; phylum Chordata; class Mammalia; order Artiodactyla; family Balaenopteridae; genus Balaenoptera; species Balaenoptera acutorostrata. The sequence continues at coordinate 31,844,256 of NC_080064.1, read as the reverse complement.
GAATATTTTTGTGCCCCAAAGAAACCCTGTGCCCATTAGCAGTCACTCCCCACTCCTCACCCCAAATCCCTTCCCCAGCCTTAGACAACCACTAATCTACTTTCTGTCTCTTTAGATTTACCCATTCTGCACATTTCATATAAACGGAATCATAAAATGTGATCTTTTTTGACTTTTTTTTCCACTTAGCATAATGTTTTCATCCTTCATCCATGTTGGAGTGTGTATAAGTACTTCATTCCTTTTTATTGCTGGACCACATTCCATTGTATGGATATACCACATTTTCTTTATCCATTCACCATTTGGTGGACATTTGGGTTGTTTACACTTTTTGGCTCTTATTAATAATACTGTTATAAACATTTGTGTACAAGTTTTTGTGTGGATCTCTTGTGTATATACCGATGAGTGGAATTATTAGGTCGCATGGTAACAAAGTGGTACCATTTTACATCCCCACCATAAGTTCCAGTTCCTCCATATACTCATCAACACTTGGTATGGTCAGTCTTTTAATTTTAGCCAGTCTGTTGGGTATATAAAGGTATCTCATTGGGTTTAAATTTGCATTTCCTAATGAGAATGATGGTGAACATCTTTTAATGTACTCAGTTGCTATCCATATATCTTCTTCAGTAAAGTATCTGTTTAAATCTTTTGCCCATTTAAAAATTGAGTTACGGGGACTTCCTGGTGGTGCAGTGGTTAAGACTCTGCGCTCCCAATGCAGGGGGCCTGGGTTCGATCCCTGGTCAGAGAACTAGGTCCCACATGCATGCCACAACTAAGGGTTTGCCTGCCACAACTAAGGAAGCCCACATGCTGCAACTAAGGAGCCTGCCTGCCGCAACTAAGACCCAGCGCAACCAAATTAAAAAAAAATTGAATTGCATTCTTTTACATTCCTTATTATATATTATTATTACAATTTCTTTTTTTTTTCTTTTGGCTGCGTTGGGTCTTCATTGCTGCATGTGGGCTTTCTCTAGTTGCGGCGAGTGGGGTCTACTCTTCATTGCAGTACGTGGGCTTCTCATTGTGGTAGCTTCTCTTCTTGCAGAGCATGGGCTCTAGGCACTTGGTCTTCAGTAGTTGCAGCATGCGGGCTCAGTAGTTGTGGCATGCAGGCCCTAGAGTACGTGGGCTTCAGTAGTTGTGGCACATGGGCTCGTGGGCTCTAGAGCACAGGCTCAGTAGTTGTGGCACACGGGCTTAGTTGCTTTGCGGCATGTGGGATCTTCCTGGACCAGGGATTGAACCCTTGTCCCCTGCATTGTCAGGTGGATTCTTAGCCACTGTGCCACCAGGGAAGTCCCTATTACAAGTTCTTTATCACATATGTGACTTACAAATATTGCCTTCTAGTCTGTTGCTTGCCTTTTCATTCTCTTAACAGTATCTTCTGAAGAGTCAAATTTTTGAATTTTGATTAAGTATAATTTATCAGTTTTTAAATTTTAGGAATTATGCTTTTAGTGTCATATTTAAGAAATTTTGCCTAGCCCAAGGTCACAAAGATTTTCTCTGTGTTTTGTTCTAGAAGTTTTATAATCTTAGGCTTTACATCTAGGTATACGATCCATTTTTATACATGGTGCAAGATATGGATTGAAGTGTCACTTTTTTGAATGTAAATGTCTAACTGTTCCAGCATCATTGGTTGAGAAGACAATCCTTTCTTTACTGAATTGCCTTTGCATCTTGTCAAAATCAGTTGTCCATATATATGTGAGTTTATTTCTGGACTTTCTGTTGTGTTTCCCTCATATATTTGTATATCTTTACACCAATACCATACTGTCTTGATTACTGTAGTTTTCTATTAAGTCTTGAAATTGGGATGTGCCAGTGCTCCAACTCTGCTCTTTTTCAAAGTTGGTTTGGTTATTCTAGGTCCTTTGCATTTCCATGTGAACTTTAGAATCAGTTTGTCAGTTTCTACAAAAAAGTCTACTGGGATTTTGATTTGGATTGCAATGAATCTTTAGATCAACTTGGGGAGAATTGACATTTTAACAATATCGGAGTCTTCCAACCCATGAACAAGGTATGGACTTCTATTTATTTAGGTCTTTCAAAATTCATTTCAACATCTTTTTTAGTTTTCAGTGTTTAGGTCTTGTACATTTTTGGGGTCAGATTTATTTCTATATTTCATATTTTTGATGTACTGTAAATGGTACTATTTTTAAAATTTCTACTTCTAATTTTTCATTGCTATTACATAGAAATACAGTTGATTTTTTGTATATTGATCTTGTATCCTCCAACCTTGATAAATTCACTTATTATTCCTAGTAGTTAGTCTAATAGTTTAACTGTTAAACAATGAACTTCTAAAGAGATTTAAATAATAACAAAATCTTGTATATTTGCCCACGTCCTTACCATTTCTAATGCTCTTCATTCCTTTGTGTAGCTCCATATTTCCATCTGATATCTTTTTTTGTCTTCCTGAGGATTTCCTTTAACATTTCTTTTAGCATGAGTCTGTTCGTCATCAATTCTTCCAGCCTCTGTATGTCTGAAAAAAAAATCTTTACTTTGCCTTCATTTTTGTAATATATTTTATTAGGTTTGGAATTCTAGCTTGACAGTATTTTTCTTTCAGTACTTTAAAATGTTGCTCTAGTGTTGTTTTCTCATTTGCATTGTTTCCAATGAGAAATCTGTTGTCATCCTTATCTTTGTTTCTCAGTATGAAGCATGTCTTTTTGTTCTGGATGCTTTTAAGACTTTTAACTGTTTTGAGAATGTGATTTTGTTATGCCTTGGTGTGCTTTTCTTCACGTCTCTTGTGTTCGGGATTTGTTGAGGTTCTTGGATCTGTGGGTTTATAGTTTTCATAAAACTTTGGAAAAACTTTGGCCATAATTTCTTCAAGTATTTTTTTCTGTATCTGCTTTCATTCCTCTTTTCTGGGGACTCCAATTATGTGTTTATTATTATACATATCAGAAGACTGCTTGAAATTGACCTATAGCTCATTAATGCTCTATGCATTTTAAAAAATATTCTTCTCTGTGTGTTTTATTTTGGATAGTTTTATTGCCATGTCTTCATGTTCACTAATCTTTTCTTCTGAAATGTCTAATCAGCCAATCAACTGAACAAGTTTATGTTTTCATTTTAGACATTATAGTTTTCATCTTTAGAAGTTTGATTTGAGCCTGTTTCATTTCTTATATAGTGCTATTTAACTTTTGAACATATAGAATATAGTTGTAATAATTATTTATTGCCCTTACTTGCTAAATCTTACACATGTGTCAGTTTTGGTAGTTTTTATTTTTATTTTTTAAATTGAAGTATAGTTGATTAACAATATTGTGTTAGTTTCAGGTGTACAGCAAAGTGATTCAGATATATACATATATACATATATTTTTATTTTTTCCAGATTCTTTTCCCTTATAGGTTGCTACTAGATATTGAGTATATTTCCCTGTGCTATATAGTAGGTCCTTGTTGGTTACCTATTTTATATATAATAGTGTGTATATGTTAATCTCAAACTCCTAATTTATCCCTCCCCCCTTCCCTTTTGATAACCATAAATTTGTTTTCTATGCCTGTGTGTCTATTTCTCTATTGAAAATAAGTTCACTTGTATCATTTTTTAAAGATTCCATATAAAGCAGAAACTAACACACCATTGTAAAGCAATTATACTCCAATAAAGATGTTAAAAAAAAGATTCCACATATAAGTGATATCATATTATATTTGTCTTTCTCTGTCTGGCTTACTTCACTTAGTGTGATAATCTCTATGTCCATCCATGTTGCTGTAAGTGGCATTGTTTTCATTCTTTTTTTATGGCTGAGTACTATTCCACTGTGTATGTATACCACTTCTTTTTTTTTAAATTTTTTACCTCATCTTCTTTATCCATTCATCTGTTGATGGACATTTAGGTTGCTTCCATGTCTTGGCTATTGTAACTAGTGCTGCAGTGAACATTGCAGTGCAGGTATGTTTTCAAGTTGTAGTTTTCTCCGGATATTTGCCTAGGAATGGGATTGCTGTATCATATATGGTAACTCTTTTTTTAGTTTTGGTAGGTTTCTTTGTCTGTTTGTTTTTGTTTTTTGTTCTCTGGCTGTGCCACATGGCTTGTGGGATCTTAGTTCCCCAACCAGGGATTGAACCCAGGCCCTCAGCAGTGAGAGCCTGGAGTTCTAACCACTGGACCGCTAGGGAATTCCCAGTTTTGTTAGGTTTTAATTGAATTTTTTTCTCTTCATTATGTGTCTTATTTTCCTGCTTCTTTGCATGTCTGACAATTTTTGTCTGGATGCTAGACATTTTATCTTTGGATAGTGGATATTATTATATTCCTATAAACATTCCTTAGATTTGTTCTGTAACTCAGTTAAGTTACTTGGAAGCAGTCTGAACTCTAGCTGCCTGGATCTATATGGACCTAGACTCTAGACTCTGTCTCATCAACTTAAAGCTTACTGTGATCTGCCTATGTTCCCCCTTCATGTACTGCAGCCTACAGTCTCGCTCAAGGCAGTAAGCTGGGCAATTAGTCAACTCATCTTATTTATTTCTTGTTTCTCAGGATTCACTGTCCTTTGTTATCTGATGTCCAGTATCTTGAAGACCATTGTTTTGTGTATTTTGTCCACTGCTTTCAGCTGTTTCAAGCAGGAGGAAAAATTTTATCCTTGTTACTTCACTGTGGCCAGAAGGGGACATCTGTATTTTAAAAATAAATTTCTCATGATTAAGACACAACCACCCTAGCCCTAGTTTGTAGGTTAACATTTGAAAACCACTGCTTTAATCCTAATGGACTACTTCTCACTGATCTTCAGTCATCCATATAACTTTGTTTCTATGTCTTTGCTATTCTAGATCCCCAAGTCCTGACCTTCTTCCCCCTTGTTTTCCCTGTCCAATCTTAAAGGGTCTCCAGAGTTTAATCAAAATGCTGTCTCCCTCCTCTCAGAGTAGCAGGGCTTCCACCTCTCTGCTGAGAAAGTCATTCTTCCCTAAATGCTTCCATGGCAAATTTATTACATTAAAAAAAATCATAGTAGTTGTTATATTCTGCATTTTATGATAACCGTTTGCTCATCCATTTGTAAAATTCCTAAGGTCAGACACTTTGTCTTTTTTGCATAAAGTAGGTATTGTATTGTATTGTATCCTAAGGAATGAAGGAGGGCCTTGAAGGCAAGAGAATGAGTAATAGAACTAAGCAGTACAGAGAGAACACCTCAGAGTTTCATAAGGTGGTTCTGAAGTCTTGTTTTGGTTCAGGCAATATAAGATTGGGTTAGCAAATAGGTTTCATCTTGCCTGGTGAATGTGACTGAATAGTATGTTAAGAAGGATTCTGAGACCACATCTTGACTCCATGAGAAAGCTAGCCTTTAGATAGTAAAATGTTGGAATGTCTCAGGTATTTTGATAGTTTTGGCTGAACATGTAGGATATTTTGAAACAATGGCTAACAAGTATAAAATACATGTCACAGAATGTTCTAAGCATGATGCACATATAAACTCATTTACTTCTCCTGACAACCCATTGAGGTAAGTTCTATTAGTACCCCCATTTTGTAGACAGGGAAACTAAGGCACAGAGACATTAAGAAACTTGCTCAAGTCACAGTTGGTTATTCTGGCTCCAGAGCCTGTGTTTTTGTCACCGTTATACTGTCTTCATATTGAACATTTAATGTTTCATAAAAATTGAGGGAGTTAGCCCACATAGCTATACTTTTCTAGTATGGAAGGGACAAAGTGAATTTGTTGTTTGTTAATATAATTGTCCAAGCTTCCCCAACTTTTACCTTAGATTAGAAAGATTTATCCTTCATGATTTTTATAGTCATATCTGATTCTTTGTGTTTTATTTCTTTAGGATCTCTTGCCAGCTCCATCTTTGACCCACTCAAATCTCTTGTGGGTGCTTCAGGAGGAGTCTATGCTCTGATGGGAGGCTATTTCATGAATGTTCTAGTGGTAAGAACTTTGGGAGTGGAATCTATGGACCTTAAATTTTTTTTTTAAAAAACAATTACTTGTATTTGGTTCAGGGGATCTTCATTTATCAATATTTACTAAGAACACATCTTCCATTTGGCCACAAGAGTTTTCCTTTCATATTTTATCTTTATTTTTTCCCCCGATCTCAAAAATAATGAATATTAAATAAAATTCAAAATTAAAAAATAGGAAGTCAAAGTTGCCAATTTAGTATCTGTTAACAGTTTCATATACATCCTTTCAGACATTTTCTATGTGTATTCAAAATTCTACCAATAGTAATGCTACAAAAATGGAACTACCCTTATATTGTTCTGCATCTTAACATAAAGTATCCTATCTACTCATGGCAGTACACAGAAATCCAGCTCAGTCTTTTCAGGTGCTCCACATCACGCTCTATATAGCTGTATCCCGACATTTAATCCTTAATTGAAAAGAAATCTCGGGTGATTACAGCTTTTCACATTTCAAAATAATGCTGTAAGGGATGTTCTTTCACACCTATCTTTTTGCATTTGTGTGATTCTTTTTGCAGGTAAATTCCTAGAAGTGGATTTACTGGGTGAAGGTTTTACATTTTCATTGATAAATGCCTCCAAAGTTGCATACCATTTTACACGCCCATGATATAGTATGTGAGATGCCAATCACTTTTTCAAACAGGCTAAAATCCTGACTAAATTAACCCTTTAATCACATAGGTGTGCTTTAAAGATACTCTAGGAGGAAGAAATATGAATCAATTAAAAAACTGCTCAAAAAATAGAAGTCATTTAGAAAAATGTTTTTCAAACTTTGGATTGCAACCCATTAGTGGTTGTGAACGCAGCTGAAGGGATTGTGAAATCCCTTTACAAACAAAATTTTCAGTACACATCACATGTAATAAGGATAAGTACTATTTGATTTATGTGTGTTATGTAAATTATTTCTTACTGTAGGTCATGGTCACAACAATTTGAAAATAATTGATTTAGAATAAACACAGCTATTTCAGCATCTCTACTCTCTGGGAAGAGAGTTAACTTGAAAGGGAAGGGAGAGGTAACTCGGGCTGAAGTGGGAGTGTCTTTCTGAGTCTGCTCTGTCCTCTAGTAACACACGAGGGTACTGCAAGCTGGTGTGAGATTTTTCAAAGCTAAAATCCAACTGGGTTGTTTTTGGACCGACATTTAAAATTTTTTGAAATTATCTAAAAAAATAAAGGTAATACTTAAATTTTAGTTGTCTTTGCTAACTCCTACTTAGAAAGAGGGTAAAGATGTATCAAATGAATATTAACCAAAAAACTTGGAAATATTTCATCAGATTTAGTTTGACAGCATGCATTAACTATCTATCTATGACATATTAAGTGTTGATTTTTTATTACTTATATTTAGATTATTTCCTGCTAATAAAATTGTGCCTACTTTATATCAAGGAATTTAATATCATGTTTCATTTTCACTCCAAAGTGCACCAGCACTGTGCTTCCCAAATACATTTGAAAACTGGGCTGTTACACCGATGCTTTGTTTTGCAAATATTTGACACTCACACTTTATTTTAAATGATAAAGCAGATGAAGGGGGAGGACAGTTGAAGTTTCATTTGCCAATAGATAGCTTATATTATTATTTATCTCTTTGCAAGAATTTTCGAGAAATGATTCCTGCCTTTGGAATTATCAGACTACTCATCATCGTCCTTATAAGTAAGTGTGTTTTGTGAACACTTCACACCTTCAATTTTATGGGTTCAACCTTCAGAAAGCCTTCTCACATTTCCCAAACACTAACAAGTAGGATGACCATCAGCCTAGAGTCAGAAAGAATGGTTCGGCTTCATAGCCCTAAGCAGAAAGGTGTGAATGGAGTTTTCACAGACCCTGGTGGGTGGTTCTTAGAAGTGCCTCTGTTTCTTTCTGGAGTGCAGGGAGTCAAGAGAGCAGGGCTCGAGGCACTCTGTCCACTTCAACCACAATACCATCGTTTATGGATTTAAAAAAATATATATATATTTTAAAATATTTATTTACTTATTTATCTTTGGCTGCGTTGGGTCTTCGTTGCTGCACGCAGGCTTTTCTCTAGGTGCAGCGAGCGGGGACTACTCTTCGCTGCAGTGCGCGGGCTTCTCATTGTGGTGGCTTCTCTTGTTGTGGAGCACGGGCTCTAGGTGCGCGGGCTTCAGTAGTTGTGGTGCACGGGCTTAGTTGCTCTGTGGCATGTGGGATCTTCCTGGACCAGGGCTCGAACCCGTGTTCCCTGCATTGGCAGGCAGATTCTTAACCACTGCGGTGCCAGGGAAGCCCCTGGATTTTTAAAATTTTTTATTAAAAAATTTTTTTATTGGAGTATAGTTGATTTAAAATGTTGTGTTACTTTCTGCTGTCATTTATGTTTTATATACTGGATTTTTCTTGTTCACACGTTAGATTCTGCGTATGATTTTGTCAGAAAGGGAAAGCTTGAAAACCATTCATATAATCCATTTTCTTCCTCAATTTCAGATAAAAAAAAAAACTGATCTAGGATATAAGCATGGAGTGGTGGCTGAGGATTGAGGATGAGAGCAGAGGTGAAGGAAGAGAGGGGTCAGGGAACTAGGAGCATGACTGATGTGGCTTTGGAAATCTCCAAGAATGATAGTCTAGAATTACATGCTGAAAGAGCTTAGGGAGTACGTTCAATCTGGAGAAGAGGTGGAATTTTAGGCGGGTCTGAAAGTCAGGATTTTGGATGGGTGGCAGGCCATACAGAGTAGAAGCAAACAAGAGTGAAGGCAGGGCTGGTAACTTGTATTTCTGGATCTGCTCCTGCTGAAGCTGTATCTGCATGGAGGGTGCGGGGAGAAGGCTGACCCTGGGGCCAGACTGTCGGCTCAGACTTGAAGGCCAAGACAGAAGTGACACTTGATACAGGCTAAGCTTTTGGCTGTCCACATAGTAGGAAAAAATGATTCTGCAAATTGGTATCAAGAGTTCAAAAAAGAGACTAAATTAAGTTTATGAACAATTTAACTGTAAAAACAATATTTCATCCTGAGAGAAAAGAAGTGACTTGTTTCTAGTTTATACCATACCATATATACTGTTTTTCTCCATAAGAAATCCAAAAAGTGAGGGAAACTAGTCAGCACAGAAGGGAGGACAGGTGCCTGGGAGTTAGTTAGGAGAGTTGCCGTGCAGGCAGAGCCGTCTGAGTCACAACCAGAACCAAGGGACAAGTCCTTAGACAGAAAAATATTCTTACACAAGTTACCTGGGTCATCAGTCAATCTGTTTCTTTCAGGTAATTATGAATGACTTTTGTAAAATAAGCCTCAAACCCTCAATGAGAAAAAGGTTTTAATACTCTAATGCCCTTTAATGTTGGAGTAAAAGCCCTTTCCTCATGCACAGGGTTATCTCCAAATACAGTTTATGTAACATTCTGTCATTCTTTCTTTTCTTTTTTTAATTGGGGTATAGTTGCTTTAAACATTCTGTCGTTCTTGAGGTAAGTAATACAATCACTGAATGATGTGCTTTTATTATATCCTACAAACATAGGTAGGACACACTAACATCAACCTTCCCCACAGGCCATTTCTAAAAGTTCTTTGGCCTGGTTTACCTACTACTGAAAATGAGAGAAGTTAGAACAAACTGCGGATTAATGAAATACAAGTACATTTTAATTTTAAACATGTTTCCTTGGGAAAATGTATAGTTTTTTTTTTTTAATGGTAAATATTATTCCTAATTGTGAAGGGCAATTGGCCCTAGGACCTTCCTTCATTAAGCATTATTTGTTGGATCTGTTTTCTAACAAAGCAACTGAGCTTCCCTGGAAAAAGTTCAGGAAATCTCACATTTTCATCCTTCAAAAAATCCATATAAAGGCAGCTCCCTTAAAATGAGTGTCAAATTTTACTGAAGACAATGATTTGGTTTATTGGAATGAGGGCTTCTTTTCAGGTGGGAAGACAGGTCTCAGTTTAGAGACTGCAGCAGCTTAGAAGTAAACTCCCCTGGGAAGCAGAAAGGGCCAGGCAGATATAAGTCAGAAGGTGCCAAAACAAGAGAGAAATTGAATTGCTAAGGGTTACAAAGAGTTTTTGAAAGGAGGTCTCCAACTGTGGAAGACTAGACCAAAGTAACTGTCTCCAGTAAGTCAACCCTGTTTTCCAGCAGTGGTTTTCTTATACTTTCCTCGTCCTATCTCGTTATTAAACTGGATCAGGAATTGCAAATGATCGAAAAAACAATATAGCCACATTTATCCAGCATTTTGTGTGATAGTCATTTACAATTAAATTAACATTGAGTACTTCTCCTCGACCTCAATTTCTATCCAGTGACTTCAGTGTCAATACTGTATTGAAAGGGAAACTAGCCAGAACACATGGTCCTGATGCTGTTTTCCCAAAGGCAAGGACTAGGTCTTTCTCTCTCCTAGGACATTCACTAAGTAGAGCACAGGGAATTGGGGGATGGGTGTGGAATGTGACAGCTGCAGGAGATGTTTCCAAGTACACATGTAGGGCAGAGTTCTTCTAAGCCAAGAAACCTGGAAGCTCTTTTAGCATCAGAGGTCTGACTTATTTGAGGAATGTCTAAGTTCTGGCTCTCACTGTTCCATTAGAAGATGTGGACTTATTTCCTTTTTTGGCCCATCTTCTGTACTCCTGATGGTAATCAGAGGCGATTAGTGTGGTGGGTGAGAGTGAAGCCTCCCACAGTCAGACTGCTTAAGGTTCAAATCCCACTACTGCCTCTGAGATGGGCGGCCTTGGGCAAGTACTTAACCTCTGTTTTGGTTTATGTATAAAACACCACCGTCATTCCTCACTTGGGTTGCTGCAGTAGTAGTAATTAGCTTGTCTGCTTGCTCCTGTCTTTGCTTCCTCAGAGTATGTTTCCTATACAGCAGCCAGAATCATCTTTTAAAAACATAAATCAGACATGTCACTCCTGTGCTCAAAAGCTTCAAAGCGTAAAAGTCAAAGTCCTTACAATGGTCCATAAGGGCCCTACATGATCTGCATCTGCTTCTGTTTGATCTCATCACCTACTACTTTATCCCTAACTTTAGTCCAGAATCACCTGAAGGTCTTGTTAAAACACAGACTGCTGAGCCCTACCTTTAGAGTTTCTGGTTCAGTAAGTCTGGGGTGGGCCTGAGAATTTTCATTTCTAGTAAGTTCCCGGTGATGCTGGGATCCCCAGTGGGGCAGGGAACCATCCTTTGAAAACCACCTATGCAACCAGATCAACTGCTTTGGTATTCCTCAAACACACCAGGTACGGATGGTCCTGCCTTAGGGACTTTGCACTGCCCTCTGCCTAGAGGACTCTTACTTCAAAGGTCAGCATGGCTTGCTCCCTTATCTCTATCAAATGCCATATTCTCCTTGAGCTCCTCCCTGACTCTCCAGTTAAAAATCACACCCTACTCCCAGCATTCCCAATTCTCCTTCTTCTCTTTGTGTGTTCTCCATAGCACTAAGCACCATTTGACAATACTGTATTTTTTTACTTATTCACTTGCCTTCCCCAACTAGACTTTCAGTTCCATGAGGCAGTCTGATCTGTTCACGGCAGTATCTCCACCATCTAGAATAGTGCCTGGCACATGGGAGATAATCAATAAATACTTGTTGGATCAATACATCTATAAAATGGGATAATGATAGTACCTATTTCATGGGGTTGTTGTGAGGATTAATGATGGAGGCTAGTACATGTAAAACTCTTAGAACAGTACCTAGCACAGAGTAAGTCTCAATAAACGTTGCTACCATTGCTAGAGGGGAACCAAAAAAAACTGGCGCACTATTTTGGAGATCGTGGGGCTTCACTGGGCTGTTTTCCCTTCTAGTTGTGTCGGACATGGGATTTGCTCTCTACAGAAGGTTCTTTGTCCCTGCAAATGGGTCCCCGGTGAGTTCAACTTATTATTTTTTATATTACCTATCATATCAATAGCTAAAAAGGGTCACCAAATAGGGGCAACAATTCTGAGATTTAGGGCAGTCAGTTTTACAATTGGAAGTTAAGAAAATTCCTGAGGAAATCAGCCTTTTGGATTGTCCTTTTCACTTCTCTCTCTCATAGCCCTGACAACTGGCTCTAGTTCTCTGCACCTGCTATACTGGTAGCTATTTCAAAAAACAGGAGTGAAGGGACTTCACAGAGAATAAAATGCAGATTGGAAAGCAGCAATAATTTGGGTCCAGATGAATTTACAATAAAAAGAAAACTGACAAAGATTTCCGGTTTTATTGAAATTGGTCTTTGAATTTGGTAGTTTCCGTTTGACTATCTGTGTGTATTTTTTAATTTAGACATTCCATTTATGTGCGATCAGATTATGCTCCTATAGAGATCCCTCATGGCACCTCAACTCTTACTCTCTTGGTTGGCCTTATATAGAACCATCCTAAACGCAATGATGACCAAGATTAAAGAGAAATGATGGCTCTGTCTTGTGTACTCAGAGTCAGTGAACTGATATTTTTTTTAGCTTTGCATGATTTGGAATATCTCCTCTCTGTGCACATGGAGTTTTTTTGTCTCTTTTGTCTCACCACCTTGCCGTTCAGACTTTTAAGACTCTTTGACTGGGATGGTATTTGTTTTTTAAACAGCTGAAATATGCAATTAACATTTTCTTCACTTATTCCCGTTTTTTCCCCCTTTTTTCTCAAGGTGTCTTTTGCAGCTCACATTGCAGGTGGATTTGCTGGAATGTCCATTGGTTATACCGTGTTCAGCTGCTTTGATAAGGCACTGCTGAAAGATCCAAGGTTTTGGATAGCAATTGCAGCTTATTTAGCTTGCGTCTTATTTGCTGTGTTTTTCAACATTTTCCTATCCCCAGCGAACTGACTTGCCCCTAACACAAACCAATTAATAAAAGGAGGCATCTGGGAAAAAACTGGAGAACTCTCTATGAAGAAACAGAGAAGTCCCAGCAAATGCTAACAATTTTATAAACAGGACAAAACACCCTTGAAGTCGTCAGTTTCAAAGACTGCTTACAAAAGGAGTTAGGGTTTAAGGAAGGGGCTCTTCTGAGTGCATGAGGGGGAAGAGGAAGAAAGAAAAGGGAAGGGAAGTGAGAACTAAAGATTGGCTCTTTCCCAGGTGTGCTGCGTGAGGGTATGTATCCTCTAAAAGAGACTTGCTCTCCTACGAGGGTATACTATAGAGATTGCTTGATAGAATCCACAAATAATGTTCTATGCTGAAAATAAAAACTTTTCACATCTGTCAGACTATTGATTATCACTTTCCATCACTGTTCGAGTCGATAAGTCACTGTTTGGGGTGCTTTATATGCATTATTGCTCATCTTTTTAACAACCCAGAAAGGCAGCTATTACTCTGTATCTTAGAGAGGAGGATATGGGAACTCTTAAAAAAAATCAAGTAACTTGTCTAAGAGGGGGCAGGATTTAAAGGTTGGTCATGACTTGACAGCCCATATTCTCCTGCCCTCCTGGTCTATCAGTGCTGTGTTCCCCAAATACCAAAAGTTTATTGTATCATGGTGGGGTTTCCCTGGTGGCGCAGTGGTTAAGAATCTGCCTGCCAATGCAGGGGACATGGGTTCGAGCCCTGGTCCAGGAAGATCCCACATGCCTCAGAGCAACTAAGCCTGTGCGCCACAACTACTGAGCCTGATGCTCTAGAGCCTGCGAGCCACAACTACTGAGTCCACGCACCACAACTATTGAAGCCCGCACGCCTAGAGCCCGTGCTCCACAACAAAAGAAGCCACCGCAATGAGAAGCCCGCGCACCGCAATGAAGAGTAGCCCCCGCTCGCCGCAACTAGAGAAAGCCCGTGCACAGCAACAAAGACCCAACACAGCCAAAATTAATAAATAAACAAATAAATAAATTTATTTTTAAAAAATATCATGGGAGTATGGGAAGAAACATTTCTAAGGGTGTACCAAGAATGGTAGAAATACCTTATAGAAGAATTCTCTGGATTGCTAGTTTAAGATTCAAATAGTGTGGGCAACTAAGCCCTTGCGCCACAACTACTGAGCCCGTGTGCTGCGACTACTGAAGCCCGCTTGCCTAGAGCCCGTGCTCTGCAACAACTGCAATGAGTAGTCCCACTCGCTGCAACTAGAGAAAGCCCATGTGCAGCAACAAAGACCCAACTCAGCCAAACAAAACAAAAAAGATTTGAACAGTGTGTCTAGGATCCCAAGGAACCTGGAACTATCTTTCTCGTGCACACTATGTACCTGGACTCTTTTTGGAGTCTCATCTATGATAAGATTCTCATCCTTTACGTGGCTAGTGGCTCTTCTATGAGTGGGTATTTACAAAAGGTAAAATGTCATCTGAAAGCTGGGATGCCTGTGTCCTTTTCTTGTATGGAACCCAGATTGCTGGCCATTCTTTTTCCAAAATAGTAGTTTTAGGTCACCTGAACGCAGGAAATACAATTTTTTCTTCTTTTACCATAAGCATGTTTTATTTAAAACCCACCTAAACATGTTGCTGTATTCTGAAAGGAGGATACATGCTTAATTAGATATAGTGAGAAAAGTAGTATTTTAGCATTTTGAGAAAAGCTGATCTGGGATTTGTTTCAGAATTCTTTAAAATTTGAGTATGAGAATACAGTTATGTTCTTGGTTAAACAAAGAACTTAAAAGAAACTCTTTTACCTTTCCATCCCAAACCTGCTCTTTTCCCTTGTGATGACCTTTGTCAACAGTTGGGTGTATATTCTCCTAGACCTTTTTCGACTCAGGATGAGCAGAAAGGGAAATGGCTTTCAGTTGACGGCTGACTCACTCATTGCATTGAACTGCACTGAATCTGCTCTATACCCACCAAGGGATAAATTCAGAGAACAAGTTGAAGATGACTTTGGTATAACTTCTCAAAGCATGATTTGCTTCTCAGATTTACCTAAACTAAGAAAGGTTTGGGTTAATCTCGCTGTTTTAGCTATTTAAATGTACATATGAAATGAAGGTTTTTAACAAGATAAATGAGATCATACTACATGTATTGTTCTGTAACTTGTTTTATAATATGACTTAGGGATCTTTCTGTTAGTTCCTAGAGATCTTTATTCTCTGAATTGTTAATGATAAAGATGTACTATAGTTTATTTAACCATTCCTCTATTGAACACTTAAGTTGTGCTGATTTTGTATTATTACCAACAGTGCTATGTGAACATCCTAGTATGTGCAGTGTGTCTTTGAGAATGAATCAATGAATGGATATTTCAAGCATCCAGAAGCAGAAATGCTATGTTTATTTTGATAGATTTAAACTACCTTTTTGTTTTTTGGCCGTGCCTCATGGCTTGTGGGATCTTAGTTCCCCGACCAAGGATTGAACACGGGCCATGGCAGTGAAAGCTCCAAGTCCTAACCACTGGACCACCAGAGAATTCCCTAAATTACCTTTTTAAAAAATAATTAATTAATTAATTAATTTTTGGCTCAGTTGGGTCTTTGTTGCTGGGGCTTTCTCTAGTTGTGGCGAGCGGGGACTACTCTTCGTTGCGGTGTGCGGGATTCTCACTGCGGTGGCTTCTCTTGTCGCGGAGCACGGGCTCTAGGCGTGCGGGCTTCAGTAGTTGTGGCACGCGGGCTCAGTAGTTGTGGCTCGCGGGCTCAGTAGTTGTGGCTCGCAGGCTCTAGAGCGCAGGCTCAGTAGTTGTGGTGCACGGGCTTAGTTGCTCTGCGGCACGTGGGATCTTCCCGGACCAGGGCTGGAACCCGTGTCCTCTGCATTGGTAGGCGGATTCTTAACCACTGCGCCACCAGGGAAGACTCTGAATTACCTTTTAAACAGCTGTATCCATTTATATTCTTACTGATAGCATATGAGAGTAACAGTTTCCTCATACTTTTGCCAAAAGCAGGTATTATAAATCTTGAAAAAATTTACATTTTGATAGTTAAAAAATAATACTTTATTTTAATTTGTATTTCTCTGACTACTAATGAGGCTTAGTGTTTTTTAAGTTTACTAATAATTTATAATTTATATATTACACATAATATATAATTTATATAATACATAATATACAAATATGAATATATATATATATTTTCCTGATGAAAGGGTTGCATTTAATTTGAAAATTAGCTATAGTTGGCAAAGAAGCCCAGGGAAGAAATATTTATCTGCCATCACCAACCCACTAGGTCACTAGCTCTGAAGAGAGATCTTTAATGACCTAAAGTGCAATGTAATTGTTAATAATAGAAAACTAGACAGAGAAACAGGATTCATCTAACTATGAAATCGGACATGACCCATTGATTATTAAGACTGATGACTAAGAAGTTGTTATCTAGTTAGATTATTTTGGTACTAGAAACATCGTTCACATTACCAAAAACAGTGATGTCTTTCTGGGTTCCCCGGGGCGTAAAGTTACCATTAAAAAAGCACACAAACATCTGGTGTTTTAAATGTGACATCTCTGAATTATAGAGGAGCCATTTATTCAGCTTAATTTGGGGCTCATAATTTTAGTCTCCTAAACTGTGCTGTAGTATTAGAAATGTTGGAAATATTCTTTATGTGTGCTGCCCAATAAGGTAGCCACTAGGCACATGTAGCTATTTACATTTAATTAAAATTAAATAAAATTAAAAACTCAGTGCCTCTGTTACACAAGCCACGTTGCAAGTGCTCAATAGCTATGTGTTTCTAGTGGCCATCTTATTGGACAGTGCAGATGGAGTCTATTCCAACATTGCTGCAAAAAGTTCCACCGGATTTAAAAAAAAAAGTTCCATTGGGTAGCGCTGTTTTAGAAGCAGGAATGAAGACAGGGAGATGGATTTTAGCTGATGCCTGACTCACTCACTGCACTGAACCAAACTGAATCTGCTCTACATCTGCAAAGGGACACATTCAGAGATTAAGCTGAAGATGGCTGTGGTATAACTTTTAAGCATGATCTGCTTCAGATTTACCTAAACTGAGAAAGGTCTGTGTTAATCTCTCTGTCTTAGCTAATTAAGAGTCATTTGAAATTTTTTCTTTTCTTTTGAACTCTATAGTACTGTATCTGTGTATATTAGTATTTGTGTCATTTGCTATGAAAGCTTTAGGACCTAAGATTTGAAGCTAAATAATAGTACTTCTTCTTTCAGGAAATACCATGCACTTGTCCTTTAAGGAAAAAAAAAACCCTTTAATTTCTTTTGGTGATTTTAACAGTAAAGTGCTCATGGTAAAAGAAAAAATTAAAATATATATAATTATAAAAAATTAAGTCAATTGTAATCACACTACCCTGAGATAATCATAGTTAATATTTTGATGAATATCCTAGGCTTTATTGGATGCATCTCTACATATAAATAAACTTACAATAATGGGGCCATATTATTCTATATTTTATAATGTGAATGTTACTGAAACGATATATCAATGTCTTTTTATATTAGTATATATTTATTATTTCTATTGGTTGCATAGTACCACACTGTGGATGTACTATTATTTATATGTACAAAACAGTCTTTCTTGTATTGATAATTATTTTGGATATTTTCAAGTTATGATTATTATAAACAACAAGAATAATATCTTTGCTTACACTTTAAAATGCTTTGGATTGTTGGGTCAAAGAGTATAGTACTATTAACATAATAAAGTCAAATAGAAATTTTCTCTATCTCAGGAATACAACACAATTTTAGAAGTTTGATGCTTCTGCAAGTCTTTTGAACTATATAAAGCTTTCAAAGAGGAACTAAAGACTCTAGAACCTGTTATTTAAAAAGTCAAAACTTTCACTATTTGACATACCTAATTTAAATAATTAAACTTGTAAGAGAAAACAGATGATTTCTTAATATCTCTTTCATGAAAATTTCAAGTGTGCTTAGAGAGGAAAAATAACAGTTTAGTAAAACAGTTACGAGCTGACTTTAGAGCCACAGTGATTGAGTTTGAATACCAGTTCTAGCTGTGTGATCTTGGGTAATTTAAGGTGTGCCTCAGTTTCCTGATCTGTAAAATGGGGGAACAACATACCTACCTCATAGGATTTTTGTGATGAACATATCTTGTAGCTATAATATCCCAGTATGTTGTTTGATTGTGTAACATTTCCCTTTCTATAAGGGATATAGGACATACATTTATATGTTAAATGAAAGTGAATGAAAACATTCACTCTTTTTTTCTTTCCTTTGGGATATATTTTCTCTTAGATATCCTAGGGTATCAACTCTAATATGGAACCTACTGGCTCATAATCCAAGCATCTATATTATAACTCGCCCCACTGCTCCCTCCACAAAGCAAGCTACATGTCTTAAAAAGGTCAAATACTGTTATAATGAAAATTTCTATAATACTACCACCATACCAATGATCCATTTATTTCAAGCAATATCTAATAACAACCTGGTAGTACAAAATAGTTGAGAATTTTTGGAAAATTTTCACAGCAAAGTTAGCAATAATTTCATAAATATTCATAAATATATTACTGAAATGATTTCTGAAAATGCTCAAAAACTGCCAGAAAGAAACTAGAATTTAGACATTTAAGTGTGGATTAAAAAACTAATCTACATTCTTATAGCGAGAGCCAGATTTGTTTCTTTTGGTTTCTTTAAATGCTGTATCTTACTGGATTATGAAATGAAACATGCCTTTTCCTTTGTGCATAAATGAGTTTTAAAATCATTGACTTTGGTTATAGTTTTTATATAAAATAATCTTAACAGGTTTGTAAGATCAAGTCAGTAGTTTTAGGAACCTCTCCAAAAGTTCTCAGTTAAAAAAAATAAAACAACAAACTTCAGCTGAGTAAGAAGACTCTTTTCTTACAGGAATTCCTATAATTCTGTTCTTCATAGGAGGGAATATATACACCCCTCCTCCAGGTATCTTTTTTTTTCTCATTGCATTGTAAGGTCTAAACATAAATGATTTTATATTCCTGACATCTTAAACATATTCTTGGTAACAGATTATTACAACTTTCTAGGGAAAAAAGTAGAGCAACCAGCATGCTGAACGAGTGATGCTTTGTTCATATTTTGGCCATAGGTTTGCCTTAAGAAATAGCACACCCTTCAGAATGGAAGAATTTATCTGCCTCCTATTTGATGGGGTTCAGAGCTAAGATGGCTGACTAAATAAACATGGGGGACTGGAATTTCCTTGGAGGCTTTCTGGAGGAAGTTCACGTCCACTCCACCATGATTGGAAAGATGTGGCTCACCGTCCTGTTCATATTTCGAATGCTTGTTCTGGGTGTAGCTGCTGAAGATGTCTGGAATGATGAGCAGTCTGACTTCATCTGTAATACAGAACAACCCGGCTGCAGAAATGTATGCTATGATCAGGCCTTTCCTATCTCCCTCATTAGATACTGGGTTTTGCAGGTGATATTTGTGTCTTCACCATCCCTGGTCTACATGGGCCATGCTTTGTATCAACTGAGAGTTCTGGAGAAGGAGAGGCAGATGAAGAAAGCTCAACTGAGGGGTGAACTGGAGGAGGCAGAGCTTGAAATGCCTGGGGATCGGAGGAGATTGGAGGAAGAACTGCGTCAGCTTGAGCAAAGGAAACTAAATAAAGCTCCACTCAGAGGAACCTTGCTTTGCACTTATGTGATACACATTTTCACTCGCTCTGTGGTTGAAGTTGGGTTCATGATTGGACAGTATCTTTTATATGGATTTCATTTAGACCCTCTATTTAAATGCCACGGCCACCCGTGTCCAAATATAATTGATTGTTTTGTCTCAAGACCCACAGAAAAGACAATATTCCTATTATTTATGCAATCCATAGCTACTGTTTCACTTTTCTTAAATGTTCTAGAAATATTCCATCTAGGTTTTAAAAAGATTAAAAGAGGGCTTTGGGGACAATATAAATTGAAGGATGAACATAATGAATTTTGTACCACCAAGTCAAAACAAAACTTTGCCAAATATCAAAACACATCTGCAAATTCACTGAAACGATTCTCTTTTGCACCTGATTACAGTCTGTTAGTGGAAAAGCAAACACACACAGCAGCGTATCCTGGTTTAAATCCACCTGCATTTCAGACAGATCCTGATAATCACAGTGGAAATGATGACAAAGGCATTTTGGATGAACAGGAAACGCTACTTTCTGAGATGTGCATGCTTAGTACTACCTGTGGTCATCTTCAAAACATCAACTCAAGTAATAAAGAAGACACTCACAAAATATCTGGAAAAGAAGTTAATGGTAACCAGTTGAGGGGAAAAAGAGAAACTGATGGCAAAGACAGCAAAAGGAACCACTACTCTAAAGGTCACTGTTCTATTCCAGGTGATGCTATAGATCTGAACAACCACACGGGGCAGTCACCCCAAACAGCTTTCTCTCTGCCAGCTAACTACACCTGGAAACCGAAATGGCTTCGTGCTGCCTGGGGTCCCTCTGCAGAAAATGAAAACCAGGCATTACCTCCTAAAGGTAACCTCAAGGGCCAGCTCAGAGAGAGCACAATCAGAACCCTTCCTCCTTCACAGGGAGACTTCCATCCACTTGATATTCCAGACACTCCTGATTCTTTGGGAGGGTTGTCCTTTGAATCCGAGTTGGTCAGAACCTGCGGTAACCCTACTGCTTGTCCTCCAAATCATTTAGTGTCGCTGACAAACAATCTCATTGGTAGGCGGGCTCCTACAGACCTTCAGATCTGAACAGCTGTTGGCTTTTAGACATTCTGTGTATTACATTATCAAAGAAGTAGCTTAATGATGGTCGAGCACAGAAAAAACAGATAGGGCAGCTCTACAGACCAGCTGTTCAGACAGACAACTGCAAACCCATCTAAAAAAGGGAAAATGGCTCTAATTCTGAATTGGGAAGGAGTAGTTTCAAGTTCAAAGACATAGAATTACCAAGTCAGGACTACTTTTCTACAGGCTCCCTTCAGAATAACACTAATTTTGGGAAAATCACATGTCAGAATCGAAGCTAAATGGAACCAGGTTTTTCCTTGAAGGGAGCACAGCCTTCAGAGATTGTTCTTAATCTATGTAATTCCCTCTTTTGGTTATTAATCTTTTACTTCTGGACACTGATTAAACTTTGCCCCTGGGACTTAACGCAGTTTCTTTATAGACTGCAACCTGATCTGTCTTGAAGATAATCATAATGTTGCTATCTAGGTAAATAAAATTCTAAAAAGATTGGTCGCTTTCTTTCACCAGTTTATAGTTAGCATCGTGATTTAGTGCCAGGATCGGAGTCTTGGCTCTACTACTCACTGGTTATCTATCCCTGACAGTTTACTAACAGTACGTATCTTACAGGGACGGTGTGAGAATTAAAATAAGAAACATATGTGTTTAATGCACTGCCAGGCACACAGTAAGCGCTCAAAAGTGCTAGTTATTATTAGCACATTACTGCTCACCCTCCGGAGGCCCACATCAAGTTGGCCACAAAACAAGGAGACTCCAAATATAAGAGCTGGAGCCCAAACAGACGATTCTAAGCAGTCCTCCAGCCATTGGAAATCCAAGGGTTGCCCTCGTTAGTGCGCCCTTTTTCAAGATGGGAGTCGACAAGCCAGCACACACACGCTGCCAGAGCTTCTGAGGTCCTAGTTGAGACAGGTCCGCCCACTCCCGGTGTCAAGAGACCCCAGTCTCTGGAATGAGTTCTAGTGCTCCAGGGCTCAGTAGGCCCCGCCCCCTGGCGCCACGCCCATCTTTGGCCCCACCTGGACACTTGTCCGGAGTTACCAAAACCCAGCCTCCTACTAAGTAACCGAATCTCTGCGAGAACCGGAAGAGGAAGGAGAAGTGCTGCTTTGCTAGACAGAGGGGCGGGCGTACGCAGCCTCCTTTGGCTCAGCTCACTGTGGGGCATTCAGAGCGTCCTGGTCGCCATGAAAACGGGCCGCACCCCGGCGGTCCCGGACCGTGGTTCGCAAGTGCGCAGGCGCACGCACCCTTCCGCGCATGAGCAGTGCTGCTCCGAGCCCGCCCGCCACGGTCTCCGGCGCCAGCTACGCCGCTGCCGCTGTCACTATGGCCCATTACAAAGTGAGGGGGGCGCGGCGTGGCTGGGGGCGGGCGGTAGCCAGCCGCTGGTCGGCTCGGGTGGGAGTGGGGGCGCGCGCGCAGATCTGGGGGGCTTGAGGTGGCGAGGCGGAGGCGGCGTTGCCGGACTCCCAGCGCCTTCTTCCTGCTCCGGCTCCCGGGCTTCGGCCACTGACCCGCCGTGTCTCCTCAGGCCGCCGACTCGAAGCGCGAGCAGTTCCGGAGGTACTTGGAGAAGTCGGGGGTGCTGGATACGCTGACCAAGGGTGAGCATGGGCCAGGAGAGGGTTCCTCGTGACCTTGTCGTGCTCCTCGGCGCTGCGCCCCAGACGGGCCGTGGCGTGGGGCAGGAGGGGAACAGGTGGGACCCGTCCCGGGTCCAGCGAGGTGGGCCTCGGGGTTCAGCGGGGACCGGCTCACACCTGGCTGCCGGCCGCCGCCGGGGTCGGGTAGCCTCGCTCTCGCTACCGCTCTCGCCGCAGGGAGTGAAACTCTTGCAGCTGTTGCGAAGTCCCTCCAACTTCCGTTGCTTTGCCTTGAGCAGCCGCAGTGAGCATGTTTGCTAAAGACCTTGAGAGCCCAACTCCTCCCTCCTGACACTTTTTTCGGAGCCCTCAAAATCCTGTACAGAAACATTTTCCTTCGAACAAAGGGCAAGTGGGGAAATGACCAGGTTTGAAAGCGGGCTATAAAGTAGCTAAGTGAACCTAATCCCTGAAGTAGCGGTTTGGCTGTGGCTTTTCAACCGAACCCCGTTTCGTAGTCTATATCAATTCCTACTTTGTGCAGATTTCACAATTAAAGTAGAACCACAGTTTAAAGAGCTTGAGGGCACATCAAAACGGTTATATTGTTTTCACTTTTAAAAATGGAAGCTGTTACACTGTATCTCTTCCTTTGGGGTTTAAGATCTAAGTAGATGAATAAGGTGCTTGAAACTGGGGGGTTCCAAGAAGTAGTGTGGGTACTGCTTATTTCATTAGCTAAGCAGTAAGGCGAATGCCTGTTAGGTATCACTCAACTCACTGGCTGGAACTTTCAAGGGTGCAGAACAGAGGAGTTGGCAGGGATGATGATCTGGGTCCACATGAGAAGTACAGGAAGTATCTGGGAAATAATTTGGAAACCGCTCTTTGTCCAGAAGCAAAAGTTAGGAGAAAATTCTGAGAGAATAACAACTCTGGGTCTTAGCAGAATGCAGGGCTTTTAATTCCCAAGCATGGGCTGGTAATTTTGAGTTGCTACCTTAGGTTCAGGTACCAGTTTCCTATCTCTTTGCAAATAAGTTTCAGTAAACATTTAAGGGACTACGTGAAAGCACTTGTGCTGTCATCTGGGGAGGTATCACAGACTCTTGGAATTTCATCGACCTCCTCCACCTCAAAAAACTCCACAAGCGCACTTCTTTCATTTATTTAACCATTTTATTCAGGTGTCTTTTCTAGGCACCGGGATACAACAGTGGGGGAAAACAAAAGTCCCTGCTCTAAATGAACTTATATCCTAGTTGGGGGAGACAGATAAACCATAGTGTCAACCAGTGGTAAGTGTTATGAAAAAAACATAGCGAAGTAAGGGGATAAGGAGGATGCGTGTGCCATTTTATATAGGGTGGTGAGGCAAGGCCTCTCTTAAGAACATTTGAGCAGAGAGCTGAATGAAGTGTGATGTTGAGTTTCAGGAAGTGTAAGGAGGCCACAGTGGCTGGATGGAGTGAATGAAACATACACTGTTAAGGACAGAGAAGTGACGATAGTGGGAGGTAAATGAAGATATTCAGCCTTGTGGCCATACATGGATTTTCCTTCATGAGAGACTGGAAACCACTAGAGGCTTCTTTTCCCTTACTGACATCTACTGGTATTCCCCCTCAACTTTCCCAGATTTCCAGTCTCCTAAGTAACATCAGACAACAGAGTATCTACTGACATGATCTATTTAAAGTTTGATTTTGTGTACTTTACACAGATTTAACTTATAATTTTTATCCAGCTTATTTCCACATTAAAACGCTAACATTAAAACGCTATAGGGATGGCTAAAGATAAAGATAAGTCATTTGGAAGAAGAGGCATTTTAGTTATTTTGAGCACTGTATCAACCTCTAAAAATCCTGGCTGCTAAGGCAAAAAGGGAAACACTGGGTGTAGATTTCTTGTCTGTTTAAAAGGAAGTATATTTCATCTATAGAAAAGCACAGGAAACTTGACATTTACATTATGTTCTGTAATCATCAACCTTGTAACTACCACTGACAGAAATTTAGAAGCTAAAAGAAAGGGTAGGGGAAGAAGGGAAGAAAAGGTAAGAGTATTCATGTCTTATAAAGTTAGAATTTGGTAGAGATCAGTGGAAATTAATGGAAGAAGAAACAGAAGCTTGAGTACATAGTTTCAAGAAAAAGGTAGTAAGTAGAGGAATTAAAGTGTACTGTAACACTGAAAGAAGAGGGAAGGAGAGGAGAGGGTAGTGATGTGTAAATATGCCAATTTCTCAAAAAACAGTGCTGTAAGTACGTTTAGAAGAGTATCAGAACTTAACGTAAGTTGTTAGTATTAGTTGCCCATTTGATTTTTTAAATACTGTCTATATTTGAAGGGTTATTACAACTCTAAAAAAATAAAAGGGAAGCATGTAAGTTGGTTTATGAGGTGTCCTTAAACTGGGGTCTAGATATGCACATTTTTTTGTGTGTAGATAGTTTTTTGTCTTTGATCAGAGTTTTCAAGGAGTTCCGTGCACAAAAAAATTAACCACTGGTTTAGAGAGATTTTTACTTGAGTCGTATATCCTAGAAGGAATGTGTTCAATAATAAGATGGAAAAGGTAGTGCTGACATGAACTATTGGATATGAAACCACTAAAGTATATATTTTAATACGGATTTGAGCATGTTGATTACTGGTAAAGTTTTTGGTTGGTGGTTGTTTAGCATGTTGTGTGTGAAACTTCATTCTTGAAGAACATTTTGAATTCAGAGCTTCTTCCTTCCAACAGTTAACCATAGCCCGGTTGATTCTCTACAGAGTTTATCTCAAACGTATCTACCTTGTTTTCATCCCTCTATCACTGTAGTGCAGGTCACTCTCTCCCCCCTTTTTTTTTTGGCTGCGCCACGAGGCGCACGTGGGATCTTAGTTCCCCGACCAGGGATTGAGCCCGTGCCTCCTGCAGTGGAAGCGCAGAGTCCTAACCACTGGACCGCCAGGGAATTCCCAGGTCACCCTCTTTAAACTGGATTACCATATCAGCCTCTTAATTGCTCTTCCTGCCCTTAAACCCTTGTCCCACGTGTCAATCTTCCACACAGGAGTCAAGAGTGATCCTGTCACTCCCCTGCTTATAACTGTTTAATTACATGCTATTTTGTTCTTAGGACCAAGGCCCGACTGAACTTGCAGGATCCTCTAGTCTCCTCCCTAACCACCTTTCCAGCTTCCTTTCCTGCCCCCCTTTTCACAACTCCATCTAGACACACTTGAATTTTCAGTTCCTCAATATGTTGTTCTTTTGCCCCTGGCCTTCCCTTTTTATCTGAAACCATTGCCTAGGTCTCAGGTCTTATTTCTCTTTCTTGGGGACGCCTTCCCTGGTGCCCTGGGCTGAGTTAGGTGTTCTTCCAATGTGCTCCTATAACCCATTACCCTATATTGCTGCTTGATAGTCTTTTTTTGTCTAGTTCCGTGTTTATCTTTTGCACTAGACTGTAAATTCATTGAGCAGCGACCTTGTCTGTCTTGTTCACCGTGGTATGGACAGTCCTAGCAATGTGCGTGGTGTATAATAGACACTCAGTATTTACTGGGGTATGGAATATAATTTCAGCCATTTTAATTTAAGACTTTAATTGTTGTTTGTTTCTGCTTTTTGATTTGCAGTTTTGGTAGCCTTATATGAAGAACCAGAGAAACCTAATAGTGCTTTGGAGTATCCTTTTCATTTTTCAAGTCAGAAAAAGGCCTTTATTTTTTTGAACTCGTATTTTTTCACATAGATATTAACCTTTAAAATACTTTTGATTATTGAAAAAATTACTTTCTTTGAGTATTTGGATTTTGATCTCTGGGTAATATTTGTGGTAGGGTGGGGTAACTCTCATCAGAGAATTATTTCAGAAGGCTATTTCATTAGTTTCATTGAGCTCAAGTAAATTCTTAACTTTTATATTAGTTTTTTAAAGCATCACTTAGGAGCTGCTACCCCAGAAAATCCAGAAATAGAGCTGCTTCGCCTAGAATTGGCAGAAATGAAAGAGAAATATGAAGCTATTGTAGAAGAAAATAAAAAACTGAAAACAAAGGTAAAATTTTTGAAAGAATTCATATTAAAAATAATGTCACCTTTAATGATTATATGACCAAAACCTCACTAAAATGGACAGTAGGGGAGGGAGGCGGGTGAATATCAATCTCAGTTAACTGCAAGGCCAAGCTGATGTCCTGTCTAGAAAACCACGAGCAGACTGTAAATAGGATGAGCAAAGTGTGGTCAAGAAGAGGTTCTTGGGAACCTTCATCAACAAAAAGGTGAAAATATTGGTTAATGATTAGTGGCTTATAAGTAAATGGAGATTTCTTAAAGAGTCTTAGGTAGTTGACTTAATAGGTCAATACAGGGCCACTGCTTTGCTAATGGAACCCCTTAGATTGTGCAGTGCACGATCTGCGTAGTCACGTGGTGGCCCTGTAATGTGTTAACTCTGTAAACTTGTTTGCACTTAACCTCGCTACATTTGCTTGCCCTTAATTTTGTCTAGTGCTGAAGTTTTTTCTTTGTTTAAGCTCCCGTGAGAATTTTCATAAAGTTCAAACTAGTCAGCTCTTAAGTCTTTGAGGTTTTACCACATCTGAATCACATGATGCATTTCACTTGACTCTAGGCATTTCTCATGATGTGTTTTATCTTCTCAGCTTTGTGAGATAAGTGACACAGGTGCACAGACCATTTTGTAGGTGAGGAAACTAATGCACAGTGAAGTCTAATTAGCTTCTCAAATCTGACAGCTAACTGGAACAACTCAAATCTTAGCGCAGTGTTGCAGCAGACCCCAGCTCGGCATAACAGAAAATTCAGTGTCTGAAATTATCTGAGATCCCACAGTGCGTAGATGCCACACAACTTTTTGGCACCTTTTAAGTCAAAAGCGTTAGCTGCTCCTCATTGACTGGCTAGATTAATATATGTCACATAATTCTTTTTTTCTGCTTTTTAGGAGAAAGTTCAGTAAACTTACGGTGGAGAGGAAGAAAGTACCTTACTATAAGCCACAACATCTTTGGGAAGATATAGA
Source organism: Balaenoptera acutorostrata (assembly GCF_949987535.1). Lineage (NCBI taxonomy): Eukaryota > Metazoa > Chordata > Mammalia > Artiodactyla > Balaenopteridae > Balaenoptera > Balaenoptera acutorostrata. The sequence goes on along the minus strand of NC_080064.1, from coordinate 31,816,927 downwards.
TTATTGCATATCAAGTATTTGTGTAGTGCAGTCATGAATGGGAATTAAGTTTTAGTTTCCCAGTAATTTTAAAGGTTTATTTTAAAAGAACTTTCACTAGGTTTGATTATATTAAATATTAAAATCACTGAGTGGTTTAAAAAGCATAGGATTTTAATATAAACTTACTGATTCAGTAATTAAATTGAATATAATAGTTAACGCATTTTGTTACTATTAAGTTTTTTACCCAATTTAGAATCAAATTCACCTAAACTCCTCTGTCTTTGCCCCATAGCTTGCTCAGTATGAACCACCTCAGGAGGAGAAGCGTGCTGAATAGGATTCTTCTCAGTTGAAAAGACACTGAAAAATGGTTTTGTATGACTTGAATAGTTTGTATAGTATATAATCTTTTCCGAACAGATGCTATAGCACTCTTTTAATATGTTAAATTCACCTATCACACTTTAACTGTTATAAACACATATACTTAGAATCACCAATAAAAACTCAATATAACTTTCTTTGGGTCTTAAAAGCAGGAGAATCAAAAGGGAATCCTGAAAAAAAATCTAAACACAGCCATCTAATTCATTACCTTAAAAGACATTCTGTTTATTAGTCTGACTAGGAATGATGGTACTGGTTGTATTTTAGCCGAGGAAGTTTAGCATGGAGCTATTCCTTGGTTTAGTTCAGGATATGAACACAGGTACAGTCATTCTTTAAAATGAAGATGACAGTGTTGTTTATATTCTCTGTAGGCAGCTGGAGAGATCTGTGTGACATAAGATACTGTTGCATGGGGTCTCATGAATCTTCTGCTCTTGTTTATATAATGCGGAACAAATGACTCTTCTTTGCCACCACTTTGCCTTAGATAACTGTGTGTGTGCCAGTGTGAACTCTGACACCACGTTTCCTTCTATGCAATCATGCCCTATCTGATAATGTTGCCTTGCTTTCCTGTGTGCTTCCGTGGGTCCCAGTTGCACATTGGCCTTTCTGTGTTGTTTTTCAACTTGCTATAATAGCAGTTATCCTGATTGTAATTTATATAACTTTAAAGAGAATCACACTCTTCCCCTGCCTTACTTGTTGCTTAGCTGAACACAGAACAGAGGCAATATAAAATTCTGGGTTCACGCACAAGCTGGGACAAGAAGGGGAATGAGCCATATATCGTGGAAAATTATAGTTTGCGGGTATAATTATATAGTGCTTTTTTCCCCTCAAAGTATTTTTCTAGCCTTGAATTCATTTTATCTTCATTATCCCTGTGAAGTAGGTAGGCAAGTATGAGGGGAGGTGGGGTGCTGAATTTTTAGGCCAAAGACTGATATGAATACAAATTATTTACTAATTGTAGAACCTTGGGCACATCAGTTAATTGCTCTGAGATTCACTTTCCTCATCTGTTAAATGGGAATAATATCTGTGCTGCCTACCTCACAGGGTTGTTGTGAGGGTCAAATGGAATGTATGTGAAAGATTTGTAAATGGTAAAGCACTATATTCTTGTTTGTTAGTCCTTTTTCCTTTCTTGGAAGACCTACAGTCAGATGTTTTGTGTTACTGATCACTTATTTTCCTTATTGATTGACTAGCATTATTAAGAAGTAGTCCTATTTCATGTATTCTGTCCCAATTGTTAGAGAAATATCTTTATTTTTTGGTGAAAACACACAGAAAACAAAATCCAATGAAAGCTGGCTTAACTAGCAAAAGCCTCAGCACCTGCTGGAAACTGTGACCAAGCCAATCATAAGGGCATTTTAATCAGTCATGTTGGCAGAAATGTGGCAATGGTCTGTGCCTCTTCTAGTCACAAGTTTGTTTTTGGAGGGGAGTCAGATACAGTTGGAAGAACATTTACTTGAATTGGTTTATGTTTTACCCGTTCAAGTGCCTCCTACATGGACAGCAGTGGGCTGAGTGCTAGGTGTTATAAAGGTGAACGACTTGTAGTTAGCTATCAGCCACGTATATAACCAACTACAGTGTGGGACAGGATGTGCTAAGAACCACAAATAATAATAAAACATGGCCCCATGGGGGTTTTGGAAGACAGGGAGACTTGGCTTCCTTAAGCAATTGGTATGACAGTCCCTTTGTGGACAGGCAAGTAGAAATTTTTTCTGGCAGCCAACCCTCATTTGCTTTTTTCCCAATGGGACTGGTATTAATATTTATGTAAGTCAGATGACTGTCTCTTGTACCATCCTTTTGAACAGAATGGCAACCTGTGGGTTGGATAATCAGACCTTTTGGGGGAACTGACCTGCTTAAACTGCTGTATCAGTCAGTGCTATGAATTCAGGGTCAGCCTGGCCTCTGGAGGTCCTCTTGAACATTTCTATCAAGGATCTGGATGAAGACAGTATACAAGAAGATGCTCAATGGAGTAAAAAAGGATCCGATCCGTTTAGTTCCTGTTTGTTTCAGCTGCCTTACCTATAAAATGTAGATTTCGTTATCTTGCCTACCTCACAAGGTATTGTAAGGATCAAATTAAACATAATGGATGTAAAAGTACCTTGCAAATTGTAAAGGACTACATATGGGTCAGATGGTAGTAATGCTAATTCTCTAAGTGCCACAAAGTTGGAAGGGCTGGTTGGTAGACTATATTGAAATGAGCTTGAAAATGATCAACAACTTGAAGTACCTAAACTTCACAGCCTAAGCCAAAAAGTTGAAATGTCAAGTCTTACATTTAGGTTAAAAAAAGTAGCTATACAAGTTTAGGCACTAGGATTGCTGACAAAGTACTAGTTCCAGTGACTATCAGTGTGAACCACTTATACTTCATGGATATTAAAAAAAAAAATTCCATTCTGGAAAGCATTAATATTGTCCAGGTGCTAAACAGTCACTCTGAAGGCTGTATTGGTCAGTACTGCATTGTAGGTGTCAGACATTTGATGGATGTTGACAAGCTCAGTTGCATATAAAGGAGAGTGCGTTTGAAACTATAAGGCTGTGTTGTCCATTACGGTAGCCACTAGCCACATCTGGCAATTAAAATTAACCAAAATTAAAAATTCAGTTCCTCAGTCACACTGGCAACAATCGAGCAGTGTAGATGTAGAACATTTCTATCATCAGAGGAAGTGCTATTGGACGTTACTGTAGAAGGAATGGCTGAAGGAACTGAGTATGTTTAATGTGGAACAAAGAAGACAGTGGGTAATGAAGACTGTAATCTAATATTTGAGATGCTGTCGTGAAAAAGATGAAGACCACTGCTTATAGACTCTGGTATATAAGCTCCAGGGAGTGTGATTTTTGGCCTGAATAAGAGACTTTTAAACAAAATTTTACCACAGTGGAATTGGATGCCTATTGAGATAGTGAGCTCTCTTCCCTGGGATCTATTGAAGTGTATGCTGCATGTCTATCAGTCAGAGACACTGTAGAGTGGATTCTCTTTAGGTGAGAGGTTGGACTAGATGACCTCTAAGTATGTGTCCTACCTCTAACTTCGACATTCAGACAGAACCAAGTCCCAGATTTGCATACATGCTTTCCCTTCATAATCAAGAAGTTAGTTTCCTTGGAAGATCAGTACCACCACCCACGCCCCCTTCAGGAAGAGGATCCTCTTTTGTCAAATTTCCAATTCTAAAGCCTGACCAAAGAGTAAAAATTCCTCTAGCTTTCCCAAACATATTGGTGATAAGCATTTGCTTTGGTTTTCTTGCTTTATTCATTCCTTTGGTTTCTGATCTGAAGGAGGTCATAGAAGATGCAATGTTCTATGGGTGGACAGAATTACTGAAGAAGTAGGCTTTGGGTGGGGAGGAGGGGGAATCTGGTCCTGATGAGTGTGAAGTGGCAGGAGTATTCACTGTCAGTGATTTGCTGAAGAAAGAGGATAAGATATTCTCCCTTGCTTGCACTTGCTTTCCTATCAGGGTCCAGTTACCTGCTAGAACGAACTATCTCACCCATGACTCTGCCTTGGTTGAGGCTTTGCCCTCACTCTGGCTGGCTCCTCCTCCATACCTTTGCACATCCCAACCATATCCATTCCTTCTAGAACTATTCAGACGCCAGCTCCTTAGAGATGCTCCCATCCACCCAACTCCCGAGCATTTTAATCTGTACCTTTGACCTTACGATTTGATATCTCGTACGGAAACTACTTACGCAGAGGTCCGATCCCCATTAATCTTGAAGCAACTTGAGGGCATGCAGGGTCCAAGGCGGTTCCAGTTCTTTGCCCCTTGTGCCCCAGGACTTCGCGGGCATCAATAAATATTGGTTGGGCGAGCACAATAGTAGTAGTAGGACAGTCAATTCTCCCAAGTGCCCAGAGAGCATCTCCCATTGTGATGGCCTCCGGAGCCCGGAAGAAAGCAGGAGAGCGGTGAGGAGCAAGGTAAGTGGCTGGGCAGGACCGAAATGCGGGCTGGGGCGGAGGGCAGAGGGCTCAGGGCTCGGTCGGGCCGGGCCACCCTCCTCGTGACTCCTCCTCCCCCCTCCACGGCTCCGAGTCAGGTGATTCCGGGCACGTGACGGGCACCACCTACCTTGCTGCTCCCGAGTGGCAGCTCGGGCGGCCAATGAGGGGCCGGGTCCAGGCGCCGAGCCTATGAGAGACGGGCTCCGGGGGGCGGGCCGCATGGCGGTGGCGGCTGCCGGGGGCGGTGGCGGCGGCGGCCTGGGGAGGCGGCGGCCTGGCTCGGCCTGGCGTGGCCTGTCAGGGCGCGGGCGGCGGCGGCTCCAGCACCATGTCCCTGCAGTACGGGGCGGAGGAGACGCCCCTCGCCGGCAGTTACGGCCCGGCGGATTCGTTCCCAAAGGACTTCGGCTACGGCGTGGAGGAGGAAGAAGAGGAGGCGGCAGCCGCGGGCGGCGGGGTTGGGGCGGGGGCCGGCGGAGGCTGTGGCCCGGGGGGCGCTGACAGCTCCAAGCCTAGGATTCTGCTCATGGGGCTCAGGCGCAGCGGCAAGTCCTCCATCCAGAAGGTGAGTGGGGCCTCGCCGGCCCCTCCGCCCCTCCCCCTCCCTCCTCTCCCCGGGGGCGTGGGTGGCCGCCGGGGGGGAGGCCCCGAGGAGGGCGGCGGCCGGGCTGTCCCAGCGCGCTTTCTCTTCTCCTCCGGGGAGCAGAGCCCGGGCGCGGCCCTCGCCGGGACCCCGATCTTGGAGTCCACGCCCAGGTCAGCCGAGGCCGACTGGGTCCCCGCGCTCCCCGAGTGGCCGGAGCGAGGCAGGTGCCCGTGGCACCGCCTGGGACCTCGCCTCCTGGGACCCAGCCCCTGTGCCATTCACGAAACTGAGACTTGCTCCCCGGTTCTAACTTGGAGAACTTCCCACACTCCCTCCCCGGACCCGGTTGTGTTTGTCTCTCACTTCAGGTGATCTGAGTTTTCAGGGCTTCCCAGGTGAGCCCCAGGGAGCAGCGTCAGAAAGAGTAGTGACTAACTCTTTGGCCTTTGTAGTGCCTGCTCTTGTTACTAGTACGAAGGAGACTTCACTGTGACATTTGTGGGATTTGGGGGCTGTTCTTCCACCTATTTTAGTACTTGTGGCCCGGTGAGTGTAATTACTAGTGATTTTCCCCCGTTTGTGTGTGGCTACAAAAATCTTGAGACCTGGAGAATATTTGCAGACCTTTGTCAGTCCATGTGCTTTCACTTGGGGAATGTCGGGAACGGATGGAGGGTTCCTCACTTTTTAATGAGGGGGAAATAGAGGCAGGGTTGACCTTCATCAGCCATCGCTCTTACACACAAAGTGAGCTGGCGACAAAATGCTAGATACCTGGCCTTTTGCCCTTTCCACTCTGTTGCAGAGGTCTCTCCAAAATAAATCTCTGCATGATATTCTGTAGACATGATGTTTTTAAAAAGTAACCTTCTTCCACGTGTAATGGATTACTGTGTTTTATTTATCTTACTTTTACCTTTACAGCAAAATCTGAGTACATTTATGGTAGGTTTTTAGCAAACTGATTTTAATTCTTTTCACTTGTTATTCACTAAGCCTTGGGAGTAACTATCCATTTTCCTCATCTAGAAAGTAACAGAGAGGCAAATTTTGTGTTAGAATTGTATAGATTGTGATAATTGTGATTCTTAACAATTGCCTTTACCATTTCTTTGGGAGCTGTCTTTTCCCTGTCAACCCCCATTCTTTCCCCTCCCCACATATAGTCCTCCTCCCTCAATATGTCACTTTCTGCTTGGTATAATTTGCCTTTGTTTCATTTTTTCCACAAGGCTGCAAACCCATTGAGGGCAGGGTCCAGTCAGTTTCATTTCTGATTATTTCTCAGCCTGATGTGGGCATTCCGATAAGTTTTCAGTGAACAAAACTGCTTAAACTTTAGCTATAAGTTTTCATAATCTTAAAGCAGATTTTGGCAGAATTGATAGTTTTACAGAAAAAAAAAATCAAACTGAAATGAGAGACATTGCTACTGCTAGTATTGAATACAGACAGAAAATAGCAGAAACGTTTCAGCTTTTCTGGTGATTTGGTTTCAATAATTTGGTGTCTTCTGTTAGAAGTTAAAGGATAGTGGGTTCCAGTGGATACACCATTCACTTTTTACCTCTTTTAAAATTTTTGCTATAGGATCAAGTTCTTTAAATTATGTTAATTCAGGGTGGAGTTCTGTATTGTAAATAAAAAGTGGAGTAGTCATTAAATTGTTTTCTTTCTTTTGACAGGTGGTGTTTCATAAAATGTCACCCAACGAGACCCTCTTTTTGGAAAGTACCAACAAGATTTACAAAGATGACATTTCAAATAGCTCCTTTGTGAATTTCCAAATATGGGATTTTCCTGGGCAAATGGACTTTTTCGACCCTACTTTTGACTACGAGATGATCTTCAGGGGAACAGGAGCTTTGATATATGTCATTGATGCACAGGTAGTTAGAAATGATACTGTTTACTTTTCTTCTCTGGTGACGGAAGATGTAGGAACAAAGGAAAGTTGTTTATTTGTCATGTGCTTCTTGCAGCTTATTTCTTGGCCAGTAGATTCCCTAACAGTGCAAGAGATGTACCTGCAGAGGTGCTTTGGGAACAGGCATGCCATTGTACAAGTACAGAATATCAGATGACTAGGAGATACGGTTTATATCCCTGAGTTCTAGTTAGTGAGCAGCGTTCCGTTTTTGTTAATAGTAGATATGGCTGTACTCTCTTAACTATTACAGTAGTGATGTCACTCACTGAAAAGGTCTCATCAGTGCCCATAATATAAGGAGGAATGTGAGAACTGAGTCAGTAAATATTAAAGTGAATAGTTTCTTTAGTTGACCAAGTAGGGTTTAGCCTAACTAGCACTTATTGAGGGCCTAGCATGTGGCGGGCACTCAGACTGATGGGACGTGTCTCCATCCTTAAGAATCTTACTTTTTCTAAGCTTAAGCATTAGTTAGGAATGCTTTCTGAGTGACAGGCTCTGTAATGGGTGCTTTCGTATACATGACCTAATTAATTTCTTCACAAAACTGGGAGGTAGGTACTGTAATTCCGATTTTATGGATGAGTAAACTGAGATCACAGAGTTTAAGCAACCTGCTTAAAGTCACACATCTAATGAATGGCAGAGCTGGGATTACTTTAAAAATTCTTTTGGGAAGAAGTGTCCATTTCCCATTTCCTTTCCTTATATTATCAGTATTAAAAATTACAAGCATTAACTTGGTAGTTGAATTCTTTATCTTGAGCGATTGAAAATCTGTTTAGTGGTATAAGTTAATATATTTGGATGTTTGAATATTTATGAATAATTAGGATAATAATATTTTCTGTGGTTGGGGAAAGAGGTAGTTTGAGGCTTTCTTAACGTAAGATTTCTTTTTAAAAAATATTTTGTTCTGACTTACAGGATGACTACATGGAGGCTTTAACAAGACTTCACATTACTGTTTCTAAAGCCTACAAAGTTAACCCAGACATGAATTTTGAGGTTTTTATTCACAAAGTTGATGGTCTGTCTGATGATCACAAAATAGAAACACAGAGGGACATTCATCAAAGGGCCAATGATGACCTTGCAGATGCTGGGCTAGAAAAACTCCACCTTAGGTAACAACCTGTGTGTTTGATATGAGAGCCCTGAAAAGTGTGTAAATGTATTCCCATCTCTGTCATTACAAACACGTAGCTCTCTGTTACCGGTATACCCTTCCCAAATCTGTAATGTTTTTGATCTCTTTGTTGTTGAATTCAAGCAGGTTTGGGAGCCTGATGTTATTGAGAAGTTACTTTCCCCCTTTTTTGCATTTTCCCAGAGGTGAAGTGTGTTTCTGTAGGCGTGTTTACAAATTCATCTCAGGAGACTGGAGTCAGGCTGTTTCCTCATGGCATAAATCTGCTTTGGGGCTCCCCTCTCTTGGTTTCATTATTATTATTATTATTATTTTCCTTCTTGCCTCAGTTCAAGGAATCTCTGTCGCATTTGTTGTAAAAGTCTGTAGCTTGAGCTTCCACAGTATCTCTTTCAGTAGGAAGAGCCTTTTAAAGAGGGTACACTTTAAAGTCTGGACTCTAATGTATCTTGTTTATGTTTTTTAAAACACTTTATGCTTTTATGAATCTCTAAAAATTGGGTTAAGTGAGTGTATCTTATCAAGTTTAAAGAACTCTCAAGTTTAAAGAACTGCCGATTCATAAGTAAATATTAAGAAATTATTAAAGAACACCTACTAGATAGGATTGATGATTTGTGTACTTGTGTTCTGAAAGTGTATAAGAAATACTTCCTACATCTTATTTATTTATTTTTTTATGGTTTAGGTAGAAATGACTAATAAAAAATACCCAAGAAAATGTTCTTTTGATGATATGAACAGCTTAAAGGGGAAGCAGGCGAGAGACAAACCATAGCTATTTCCTTATCCCTGGTCTGTTATAATGACTTTTCTATAGGCTCAAGCCAACCCCCATTTTTCAACCCCTAATATTCTCTAGTGCCTCTGGCTCCAAGATCTTTCTGTTATTCTCCTAGGAAACCACATAGAAAAGTCTCATTGACCTCTAGCCTGGATTAAAATATGTGCAAGTAATTCAGGCTTTAAAAAAATTCAGCAGTATTTGTAGGAGAAAGTGAAAGTATCTTCCCATAAAATTCTTCAATCTTATCCTTCCACCATGAATGATGGATTTTAAGCCATGGTTGTCCTGTGTTCTCCAGTGCCCATGGGAACCCTTCTGATCCTCTTAACACCATGTCTGTGTCCCTTTCCAGGGCATCCCACCTCACTGGTACGCACCATCCCTTTTTCCAGTTCTCTGTGGGGTGCTAGGCCTTGTTAACAGCATTAAGCTTTATTAGTAACTAGCAGGCCTATGGATGAGGCTGTATTTGATTTCCAATTTCCAGAAACTTAGCTTACTATAAAATGCCCTGTGGCTTGGAGGTTCTTCCCTGTCCCCATCCGCCTCCAAGCCTCATAGTTCCTGCAGGACCTTCTCACACTGCTAAAATATTCCTTTGACCCTAGTGCCTGTGGGGGGATCATCTTGGTCTCACCTGTGCCGTTGTTCTAACATCTAGATTAGAGCCCCATCTAGGTTAGCTTCTTAGGTGAGCTCTTTGAAAGTATCTTTAAATTAGGTACAAAGTGTGATATAAACAGTTATGTGTCTCTGACTTTGTAATTTGTGTTTATAATTATATAATGGATACAACTTTATAACGAAGAGTATATTTCCTGAGTGAAAAAGTAAGTATTTCCTGAGTGAAAAAGTAGGTACAGTAGGTAAAAGTAGACCACACTGTTATTGTTAAAGGTCTCTCTCTCAAATACGTGTTTTGTTAAATCTACAAAATTTACTTCACTGTCTATCCTCTTAGGCCTCCAGATAGCTGTTCCATTCTCTCTAGAGCCCCTGCTCTCATCCTCCTTAATATGTTATTTACATAAATTCTAAGCTCCAGTTTTATTCATTCATTTATTCACCAGATGTTTATGAGCACTCTTCAGGGTAGTGGGCCTGCAGCTGTGAGCAAGGCTGACAGAGTCTCTGTCCTCATGGAGCTTATATTCTGATGAATGAGACAGCTCAGAAGCACTTATAAATAAATGTATAGTATAATTTTAAGTACTTACCAGTGCTGTGAAGAAAAACAAATTAGGGGAAAGGGGTTGAAAGTAATGGGTACAGGGGTACTATTTTAGGTAGGGGGGTCAGGAAGGAACTTTCTGAAGCGGTAACATTTTAGTAGAGACCTGTATTGTATTCTTGTTTAATAAATGTCACCTATCTCCTATGAGCTTTCTCTTGGTTTTTCTCTTGGTTTTTGTCAGTTATGGGCTTAAGAAACCAAGGTTTTTGGATCAGATTGCAAAGACTTAGGTGAATATTCAGGTTTCTGCATCTGAAAATGCTTTCCTGAGTACTGCCTCAATTGCCCTCTGTGTAAATGCGATAAAGGGATGGAGAGCTACAAGCCAGGTGGGGAAACTGCATTTGTCATCTTGCATGATGGGGATGGTACACAAGATAAAGAGGCTTTATTTGAACTTACGGAAATCAAATGTTAAGAAACTTAAAATTTTATGTATCATGATAATTGTCACTGGACTTAAGATTTTTCAAATTAATCAAACTATGTTGTGTTTTTCAGCTTTTATTTGACTAGTATCTATGACCATTCAATATTTGAAGCCTTTAGTAAGGTGGTGCAGAAACTTATCCCACAACTACCGACCTTGGAAAATCTATTAAATATCTTTATATCAGTAAGTGAGCTATTTAATTCACTGTAGTTTCTGGTTCTGTTTTTGTTGAATATATTTGTGTTATCAAGTTCTCCAAAAAATGGCTGGAATTAGTCTGAATCAAGCTGAAGGACTAATGATACAATTAAATGTAAAGTAAGTAATAAAAACGTTTAAAAAATGGCTTGAGTTATTTTCTAAATTTTTTCCTTAATACTCACTTTTTTTGTTTTAAAATGCCCTGATGAAAAATTTTCTCATGCTTTCTGAATTAATATCTTCATGGTATCTGTTTCCTGAAGGAAGAGTAGAAAGTAGGGTAGACTGGGTTTTGGGAATTGGACTTAATCTCTGCCTTACTGGAGGTCACATTGAAAAATTGATCCTTTCCTTGCTAACTATAATCTGTGTCATATTTCACATTTCTTATTTTGAGGATTCAGCTTAATAAAAAAGGATATTCTTCCAATAAATTTAGCATTCAGCCATATTCAGCAATATGAATATTCAGCAATATTTCCCAAACATTTCTTTGAAGGACTCAATGTGTAGTGATCCCCAATTCTTTGGGCTTTTTGGGTTATGCTAGATGTTGACGTGAAACATTCTTTTATGGTTTGCTAATTGCCACATCAAGCCTTTCTGGTAGCAAGGTCATTTGAATCAAAGATTGACTATTGCCACAAAAAGGATTATTGAGAATGTAGCATGGCTTGATTTTTGGAGAATTTTTTGGGTGTGTGTGTGGCGTCTTAGGAAATAATTCATTTAAGTAAAGAGGATGAAGAAAAAACAAATTTGACTGGTGCGATTATGTCAGTAAATCAGAGCAGAGAAATAATTCCACTTTTATTCTTTGGATAAGAGAAGTGTCTCCTAAGCAAGTACTATTTGCTCTTGGTTTTAGGTTGTATAATTAAAAATGCTCTTGGATGTTAATCAGTGATTCAAGATCTTTGATAAGTTTACAAATTGTGATTCTTAAAAAAAAAATGAACACTCAATTTTGTTTTTTCAAGAATTCAGGTATTGAAAAAGCTTTTCTCTTCGATGTTGTCAGCAAAATCTACATTGCAACAGACAGTTCTCCTGTGGATATGCAGTCGTATGAACTTTGCTGTGACATGATTGATGTTGTAATTGATGTGTCTTGTATATATGGGTAAGTTGTACATATATATTTCTGCAAGATCTCAGATATGGGGAAGACCACCAGCTTGATTTGTCAGGGGGATTAATTTCTGAGGCGTCTAGCAAGTACTGTATGAAGTAGAATTGTTCTGACCATAGTGCTTCAACTTGGAGCATGATTTCTGTGTGGGTGGGCTGCTGGGTCTTACTCCTTCGGAATAGGTGGATGAGAGCGGTGTGACTAGTGCCAGACTTACTATCACTGAAAGTTTCACCCGCTATTATTTGGGGGGTTTGTACTGTGTCTTCTCACTACTGCGACTTAGCTAGATCAATAAATAAGATTAATTATTTAAAACACTCTGAATAACAAAGTATGTACTGGTTCCTAATTTAATCTCAGGTTTTGTGGAACTGAGGGATCCTTAATCTTTCAGAGAGCTCAGAAACAAGGAAATCAGAATTCTGGATGTCAGAAGAACTTACAAACATTTGACCTGTACATCTAAGTTTCCAAAATAAGTCTCTAAAATATAAACTCTTGTTTTATGCAAATTTACCACACTCTATACAGAAATTTGTAAAAGCTGGCAAAGAAGTGATTTTGTAGAATAGCCCAGAGGACAAGTGAAAACTTTGGTGAACTTACTGGTGTTTCAAAAGCCAGTAACCTCTGCAGCCTCTAATAGCCCTGATTCATCTCATGTATTAATGTCAGTCCTCACAATGCACTTTCTTGATGCTCTGACATTACCTTTGCTTTCTGATACCTGTGTCCTTTATCTGTTGTTCCTCTCTGCTCCACCTAGTCTAAATTCCTCTTTCATCTCTCTGTCCCTACCCTTTACCTTGCTCTCTCCGCCTGACTTGTCAGTGTCTTTGTCCAGCTGCCTCTGGGTAGGAGAATGCATTTGTGTTACCTCTTCTTTACCTGTCTATCCTTGTCTTGCATTCCTGTCTCCCTTTCAGTTTTGTGATTATATGCTCTCCTTTGTTTTTATTCTTTCCACAGTGAAAATGAGATTTTGTCCGTAGGTTATGCAGAAAAGTTTCATGTTCCTATTCCTAATTTTAAAAATGGATGAATAGAACATTCGCTTTTTCTTTAAAACAAATCAAATTTTCATAAGCCAATTTTTATAACTAAAAAAATCAAATTTAGTTATAAAGTTTATTTTCAGTATAAGGTACACTGTAAACTACATTATATATGATAAAGTACATTATAAAAAAGAGAAATAGCTACTACTTCGTTATTCTTAACACAATATATGTGTGCAATTCGGTATGCTTTATTGAAGTTCAGTTTGCTGCTTATTTGATTTTTTTTTTTTTTTTTTTGCCTGCATTGGGTCTTCATTGCTGCGCGTGGGCTTTCTCTAGTTGTGGCGAGCAGGGCTACTCTTTGTTGCAGTGTGCGGGCTTCTCATTGCGGTGGCTTCTCTTGTTGCGGAGCATGGGCTCTAGGTACACGGGCTTCAGTAGTTGTGGCACGTGGGCTCAGTAGTTGTGGCTTGCGGGGTCTAGAGCACAGCCTCAGTAGTTGTGGTGCACAGGCTTAGTTGCTCTGTGGCATTGTGGGATCTTTCTGGACCAGGAATCGAACCTGTGTCCCCTGAATTGGCAGGCGGATTCTTAACCACTGTGCCACCAGGAAGTCCTGCTTACTTGACTCTTGATTTACGTTTTTTGAACGGGACCGTATTTACTTATTTTAGTTTTTGTATTTACTCCTTTTTCACTGATGGCAGTTTTCATATTTCAGGTCGTTCTTTATTTGTAGAGGGTGTCAGCACCAATTAGTGTGAGGGAAGATTGGAAACCTGCTGTGTTCCATGCATCCTAGGTGAACAAGGTGATGTGAGCGCATGGAATGAATACTGCAGCATGGGCTGGGCACCCATAGCTAAACACAGCTTCTGTTCCAATAAGGGCGAGCCGGCATTCTCCTTTCTCAAAAGACATATATACACTACCAAACGTAAAATAGATAGCTAGTGGGAAGCAGCTGCATAGCACAGGGAGATCAGCTCGGTGCTTTGTGACCACCTAGAGGGGTGGGATAGGGAGGGTGGGAGGGTGGGAGGGAGGGAGATGCAAGAGGGAAGAGATATGGGAACATATGTATAATTGATTCAGTTTGTTATAAAGCAGAAACTAACACACCATTGTAAAGCAATTATACTCCAATAAAGATGTTAAAAAAAAATGTTCAGGAAACTGGGTGGAAAGCCTTATTGTGCAAATGTGACAAAACGCTGAGTTGGGAAACCTCTAATGAATGATACTTTGTTTTAAAACAGGTTAAAGGAAGATGGAAGTGGAAGTGCTTACGACAAAGAATCTATGGCCATCATCAAGCTGAATAACACAACGGTCTTGTATTTAAAGGAGGTGACTAAATTTTTGGCACTGGTCTGCATCCTTAGGGAAGAAAGTTTTGAACGAAAAGGTAATAATGCATTTTAAAAAGCTTTCTTTAAGTTCTTTGTCATAATTTCTTAGGTTCTTGAAAGCAAGAAAAAACAATATTGCAGTGTTAGAGGATTTACCAGCTCAGACTACTTTTGTACCTTCCCGTCCACGTACAGTGCAGACTTTCTCCTGCCTTTTTTTGGTCTTTTATTTTAAATCAAGTTTTTTATTCCAGCCTCTCTGAATTTACATCCTTCCATTACCTGTCTAACTGCCTACAGTTTGGCTTCCACCTGAACCAGTCTGCTGAGGCTGTTTGAGAGGTTACCTGGTCTCCTTCTTGCTGCATTCAGTGGCCTTTTCTCATTCTGTGGCCTCTTCAGGCTTCTGAAGCATGTGACCCTGTCAGTCCCTCCTCCCTCAAGCTTTCTTCTCCCTGCTTCCCTAAAGCAGAACTCGCCGGGTTCTTCTCTGTGTTTGTTTCTCTGACCACCTGTCCTGTTTCTTCTGTTTTTCTTTTTCTGAGTGTTCTTCAGAGCCAGGTCTCCTGCTCACTTCTTCACTTAATTCTCCTGGTCAGCGCATCTCATCCGTGCCTTCAGTTAATCTTCTCTGTGTAGTTGATTGAAAAATTCACCTCTCCAACTCTGGCTTGGGCCTGTGTTTCCATCCTGTGTTTGGAGCTGTTAGTAAGACATCTTCACTTAAATATTTTATCTTGTCCATGGGGTCAAAAACTGATGAATATTTTCCCCTTTGTTTCATGACCCTCCCGGCTACTCTACTTCTGTTACTCATTATGCCATTTTTCTGGTGTCCAAGCTTAGCTATGTGCAGTCAGGTAATCGTATGGTGTAATTGCACATGAGGCTCTTGCAGATCATCTCACAGAGGGCATTCTGTGTTTTCCTTTTTCCATTCTTTTCCTGTGTTTACATTCAATTTTCATCAAATCTTACCATTTGTTTCTGGGAACTGTTTCTCGGGTGTCCTTTCCATTTCCACTGTTGGTGACTCCAATCCGAGTCCTCATTCCTCCAGCCTGTGGTGCTGCATTCAACATATATATTAAGGGCTCAGCATGTATCATCTTTTATTCTAAAGGCAGACTAGTTTTCAGAAAATTCCTTTCATCATGTTATTTAACTACTCAAGGATCTATAGTAACTCTCTGTTATTCACTGCAACAAGTCCCTGCTCTTCTGCCTGGGTTTTTGTGATATTAATTAATATTGAATGAATTAATATTATTTCATTGATGTTGATATTAATGAAATATTTTAGATATACAAAGTGTTTTGGGTACAAGAAAAATGTGAGTATTCACCTTTGAGTTTAAGAACTGAAACATGACAAATATATATTTGTCTTCTGTGTGTTTCTCAGTTGAAACCCCCTCTTGTGCTCTGTTGTAGTGTTTTCTTTTTCCTGTGCATGATTTAGTCTTTCACTTCATATCTATCCTTAAACAATATAGGGTATTATGTATCTTTGTGTAAATAATGTCCAAATGTAAGTTGTCTTCTGCAACTTGCTTGTTTCTCTTCATTCAAGATTGTTTTTGAGATTCATCCATATCGATAGATGTAGCTCCAGTTCGTTCATTCAGTTGTCACTGCCACACAGTAGTCTATGGATTGCATGTACCACAATTTATATTCTTCTTGCTGGACATGTAGATGATTTTTAAGATTACAAATAGTTTTGCAAGAAATGCTCATGAACAAGTTTGCCTTTGCACATATGGAGAATTTCTCAAGAGTAATAAGTATTTAGGAGTGGAATTTATAGAGGACATATGTCTTCAGCTTTATAAGGCATTATTGAATTGCTCTCCAAAGTGGCTTTATTTTCACCCCAGACAGTGCATTGTGGGAGTTCTTGTCACTTCAGGTCCTTGATAATGTTTGATATTGTTAGACTGTTTAGTTATTGTCAGTCTGGTAGGTGTGAAATGGTATCTCATTTGGCTCTGGTTTTTATTTCTTTAATTACGGGTTAGAGCAAGCATCTTTTTCACTGCAGGTACCCTTTTATGTCTGTTCAGGTGTCTTCTCTGGTTATTTATCTGTTCATATACTTTTATCTTTTTTGTACTGTGTGTTTTTTGTACTTCTTAGGAGTTCTTTATTTTTCTCCATTCTAATCTTTAAAAATTTAAAAAACTTTTGGTTATGGAAATTTTCAAATATACACAAAAGTAGACTAGCACAGCAATTCCATGTACCCATCTCCCTGTTTTCACAGTCATCAAGACATGGTCAATCTTATTTGCTGTATATCCTCCTCACAACTAAATTATTATCTTTTGCTCTTTTGTTGTGGAAACTGTCAAACATAAAAAAGTAGAGAAAATAATGTGAGGAACCCCTTTTTATCTATCACCCAGATTCAACAGTTATCAAAATCATAGCCATTCTTATTTGCTTGCTATACCTTTTTCCCTACTGGGTTATTTTGAAGCAAATCTCTAACATCAAATCATTTTGTCTATACAGATTTCAGCAGGCGTCTGTAAGAGGTAGTGCGCTTTTTAAAGCATAGCAGTATTACCATCAGTAGATGTGTTTAAAAAAAAAAATTAACAGTGATTTCATAATATCATCAAATATCCAGCCAGTGTTCACATTTCCTTGATTGTCAGTTTAATTTTACCATTTGCATAGAAGTCAATTTTAATGTAGTTGAACTTATAAAAACTTTTATTTTTTCCTGAATCTGAAGGACCTCCGTAATTTGACTCTAACCTGCTTATTCAGACTCCATTCCCAGTACTTCTCCCCAAAATTCTCTGCCCCTATCTCCAGCCAGACCAGTGTCTTTCCTGTTTTCCACCTGTGTGCTGTGTTTCCTCATTGCCAGCTCCCTGCTGTTGTCTTGAGATTCTGCTCTTCTTTCCTGCCTGATTAAATCCTGCCCGTATCCTCAGAGCTCTGCCTCACACCTGAAGCTTTCATTGCTGCTCTTGCCCTGCACTTGGCTCTCCCACCTTTGGACTTCTTTCACAGTAGTCATTTTAACATCAGATTGTTGTGATTTCTTTCTTGTGTGCTGTCTTTACATCCCAGTATCCTCGAGGACGTAAGTCCTCTCTTTCTGCTCTGCCCTTCTCAGCACTGGCTTCTATTCTCAAGTTCTCCTCGTGATCTGGAATGGCTCCTGGAGCTCCAGCAATCTTATCCATATTCTGGACATTAAGGAGGAATGGGGAGGAATAGGGAAGTCTTCCTTTTAAGGAGACTTCACAGAAGTCTCACACACTTGAATTTATCTCAGTGGCCAGAATTGGTCATGTGTCCATATGTACCTGTAGGGAGCCCTTTGTTTGACCGAAATCTTATTTGGAAGCCAGTTCATAAAGCAGATGAGGACGGAGCTGCCTTACCTCCCCTACAGGGGAAGCAGGCTTCCTGAGGCTCTGCCTGATGGGCCTCTCTGACACCTCCCAACCCCATGGCTCTACTGAGCAGTTTGCAAAACTGTTGTTCCAACTGTTTCCTTCAGCTTTTCTTTGGCTGCCTCAGAGACTTGTAAAAGGAAAAGCTTGATAAATCAAAAAGTATTTTACTTTCACTTTAGATTTCATTGTAAATTTTCTTAGCAAATTTGTCTTCCTGATTGCTTTTTTATTTTTTAATTTTTTTAATTTTTTAAAAATTTTTATTTATTTATTTATGGCTCTGTTGGGTCTTCGTTTCTTGTGCGAGGGCTTTCTCTAGTTGTGGCAAGCGGGGGCCACTCTTCATCACGGTGCTCAGGCCTCTCACTATCGCGGCCTCTCTTGTTGCGGAGCACAGGCTCCAGACGCACAGGCTCAGTAATTGTGGCTCATGGGCCCAGTTGCTCCGCGGCATGTGGGATCTTCCCAGACCAGGGCTCGAACCCGTGTCCCTTGCATTGGCAGGCAGATTCTCAGCCACTGCGCCACCAGGGAAGCCCCTGATTGCTTTTTTATTTACCCTGTTCACTTCCAGGCCCCAGAGGTAACCAGTGTTAACACTTGGGCATACGCTTCATCATGTTTCCAGTGTGAAGAATTCCTCAATTGGATATATGTTTTTAAATACATATCAATTATTTTTTTTCTGTCACCAAATGTTTCCTAGCAGATAGTCTCACAGTTGACATTCAGGAGGCCTGATCTCCTTTTTCTCTCCTGCAGGTTTAATAGACTACAACTTCCACTGTTTCCGAAAAGCTATTCATGAGGTTTTTGAGGTGGGTGTGACTTCTCACAGGAGCTGTGGTCACCAGACCAGTGCCCCCAGCCTGAAAGCGTTGACACACAACGGCACGCCACGAAATGCCATCTAGCCTGAATGCCGGTGGTCAGGGTCTGTGCCAGCTTATTCTTCACTGCAGGGTCAGATGCCACGTGCTACAGGACATGGAAGTTGCCGCTTGTGGGAATCTGGTGCCTGTTGCACTAGAGACAAGGGGTAGAGTTTCTCATTTGGATGAAAACCCCTTCAACCAGTGGTGTGCAACTGAAGCTACTATTTCTTTTTTTTAAAAAAATGGCAAAAAAGAATTCTATAGACCACAGACCTCAAGTGTCTTTCTCCTCTTGGGGGTCCTACTTTAAGTAGTTGGGATATTTTGGACCTGGAGATAACATCACTTACCCATCCTTACCAGAGAATGTTGCTGTCAATTACCAGTTGAAAATAATAGAAAGAACTGAGTTTTTATATGCTTCGCTTAGATTTTCATTTGAGTAGTCTCTGAAAATCCTGCCTTGCTTAAGTTCTAACACTGCCTCTCAGATTTCAATTTTGGACCTTGCACACCTCAGACCTTCTAAATGCATTTGCTTGCTAACTCAGAAGACACATGGTCTGACTGCAGCAAAGGACATTCCTGTATTTGTTTCTGAAGAAATGAGAAAATTTTATGCTGCATCAAGTCGAGAGCAAGGCTCAACAGTGGCCACTGCATTAGTTCCCTCGGAAGTGTTGAAGAACAAACTTTAAAACAGAAGAAAATGTTTGCACCTGTGTTTTGGGTACCAGATACCTGGGTTCTTGCTCCCACGTTAGATAAATGATTCTGATCACTGTAACAAAGGGAATTAAAAAAAAATTTGTTTTCCCCGCAATCTCCTCCTCTTAGGAGGGAAACTCATTATGTCACTGAATTCTGTAGCTCACTTTTCTTTAAACTTGATACCAGCCCCCACATTCCTTTTATTCTGAGCTATCGAGATCCTTTAAGAATTGCTGTTTCGTTGATCCTGAATGACCCTAAGGCGCTGGTGGGCTGCCCACTGGGACTTGAAGAGAGCACGTGGCACCACGACGTGTCGTTAAACATACTTCGTCTTCAGTATTCTGACGCCAAGTGTCAACTGTGGTACTTTCTTCACCTAGGATATTAATTCATAATTGTTTCTTTTTGTTGAAGGTTGATACCCTTTTCCATTGACTTAAACTTACACGTTATTTTTACTCCACATGCCCAGTAGTCATATATTCCAAAGCCACTGGACCACTTGAGTACATAAGTGCCACTGTTTAATGAAATATGTATATTCAGGTCTGTAAACCTAACCGTGTGACTTGGAGTGCTTCCTGCAGACGATTCTGACTGTTGAGTATTTACATGGACCATGGTGATATCCAAAAAAAAAAATGCTTTTATATTTATAGATTATTTCATTGAACTATATAAAATGGGTATCAATAAATGTATTTACTCCAGAATAAGTTTTTTATTTGCCTAAGGTAATAGAAGGTTGGGGTGATGGAACATTGGCTTGTCCTGCTCTGTCATTATCCATTTCTTCTTCTTCTTTTGCTGCCTCATATGGTTAAAATGCCTTATGTTTCAGGACTTCCAAGTTCTGTCCTGTTGCAGGAATTTCATGCCTTGTGTCCAGGTACCGTCTCCTGGCCCATTTCTGTTTAGGGTAGGAGGTCTAGGTAAAAATGGTGTTTCATACCAACAGATCTCCCTCATGGTGGGGAGTATCCAGGGCCTGGCATAATTGATGTATGATATCCAAACCAGGAAGCGGTTCAGGGGATGAGATGAGTAGAATACAGTATACAAAATTTGTACCGATTCCAGCTCATTTTTCATTTCTTCCGGTTTCTGAGATACTCATTATTGACCCTTCAGTGTAAGTTCTGCTTACATAGTTAGGTTGGGTCTCAACTGGTTGGAGTAAAGTATACATCAGTTTATAGAAAGGAGGGAGGTAGAGGTTGAAAGATCTTTAATTTCATGATTGGATTACTTTAGTTAATTTTAAAACAATTGGAAATCACAAAAATAGATTTTAAAAAAAGCTTAAAATACTATCTAATCCTGTATCCTTTTTCAGATTATGGGAACTGAAGTCCAGAGGAGTAAAGAACATTGTCTAGGGTAATAGATGGGATGAACATGTTAACTTAAACTCCAAATCAGGGTACTGTTGAGAGCGGAAGGGATGCCATTAATAATTATGCCAGAGCAAAGGGTGTAAACTACGCTGTTCTGGGTAAACCAGGGGGCAACCCAGTCATAGATCTAGTTAGTGGTGAAGTGGGGGCCTGTGCTGCCTGCCTCATCTCCAGCCTCAGGCTCCCATTGGCTCAATGGAGATGATGCCTCAAGATGAGTGTACCGTGGCACATAGGTGCCCAAGAAATATTTTTTCCTACTACTATGGAAAATTATAAATACAGGGAGTGATTAAGGAGAACAGGTGAAAACTGGTGGAATAGAAATAAAGTGAATGAAGAAAGGGGACAACTCAGGAAAAGGAAATGGAAAAATCAGAAAACTATCAAGGAGGGTTTGCCTGAAATGTTTTGCATCTCGATGGGTGTTTATCTGCACCTGGCTACCTCAGAGAGCTGGGAGAGATGGTGAAATAAAACCTTTTAAATCTTTTGCAGCAGGGTGTTTGAGCTGTTTTACATACCACTACCTCTCCTGTTCACACACATACATACACACATCCACACATGCATGTGTGTACACACACAGACACGTATGTAATGATGTCCCAATACAGAATGCTCAAGTTATTTGGAATTGTATTAATTTATCTCCTACGTTTAGCATTCTTTGTGTACACAGAGAAACAAGTGATTTTAAAGATAAAATTACGATTGTCACAAGTTTAATGTGTGTGATTCGTGGGCTTTGTTAAGATTCTCTATCTGTCCTGTTTTGTTTTGCAAATGCTGACAGCTCTTCCAGTTATATCCAGAAGAGGTTCATTAGTGGATATCATTATTGTTTTTCACCTAAGCTAGCAAAGTAACTTTAAACACTCCCCTTCTTTCCCCCAGAGACCCTGAAGGAACACAGTCTTCCAAGGGACTATAGGTGGCAGCTGGGCATAGCTGGAGCGTATTTCTGTTAATAGCATCTTCCTTAAACTGCTCCTACAGAGTTGGGAGTCTGGACGTGTAAAGAGCACGCAGGAGGGACGTGAAGGGACAGCAACTACTACAGATTATTTCAGGTGGTTTCTATGTGTATTACCTCACGTAATCTTCACAGTACCTGGTGAGGTAGGTCCTCTGTTCTATTTGCAGATGGGGAAACAGGCCTGGAGAGGCCTAATAGTGAGTGGTGGAGCTAGAATTGGAATCCATGCAGTTTGATTCTAGAACCTGCATCCTTAAATCACCACTTGACCTTGCTTCCCTAGTAGGGAGGGAGGGTTTACTCATGGGGTGTTTTGCAGAAAATGAATTCTATAGTTAAATTTTGGAAACAGCATTCTGTAGTCTCTTCTTGGAGATTTACTATGTACAGTCAAATATTAAATTCTCTGAAAAGACCTGCAATAGAGAAATCTACCTTGGTTTATATCCCATGTTCCTAAGTTTGACTGTTTTAAGAAATGCCTATTCAAGCAGCATATAATAAATATACCGAAGGACACTTTACTGGAGTATTTTCAGTGGGATTGGAAATAGGATTTTTATTCCATTTCCCAAGTGTCTTAATACAACCATTAGTGGACTGGTGGTAAAATAAGAGGAAATCTTGTGCATTTTCACAATTGAGATGAGTAGCTCATGCTGTTCCTTCAGCCTGGAATCTGCTTCCCTTGGCTTATTCTGTTCATCCTACCAAGGTCAGCTTAAATGCCATATCTTCTACAAAAGCCCTCTAACCACTCCCCCTCCCCTGCACCTTGACATGGGTGGGTCTGTTCTCTGCTCCCTTTCTTGGTGACTTGCTTATCACCTGTCCTTATAGGTAGTGATGGGGAAAGCATATTTTCTAATCTGTAGCATTTCTCCAATATCCCGTATGTTGAAGAAAATCCATGCTCATTTAAATGTCCCTCATTGCAGCTTTCATGTGAAGGCAGATGCTTTTCTGGTGTGGGCAGTAGCTTGTCTAGCCTTTTACCCGGTCTGGCTGCAGTGTCCGTTTCCTTAGTGCTTGACCTCTAGGTGGCGGTGTTGTATTATTTAAACTCAAGCTTTCCGGCTCCTGCCCGTTGGCTCCGTTCTGAAAGTTTAAATTACCTGTATCACCCAAGTGTACACTTAACTTAGAGATCCAAAGGATTGCTTAGATTATTTCTCCTGAAATCATATTCAGTGATGATTTGAGACATTGTATCGGAAATGAAGCAGTTTGTGATTTTCACTTTTTCTATTCATTATCAACTTTTTAACAAGGGGTTGGATAGGATGAAGGTCATAACATCCTTTGTTTCATGGATTACGGGTTACAAAGGGGCTTTAAGAAGACCACACCATCCTCATGCCTATAGCAGGCAGAACGACTTGTTCCCTAAGCCATCTGCTGTAGATGTGTATGCTCTTAAAGACTCCCATGGAAGGAAATGCCACATATTTGAATGATAATATCTGCTTTCATCACTTTCTTTTGCCTCAGATGAGGTTTGTTGTAATTATTTCACACTTGAGAGCTAAAACACTGCAAAGGAAAGGCTTCAGCACATTATCCTTCCACGGGCATATCATCTCTCCACAAGCCCCAGCTGTGACTTTGTTCTACAAAGACAAATTTTAATGTAAAAAGAACTAGATACATCAATGCATCTTCAGAACTGTTTAAAATATAATTGAGAAAATTGCAAAAGGACAGTTATAATGAGGAACTGAGTGGAAGGAAACTAGTTACCCCCTGACCCCCCCAAGTAGCCGTTACTACCAACGTGTCTCTGGAAAAGTGCTGCAACTTCCACTGTAAGATCCTTATACTTTAAAAAGCAACTTTTTGTTCAACATCGCTAATTATTAGAGAAATGCAAATCAAAACTACAATGAGGTATCACCTCATGCTGGTTAGAATGGTCTACAAATAATAATAATGTACAAGTAATAAATGTGTACAAATACTAAATGCTGGAGAGGGTGTGGAGAAAAGGCAACCCTCTTACACTGTTGCAGCCACTGTGGAAACAGCCACTGTGGAAAACCTCCTTAAGGAGGTTCCTTAAAAAACTAAAAGTAGAGCTACCATATGAACCAGCAATCCCACTCCAGGGCATATATTCAGAAAAGAAGAAAACTCTAATTCAAAAAGATGCATGCACCCCAATATTCATAGCAGCACTACTTACAGTAGCCAAGACATGGAAGCAACCTAATGTCCATCGACAGAGGAATGGATGAAGATATGATACATATATACAATGGAATATTACTCAGCCATAAAAAAAGAATGAAATAATGCCATTTGCAGCAAACATGAATGGACCTAAAGATTATCATACTAAGTGAAGTAAGTCAGAGAAAGACAAATATCACGTGATATCACTTATATGTAGAATTGAAAAAATGATACAAATGAACTTATTTACAAAACAGAAACAGACTCACAGGCATAGAAAACAACCTTGTGGTTAACAAAGGGGAAGGGGGAAGAGGGATAAATTAGGAGTTTGGGATTAACAGATACACACTACTATATATATATTAAACAACAAGGATGTACTGTATAGCACAGGGAACTATATTCAATATCTTGTAATAACCTATAATGGAAAAGAATCTGAAAAAAATATATGTATGTATGTATAACTGAATCACTTTACTGTGTACCTTAAATACAACATTGTAAATCTACTACACTTCAATTAAGAAAAGCATCTTTTGAGCTAAAGTGATGAAATATCAGGAGACATGTGACAATTAATTTGGTTTAATACAACATAGTCTGCAGAACAGACAGAAGCTTGGTCTGTAAAAATGGAATATTAATCTTCTACAATGTTCTTTTTGCTGTTTTTTTTTTTTTTTTTTTCGCCTGCACGGCATGCAGAATCTTAGTTCCCCAACCAGGGATCAAACCTATGCCCCCTGCAGTGGGAGCACAAGTCTTAACCACTGGACCACCAGGGAAGTCCCTTGTTTTTGTTTTTTAAGAGACGTGCTGGTACACTCATTTTGATAAGTTGTATATACTCTTTCTTTTGTCCTCTCTCCTGTCTCTATTCAAATAGGCATGCAAAGTTCGCGTTCCAGGTAATGAGTCAGCTGAGAAGGGAATGTTAATTTATTTGAGCCTATCTTATTCTGAAAAGCAATCGTGGAACTCTTTGTACTGGGGCCTTGTCCCAGCAAGGCATTGGCTTTACAGTTTTTCAAGATGAGCTAAGAAGTAAACCTAGAGCCCTAACCATTTCCCAATAGCTGTGTTTGGAAATTGGAGCTGCCTGCCATTTCTGTGCTTGGAGGATGCTTTATTGCTGCATTGTAGTTCTTCCTGGTTAGAAGAGAAGATTCTAGGACTGAAGGTTCCTTGGACTCTGTTTCTTCACTACATGACCCCTGTGGCAGGGTATTGATGGGAATGGGATCATTGAGAAAGGCAGGCTATTTGGCAAAAAGGAACTCATTTAAGTGTCGGGGTCACAGGATCTTAGTGGGGATGTTCTCTGGACAACTCGAGTGATGAGGCTGGAAGGAGGGGAAGGAGGCTGAGCTGAGGGTTGAGAGAGGACGCTGAGCGGGTGGGGGCAGGACTAAGCAAAGGCCACGGTAGATCAGTGGAAGGAGGATCGCTGGGGAGGAAGTCAGAATGATCCTTGCAGTGAGAGGAAAACCAGGTAGACCGAAATGTGAAATGCAGTGAGAGACCTGACGGGTGAGAACAAATAGACCTTAATTTTGCCTAGGAGTATTGAAGACTTGGGAAAAACCTCTGAACTGGAGAGCAGGACCATTTTCAACTCTATAGGTCCTTTACTCTCCTCTCCCAATGTATTATTAAATCCTGAAATGATTTATTCTTGATTTCTTTCAGATTCAAGATAATGGTTATAAAAGTACGTGTTGAACACTGGTATTCTTTTTTATTTTACCCCAGGCCAGACCTGTATCACATTTTATCTCAATTCTTACAGAAGCCTCGGCTTGTCTCTTAGATTCTTCCTTTTCAAAATCTGGACTAGCCTATAATAATAATAGCATTATTTTTGTTATAATTATTATTAGCAGTAGCATTGGTATTAGACTATTTGACTGCTTACAACTTGCCAGCTATCGTGTTCAGAGCTTTACTTGTGCCTTCTCACGCAATCCGCCAATGTCATGCGGTTGGAGCTATTGTTGTGGTCCACTTTACAGGTAAGAAAACTGAGGCCCAGAGAGGAACTTCCAAGAACCTCTTGCTAGTTACTGGCAGAACGTGAACTTGAAGTCCCATCTATCTGATGCCAGAGCAAGGGCCTGCCTTCTTGGTAGTAACAGAGTTCCTTAGAGGCTGAGTCTATAAAAGGAGGAAGGAAAATGGCTAATGGGGACTCTGAACAGCTTGCCCAAGAGCAATTTGAGAGTAGCTGTAGTCATCCATTGTGGCAGAGGCAGGATACCTGTTCACCAAACAAGCTTTCGCTTCTTGGGCACAGGAATAACATTTCCAGCTTCCCTTGCAATTATGGATGGTTATGATTGAATTCTGGCCATAAGAATGTGAGTGAAGTGGTGTACACCACTCCAAGCCTAGCCCATAAAATCCTCTCATGCACGATCCCCTGTGCAAGATCCTTTCTTTCCGCCAGATGGCTGCCAATGAGCACAGCAACAATGCTGAAAATGCAGAGCCTTGATGTGGAAGGAGCCTGGGTCCCGCGGACACACTGTGCAAGGCTCATCTGCTGACAAGAGACAGTTGCATTGGAATGTTACATAAACTGTGAATAAATGTCCCTGATGTGAAGTCTTTGAGATAATGGACTTGATTTGTTATAGCAGTTGGTATTATCCTAACTTACACACCTACACACTATGTGGGTTGTGATTCTTAGCTAGGAACTCAGGCAGGTAGTGAATGAGAAAGGAAATCATCTCTGGAAAGGAGTGAACCAGAAAGATTCAGATTTTGTGGCCAGTTGCAATATGCCAAAAATAATGTTCTTCAGGCCAAGGAGATGATAATAATTACAGAATTTGAAGCCTGGGGTTTGCTGGATACTCTTCGGGGCCAACTTCTGATGCAAGGAGTTCACTGTATGACTCTAGGAGTCATTGGATGGGCTACCAGGGGTTCGAGAGCTCCTGCATTTGTGTGCAAAATGACATGTACCAACTGGACAGAAGGAACCTGGCTTTTCTTCTCATTCTTCAATGGGTTTGCACTCAAAAAGGTGAAGAACAGTTGTGAGTCTGAACACAAACCACTTAGGAGGCTGATTTAGAACAGAAATGAAAACCTGACTAGGCTGAATGTTCTGGATTTCACATTTTTTCCCTGAGTTTCCAATTCTAAGTGGAAAAGGAGAGCTTTTCTTGAAACCAGTACATTAGCAGATGGTGTGAGTGCCAATGAGCGAGTAAAATAGTCCCGGTGAGGGAAATCATGAACATAAAATGTAATTGTCTTGTGGTCAAGTAGCACATTAGGCCAATAGTCTTAGGAAACAAAGCAAGCCTGGATCATGGTTTACCACCTGGCCTTACCAGCCTCCTCATCTCTGTATGTCGGAAGTGTCTTCATCCTTCACATCCCTTGCTGGGGACCTCCTCCTTTAACAAGATTTCCCTGGTCCTGCTTTTCCCTTCTTGATCTCACTTCTCAGTAAGACTCCTGGCCCACATTCTGGCCCATCTCATCTCCTCTTTTAATTATTCTATATGTATAATGAAATCCTACAAGAGCCATCACTAAGTTAAAGGCAGAGTCTATGCAGTAGCCCTCTTTCGTATCCACCAGGGGTGCTCAAAACAGGCCTGTCCTTAGACTATGTACTCAATACATACATTACTGGGCTGGGGAATAATGGAAAAAATGTAAATGGCAGGGCTAGGAGATACAAATTCTGACCCGTTCAAGACAGTGATGTCTGGGCTTGCTGTGGGTGACCACTATGTACTGATTGCCTGCCCTGGGTCAGGGTCCAGGCCAGATGCTTTCCACTCATTTAACAAATATTTACTGAGTGCCTACTGAGTACAAGGCTCTGTTCTAGGTCCTGAGGATGTATCAGTGAACAGGATAGCAAAGTTCTTGCCATTAGAGTGGTGGCTGAATTTCATCCTGACAGAAGTTGGGATGCAGGTGAAGGAAAACAGAGGTTCAGAGAGAAGTGAAGTCAGGTGCCCTGAATTACACAGCTGGTAAGGGAATGTTGATCTTCTAATTCCAAGTCCCAGGGGCTTGTCGACACTCAAAGAGGGTATGGAGGAGAAATAAGAAAGATATTAGAGAACTCCTTTAACAAGGAGTTCTGTTTATTGTTTCCCCCCCGCCCCGTAAGAATGGAAAGCTTCTTTATGTCAAAATGTACTGTAAACAAAACAGGATTAAACCAGAAAAAATGCTTGCCAATGTGTAATAGACAAAGTTTATATATGTATATATATATATAGATATAGATTTTGGCCTCGCTGAGTGACTTGTGGAATCTCAGTTCCATCACTAGGGACTGAACCCAGGCCACGGCAGTGAAAGCACTGAATCCTAACCACTAGACCACCAGGGAAACTCTCAACAAAGTTAATATTCTTAATATAATTTTACAAATCAGTAAGAAACACATTCCAAAATAAAACAAGGAAAAAATATTAGTGTGTGGCATGCACACACAAAGAAGAGGCCCAAAACATGACAAACCATAAAACCTCACAAGTAATAGAAGAAATGCAAATTAAAAAAACAATGGGCTTCCCTTTCTCTTTATCAAATGGACATTTTTTTCAAGGGATGATGCTGGATGAGAGTGTAAGGACAGAATCTTCCATACTTTAGCAGTCAATTTTAGGATGGTTTAAAATTGATTGATTCTTATACATCTTTAAAATAACATTTAAAAAGCCTCTTCCTTTTTTTACCTTTTTAACAGTGTTTTCCAATTTTTCTACAATGAATATGTATCCTTTTTATAATTAACCATATATATATATATATGCATTTAAAAATATCCTATAATTATTGAAGGGAAGATGAGGAAGAGAAGTTTAGTGGTTTTTAACATGCAGTAGAGCATGGTCCTAGACTCAGAGTAGGGGGACTAAATTGATTGTCTGCAGTTTCCAGTGCATCAAATTGCTCCTCTTTTGTGCTTCCTCACCTGGCCCACGTGTGGCTCTCTTCCTTTTCCCTCCTAGTCAGAGCCTGATCGTCAAGTCCTCCAACTTAGTGTGGTCTGAGCAGTCTCTGCTGTTGTTATGTTGTATGCCTTTTTAGCAGTGGTTCTGAACCCCAGCTGCACTCTAGAATCACTTGAGGCTGATTTAAAAAAATAGCGATACCAGGTCCATCCCAAACCAATTAAATAAGGCTGTCCCCTTGTGACTCACTGTCCGATAGTGTTGTTGAGACCCACTGGATCCAACCACATGTAGTTACTTTGGGTGCCCAGGCTTATGTCATGACCATAATGTAAGCTTGTTGAATTGAGATAAATAGGTTTGGTGTCCCAGCTCCTCCGTCACAAAGAATCTGATTTTGCCAATCTTTATTATTATTTTTTGATGCTAACCAAAAATGTCAATAGAGACACGTGAGAGGTGTCAGATGTATATCTGCTGGTCGGTACACTGTTCTTTTTTCTTTTAAATTCCTGGGTTGTGATAGCTCAAAGTATCTGCCGTTAGTATCAGGTTTATGGCAAAACTTTCAAAGCAAGATGAATTTTAATTCACTTGATTAAACAAAGAAATATGTTGCATTGTACTGTTTGACAGAAGCAATCATTAGCCCCCATAGGGAAGTGACTGTATTTATCCATCTCTGGCACTTGGTAGGTGCCCAATAAATATAGGCAGAATGAATGAATGTATGACAAAATTGAAACCATGGTAAGTACAGTGTCTCTAACTTTATACTTGTCTCTTACAAGGGTCTCTAGCTCCTTCAACTACCCCCAGACTACCTTGAACCAGTAAATTATTATTTCAGACTTAAGTTGAATATCATTGTTTTGATGATGTTTTACCCCAAACAACTTTCAAGCACTAAACACTCTTCAAAGTAAACCAGTTCATGGGCTGAGACAATGCCCAAGAACATTTTCTCCAGAACTGGGGCTCCTGTAGACGGCCTGTCATTTTCTCAAACTCCAGCATTTGCTCTTATACGAAATTTCCCCTTCCTCTCTCCTCTGACTAAAGACTCTGTGACACAGGTAGGAACCTCATCAAACTTCTCTTGTTGCATCTGCTCTGTCGGCAGATGTGGTACTGTGAAAACAAATGTCACTGCAGCAGCCATAATTTAAGATGTCCTTTTAAAAAATTCCAATTTCATCATTTCACAGAAGAATAGATCAATATTTCTACAGTTAAGAGTTTAGTTAAAAACCCTGCTGTGCAATGAAATAATGCATCTGCTATTGGCGTAGAGCGACTGGGATGTTAATTCCCTGGTTTTGTGTCAGTTAAGGGCAAATTAGCCTTCCAGCACCAGTCATGACTCATTATGTCATTATGTAGAAGGCACTTACTGTACCTCCACTACTATGCAATTTAGATCCAATAAAAATTGTGACAGCGTTTTTATCCACTTCATTAAGCTACTAATTTCTTGTAAAAAAATGTACATTAATCTTTTTATAGCTTCATGCAGAGTGGCATATTTTTAGACTCTAACATTGATTAGGTCCTGGTTAAGAATAATTTTCACAGTACTTTTAAGAAATGTAAATAAAGTTACAATAATTTAATTTTTCAACATAGTTATGACAGTATTGATCTTAAAATGAACATGTTGGCTGAATTAAATGTGGAGCCCAAATGAAATACAGACTGAATATTTAAACATGCAACAAATTACAAAGCATGGCTTAACAATACCCTGCAAACAGAATGAAGAGAGGGAGCGTGAACCTCCGTGGAAAATATTAATTGCTCGTATTTTAAAAGATGTAAATGGGGATTTTTTTTGACATCTGACTTTTCTTACCCAAATGTTTAAAAAATACAGTAAAAAATTGTCTTCCTCCTTTGATTTTTCATTCTTTGTGAAGTATTAATGACTTTTGTGCCTGAATGCATTAGGGAGAAGTAGAAAAGGAAAAAGTTCCCTCTGCCAGGGTTGCAGTATTAGGTTGGAGTCAAAGAAGATGTGCCCAAGGCTTTCAGAGGGTCCAGTGGGTGGTCAAGGTCAGGGTGTTGGCACCTGGGTACTTGGTGGCAGGAACTGCTCCTATTCACTCCAAGCACCCATCCTACCCAGGTCTTTTTTTGAACAGGGCTGACCAAGCCACGAATCACGTCCTCATTGGCTGTAAAGGTGAGCTATAAATGCTGGCTGGCATTTGGTGCAATTACACAGATTTCCCATTAGATCCTGACCTGCTGCACTGGACCTGTCTCTTTGCTCCGGAGTCTGAGCTGCATTCTGACTTTGCTCGCCTCTGGCAGTGGTGTCTTCTGCTCTCCCAGGCCAGGGAACCCCAGTCCTGTCCTGGCTTCCAAACTTACCCCATCCTTGGCACGAGTCCACCATGCTGGCCCCAAGAGGCATGCAGGGAATGAGAGGGGATATGAGATGATTCGACTTTATCATACGAGCTACATAGAGTGGGAACAGTACTGTAGTGGTGTCAAAGACTTCGATTCTTCCAGAAAATAGCTGTGTCTCCTCTCCAAGTCTGTCCCCGTCTCCCATATGAAGACTTTGTGCTGGGTGATTACAAAGGGTGGCTATAGAAGTACATTTCTGGGACTGAAGACCTCCCTCTCAATGAAGGAATTCCTCCCTGGGACAGCCCTGGTGGGCTGTGCATGGATGCTTCCAATGTTGGGAAGCTCACTTCTTTTTGTTTTGTCTTTTGATTTTATTGAGTCCTGTATCTCTTGCAAAAGGATTTACAAGTGGGGTTAGAGAAGAGCTTCCTGCCTTGTGATACATTTTTCACTTTCCCTGAGACAGTACATGTCAGAGCAGTTCTAAATGCTGCTGCCAGCCAGTCATGTCTCAGTATGAAAGCTGCTGCAGCTGCAGCTAAGGGCAATTCTGTTCCCGTTCCCGCTGTCCAGGCCCCTGGTTCTGGGAGTGCGTTGTCCCCAGATAGGCTTTTGAGGGGCCAAAGGCCTGTCCTTCGCCTGGGGCCCAGTTCACATCTCCCTGGCCCTTGTCTGCTCTCTAGAGAGCCCGCAGTGGCTGGAAACGGTCATTCTGCTTTCAGGCTGCCTCAGACACTGGGCTCAAACAGAGCCTCCTTCCCTGGTGCTTCCCCAAAGCCACTCCTCTCTGCAGTTGCTGCACTGCTTCCCAGCTGTTTCCTGCTGGTCCACGCTGCTCTCCTAGGAGCGAGGCTCGTCGTGGCTGCTTTTTTCATCTGTGCGGTGCTTTACCCTTTAGGAAGAGCACTTAGTCTCAGACCTCATCTCCTGAGAGCATCACTGCCACTCAGTGAGGCAGGCAGATACACTGTGACCTAGAGAGGCAAAGTGACAAACCCAAGGTCACACGGCTAGGAATCGGTGGAGCCAGGACTGGAAACCTGGCCTTCTCACTCAAGATCCTGTGCTCAGTATATCAGAGCTTACAAAATGCTTTTGGGAGGGGGGCAGAATAGTGGGCAAGTGCTTGGACACTAGAGCTGGGTAGATTTGGTCTCAAACTCCAGCTCTCTTACTTACTAGGTTATTTAGCTAGGGTAAGCTTAGGTAGCTTACCTAACTTCTCTGAACCTCTGTTTCATCTTGTATAAAATGGAGATCAATACTTTTTAACCTCACATGATTGTGGTGAGGATTAAATGAGATAAAACATGAAGCACTCAGCCTTGTACCTGGCACATATTAAACTCAATAAATGGTAGCCATCAACATCATCACTATCATCATCAGCACCACTACTGTTTCACTCAAAATCTCACCATAGGGGCTTCCCTGGTGGCGCAGTGGTTGAGAATCTGCCTGTTGGGCTTCCCTGGTAGCGCAGTGGTTGAGAATCTGCCTGCCAATGCAGGGGACACGGGTTCGAGCCCTGGTCTGGGAAGATCCCACATGCCGCAGAGCGACTAGGCCCGTGAGCCACAACTACTGAGCCTGCGCGTCTGGAGCCTGTGCTCCGCAACAAGAGAGGCCGCGATAGTGAGAGGCCCGCGTACCGCGATGAAGAGTGGCCCCCGCTTGCCGCAGCTAGAGAAAGCCCTCGCACAGAAACGAAGACCCAACACAGCCAAAAATAAATAAATAAAACAAATGTGGGGTTTAAAAAAAAAAAAATCTCGCCATAACCCTGTGCAGCAGGTATGCATTGATTCAGTTATACATATTTATAATCATAATAGATACAGTTGACAGAGGGAAAAATGAGGTTCAGCGTGGTTTGTGAGGATCTCCTTGAAGCCTGCTCCTGTATTTCTTTCTGCCTGTGCTCAGCACCACTTTGACAAGCCCACACCTACAAGGCTCCCTCCTTCTCCCTTGCCTTCACATGCCCACGCTCAAGGATGATGGCCTCATGGCCCAGTGGTCCCTGGTTCTCAGAAGGCCACCCAGTGACACGGATGCAGTGGCTGGGGAAACAGGATCCAGCCCAGAGGAGGAGCTGAGCTGTGCCCGAAGCACCCAGCCTCCCTCTCCAGGAAGAACTTGTGTTCTGGGGTCACCTAATTACTCCCTGCAGAAAGCTCTTTCAACTTAAGTATAGGGTTCTGGATGTGACGCTGTCTACAAGGCAACCCCGAGGACTGGCGGGCGGTTAAGTTCTGTTTCTCTTCCAAACAATGATCCCTTTGAGGTTTGTATAAATACTCAATCAGTTTCCTATTATGACAATGTGAAGGAGCAGTTGGTTGCATCGTCATAATTAAGACTTGAAGAAAAGTCAATGGCAGTGAATAAATTAGATGTTTTTACCCTTCGTGTCCTGCTCTTCCTTGTATACCTCAGTCCCCTCCTGGGATCAGCTTGCCGGCGGGGCCCTGGATTCCCAGGCAGGCCCGTCCTAAGCATCAGGCTGCGGAGGAGGAAGGTTGTGGGTCACCCTCACCCCACCAGGCTGCAAAATCCCAGAGTAGGAGGGGTTTAGGTTTGCAGGCTCCTTTGCCAGATGGCATTTGATATGAATATTGACATTAATGGCGTTTGGGTAATGATGCTGTCTGTGGCAGGGGCTTTATTACTGTTATGAACAGCGTGGTCCTGGAGGGAACCATTCCGATTAGTTACCTTTGTGTGTGAGTTGCAAATGTTTAACAGACAATTATCAGGAGATGGTGTTCTAGGGGATTCGGGTTATTCCTGGATTCCCAGGCAGGTTCTGAAATCAGTCTGCATCTTGGAGGAGTCGGTCGCTGCCTGAGATCATTGCCTTCCATGCAGAGCCGGTCACCCCAGTCTTTCCTGTTCGTCCTCCAACAAGGCTTTCCCATTCTCCGGGGTTCTGCTTTGTTGCAACCTCTCCACATCAGATACATCAAAACCCTACCTTTTACACTTCCTGGGGGAGTTTGAGCCTCTTCCTATTAAATATGAATAATAAAATCCTCCGCTTTCATCCTAATGGGGTTAGTAGGAGGTGTTTAGCTTTTTATAGCTACCTAGATGATGGAAGGAGGCAGATGAAGCCGTCACAAAATTAAGGAAGAGGTCATCATTAGAAGCCAGGGACCCAAGTCTTTTAAAAGCATTTCTGGTCTTAATTCAAAGCGTCTCTCGGGAGGGCTTCAGTGAGCAGAGGCCGTGGGTTTCCTCTGCTGGAACCAAAGCTTTGGCAAGGTGGCGACTGTGTGTGTAGCAGGTTTCTCTACAAGTCCTGTGGAAGGACCAGTACCTTCAGAGCAAATAAGACCCTTTCAAGATGGATTATCTGGTGGAGGGTTAGGCCTGTTTCTCTACATCAGGCAAAAGCCTTCTGCCCTTTTGAGAAATGAATGAACGAATGAATGAATGGGAACGTAGGTGTTTGGCGGGGTCCTGGAATGGCTTCAGAGGCCAGGCTGGCCATTGCTATGGACCAGATGCTCCTGGGATTTTAGCTATCAGGTAAAGTGGGAAGTCAGGAGGCTGAACTGAACTTCTGGAAACAGCATAAAAGTGGATTGTTGTGTGTGCTCCCAGTGCAGCTCTAAATCTGAATACAAAATAGAGAAGATGCTCTTTTGCTCCTTTCAGACTAATGATTTTGTCCTTTTTCCCTCTCCTCCTCATTTTATTTCTTCATCTATAACATCTGCAAGAGGCCAGTCAGAGTAATAAAACTGTGCTAAGCTCGCCTAATGCCAGCCATTGATCCAAGGGTGGGACACGATTAATCAATGGGATTTTAGCGGTGTTCATGTCCCCAAGGGCCATCAAGCCCAAAGGCAGCTCTTGCCTCCGCCAAGGGGAGGCATCTGAGAACTGACGGTGCTGTGATTCTCTGGGTATGGATTCAGGGACATGGTGAGAGGTGGGGTGCCCAACCCCCAGGAACAGCCTTTGTGGCAGTTTCAGACAGCCACTTTGGGTGTTTGATGGCCTTGCTTTTAGGATGTGCACTCACCACTCACTTCCTCTGCAATGTGACATCACTGTGGGATTTGCTTGGCTCCAGGGTACGGGTCCCATGGGAGATGGAAGGGGGTTTCTAGAACAGAGAAAACCTCATCCAACATACTAGGTACCTCTCACATAACTATAGGCCTGGGGAAATCATTTCCTCTACCTCCCTCATTGTGCCCTCGAAGAGACTGAGGCCCAGAGAGGGAAGGGACTTGCCCAGGGTCACATGGTGAATTAGTAACACGTCAGAACTAGAAGTCAAGTCTCCTGGGCTGAGCTCTTCCTCATCCCTGTATCTATAAAGCTGAATCAGGATTAGAACTTGTTGCAGTCACATGAGAGAATCAAACAGAAGGTTGATACAGCAGTTATAGAGAATTCAGGCAGGGTAGAGACACCCAAACTGAAGAATTCTGTTTGAAAAAATTATAATCCATTTAAAAAATAGGCTGGACGTTCCTTTTCTTCCTTTTTCTTGAATGTGTTTTTTATTGTGAGCTATCACACATATATAGAAAAGTGAATAAAACACAGACACGATTTGACAAATAATTTATAAAGCAAATACTATTGCAGCCACAATCCAGGTTAAGAACTAGAGTATTACCCACTCCCCCAAAGCCCACTGTATGTCCCTTCCTTATCTCAACCCCCTCCCTCCTAGAAGTAATCCTACCTTGACCATGTCCTTGCATTTTTGCATAATGTTCCCACTCAAATAGCTTATTGCTGCTTGCTTTTAAACTTTGGATAGATGGAATCATCTTGTATGTATGTGTTCTTTTGTGTCTTGTTTCTTGGCTCCAACATTATGAGATTCATCCATGTTGTTTCCCGTAGCTGAATTTCATTTGTTTTCATTGCTCGTATGTTTTTTTACATGGAAATTGTCTTAAAGAAACCTATTAGAAGCCAGCCCTGTGAAATAAGCATGATATAGCTCAGCCTAGAGGGTGGGAGTTGGAACAAGTGTGCCCCAGAGAGGTTGTTTTTTGGGCTTTGGTTCTGGCTCTCCTGATTATATGCCATCCTTTATTTAAAAAAATAGCATTAGGGACCTGATTGTTTTATGAATTCCCTCAAAACATACACTAATTTAAAGGACACAGGTTTGTGCTGGGGTCCAGATCTCCACACAGCCAGGCCAGGGAAGGGAATCCCAGAATTCCTTGCTTTGCAAAGGAGGAGGGTGACACAGACTGCGAGCCCCCTAGGGGCAGGAGCTGTTTTATCTGTCTTACATTCCCAGGACCCAGTATAGAGTCAGTCCACAGCAGGATATCAATAACATTTGTCCACTGAAGGGAAGAATAAAGGTTCTTCAGAGCAGCCCTCTGCAGGATGCCTGAATCTCCTCTACAAAAGGGTCTTCAGTGACCAGTCATGAAGGAACTGTTTCCTTGGTGGGCTGACGGAGGTCTCCCAAATGCAAAAACCAGCTTAGTGAAGGAGGCAGGAATCTTGATCATCCTTAGTAATGTTTGTGTCTTATATTCAAAAAGACCTTAGAAAGGTCAGTGTTAACCAGAAACTCACCATTTCTCAAGAAATTACATAAAAAGGAATGTGGGGAAGAGAGGTCTTATTAAAAATAAACACAGCCTGCGATGTGCTTTTGCAGAGAGCTCTGGAGAGCTGGGTGGGGCTGCTCCAGGTCTCCTGCTCTGAGTTGTAGGGTTTGTAGCCACCGAAGCTTCTCTGGCTGGCTCTGAGCCTCCTGCTTTGGTGGGAGAAGCAGCTGAAAGTGAGGCTGTCTGTGCTGCTTCGTGGGTTGGGCTGGCTGGACAGCGGTCTGATGGGCTCAGTGACCCCCGTCTTACCCAGCCAGGTCAGGCATCACGACGGCTACCATGGCAGCAGCCGATGTATATATGCATCTTGCTGAATTATTTTTGTTTGTTCATTTGTTTTAAAGCCCATCCATTGAAGAAATATCTTAAAATATTTAGGACCCTCACAGCGCATTACAGGATCAACCCCCAGCCCCACCCCCCAGAGCCCCTGGAAGCTTCCAGAACTTTTATGGAATCCATCCTGGAAGTTAAAAATCTATACTTTTCTTTCTTTCTTTTTTTTTGAGGCACTTACTGTAATTTGCATGGAGTTATTTCTGGGATCATTTATTAAGTCAACCTTCCCCAACCAGATGTGAATTCTACGTCTGTTCTGACCACCAGGACTCAGCTAAGGGCTTGGTGGGTACTTGGTGATGGGTAAATATTTGTGGAATGAATGATGAATGTGTGCTGAGGGGGACTGACTCAGGTGTAGACTGAAGGAAAAAGACCAGTCCTCCTTTAACCCCATCCAGGTCTCAGTCAAGGGCAGTTCAGAGTTTTCCGCAGAGAACTACTGCCTGTTAAGCCCCCGGGAGAGCCCTGGAAGGCGCCGCGGGGAGGCCCGCCTTCCTGGAAAGCTTCCCTTGGAATTGTCTTCAAAAGCTGCGACGCAGCCCCCGGAGTTTGAGCACGAATAAATCATTAGCATTTTATTTACAATTCTGGGTTTACAGTTCCTAGAAAAGGATCCTGCTGTTCAGTGTGGATTCCTGCTTTGCTGGCTTTCCGTGGCGCCGCCTTCTTCTGCCGTCTTTGGGGGACTGGGTTTGCTCAAGACTCATTAGGGCAGGAGTGGGGTGTGGAGCGGGCGCGCGGAGGACTGGCCTGGAGGAAGGGGGATGCGCCTCTCTCCCCGTCTCGTGTTTCCCGACGACCCTGAGCGGAGAAATCGTACCCTCTCCGTTTTACCAGGAAAGCAGGTTTGATTCAAGAAGGGTCGGGGACTTGTCCAAGGTCACACAGCTCGTGCTGAAGTTTGCTCCGAATGCTTGGCTTCCAAACCCGTCTCGGCTGCAGTGGACCCCGGGAGCCCTCGGCGCCCCGGCCCGGCTCGGGTCCCTCACGGCGCCCACCCGCCGCGCCCGCTAGATGGCAGCCTTGGTCTCCGCCGCGCCCCGCGGCCGGCGGGGCCTCACCGGAGGCCGCAGCCAAGCTCAGGAGGGTCCGGCCGGAGGCCCCGCGGGCTGCTCCGTAGGAGGCGCCGCCGTGGGCACGCAAGCCCGGGGTGACAGAGTCCAAGGGACCAAAGGAAGAGGGTTGCTGGAAGCAGTCCAGTCTCCCCTGCCTGGAATGAGCGGGGGCTTGTTCCGGGCTCTCCCGGCGCGGGGTGCGAGGGCGCAGCGGCCCGGGCTCCAGGACCTCCGCAGGGTGGCGGAGCTTTCAACTCTGGCAGCCGGGGATGCGCGTGCAGGGCCCGCAGGGGGGCCACCGGACCTATCCTGATCCGGTCTCTTTAGAAGTGGCCCACGGTTAAGCCTTCTCCCTTCTCTGGGCCCCAGACTTGGGCGTTCTGAGCCTCGCACTAGTGACCCTGGCTCAGTCATTGACGGCCTCTTAGCCACGGCGACGCTCCCCCACCCAAGACGCACAGTGGCTGGCTGAGTCACCCCTCCTTTCCCCATCCCCACGGCCGCACCTCTGGGGAAAAGCGATTGGCTGGCACACCTCGGGACCTGGGCCCAGCCACTGGAGAGAGAGGTTTGTTTGTGCAGAGGAGGTGGCCGTGGTGACGGGGCAAACACTGTCCTTCCCAGAGTAGGGGGGAGGTGGGACCCAGGGGGCTGGGGTCCGTCCTGATGTCTCCGGAGTGTATGATACGAATTCATGGATTTGTTTCATTGGCCTCTTTCTTTGGGGATCCAAGTCCTAGTCCTAGGGGCTCTGCCTTCAGGGTCCTGTGTTACTCTTTTGGGAGCTGCCTCCTGGGCAGGTGAGGTTTACAAACACCCTCTCTCCTCCCTTCTGCAGTCAAGTTCCTTCTCTCCAGGTGGCTTCTCTGCTTTCTAGGAGGAAGGGGGCTCCACCTGAATTTGTCTTGGCTTAGCGGCCATCTTTATGCCCTGGTCAGGGACAGACCTGATCTGCTTCAGGTTCTGGGAAATTGGGCCTTATCATGGCACTTGAGGTGGGGACACTGAGGATCCAGGGGGAAGATCTTTGTCAAGGTCGCTCCCAGGCATCCAGGTGTCCCACACCAGGACTCTTGCTGCCGTAAGACCTGTTCAAATGACTTTTCTACTTTAGATCTGACAGTCCTTGCAAAGTTCTGCAGTTTGCATTGATTTTGAGAGGCATCTGAGGCTTCTGGGTAGAATGCATGGGTCATTAGGTCCTAGGAGTTGGGTCAGGCATTGAAGGGGCATTGTTTTTCCTCGCTGTGGGTCTCCAGGCCATGCCTTCCCCAATCCAGGCCCTGCAGGTCAGGTCTGATGAGGACAGGTCTGTGGAGTTAGAGAATGGTGTTGAGAACATCCCCTGATCGCATCAGTCAGGCAGGGAAAGGGGCCTGCCAGGCAGTGTAGATTGGTGCGAATAATTGGTATCCACCACATACCCCTCTGTTAAGACCACAATTTCCATGAGAGAGCCGCTCTCTAATAGAGCCTGTCAACTCGGCTTGGGCCACAATGGCTCAGAGCACACCTGCCCCAGAACCCTTGTGAATGTGGGATCCCGGGCGTTAACCGTGCCTTGCCCACGCCGGACGCAGAAGGCTGCGGAATTCGATTTTGAAGGGGACTTGGACCTGGCACCTATCAGACCCGCCATCGAATGACTCGGTAATTATTCCGCACAGCCGCCCAATCGGCCCGGGTCCCCGGCGTGGCCGCCAGCAGACAGAGGGGTAAGGTGAGTGTCCCCGGAGGCCCCAGCGCACGCTCCGGGCGGAGAGGGCCTCTCCGAACCCGCTGGATAAAACCCCCTTTGACCGCGTGCCTGGGCTTAGAGCCGCCGTCTTTATTGGCAGCCGGAGAGGCTGTTTGGGGAAATGGAAAAACTTGTGTCGGCGGCGTCAGTCTTGCAAAGGGGTAGCCAAGCAGTTTGCAGCGCGTTCTGTTCCTCGCGCTGCCGCCACCGCCTCGGCTCCTCGGAGCCTGCTGGGGAGGAGAGAGGGGGAGGAGGTGACCGAGTTCACGTCCCCGCCGCTGCCTCTCCCGGAGTGATGGATGGCTGTCTACTCGGGCGGGGGAGCGCCAGCACAGCTCCCTCTGCAGGGAGCTGCGCTCAGCCTCCCACACCGGGCGCTGCGGCTTTTGGCAAACTCTCTTTCCCCAAATGCTTGGGGAATATGGACCCTGGGTCAGTTAATTTGGCCGGTTACTTCGCGTTAATGAGACCATCCTTTTCGGTTTCATCCCGATCTGTGGCAGTCTTGCGAAAACTTCCATCTCCCCCTCCGGGCTCCGCTGACACCCCCCAACCCCGCCATTTACAACTAACCCACGTGGGTCTTCCTTCCAGGACTCACCTGTGTTTCCTTGAGGTGGCACTTTGCGCTTGGGCTAGGGAACAACTTACCTCTGAGAAGACAGATCAGAGATGGTGGGTATCCATTCCTCTCTTCTTTAAAATATTCCATTAATTGAAAGCTCTAGTTAAGCAGTTAATTACAGGAATAGATTCTGTTTTGTCTTTCTTTTCTCCCTACCCCGAAATGTCCTTAGTAAATCTTTAGTAGCTGGGAATTCTGAGATCAAAACCAGGGGGGTGGGGGTGAGGGCTGAGGAGGAGAAACTCTTCCTGTTGGAAGGGGCCTTTATTTTGCAGTTGCTTGGGTCTAGTTCATGATGCAAAACCAAATCCCAGCTGTTGGCTTCAGGGCAGGATGTATGGATGCTACTGCATCTGGGGGCCAGTGTACTTCAAAAACGACCTCACCAACAATAATGATGGTGAAAAGAATAATATGAGGCAGCTAACATTTCTTGGGCACCTAGTATGTGCCAGGTGCTGTGTACTCTATCTCCCTTATCTTATTTAATCCTCTGAGCAGACCTATAAAGTAGGTGCTATTGTCATTCCCCACTTGGCAGGGGAGGAAACTGAGGCTCAGAGAGGTTAATTAACTTGCTTATGGTGACACAGCTGGAAAGGAACAGAGACAGAACTCAGCCTAGGTCCTCCCGATTTTAAAGCCCTGGACTTAATCACTCTGCTCTATTGTTACAGAAACTTGCAGTTATTTTGCTGCAAAGCACATTTGTATGTTGGGAAATACCCTTTACAATTATTTTACAGTTTTGCAATGAGTGGCTGTTTGGTTTTCCTGTTTCTCTTTTTTTCAAAATAGAGTGAAAAACAAAAACAAAAAAACCCCATCTCTTACTTTCCAATGGGTCAGCCAGATCAGAGGAGGAAGAAACCGCTGAGTTTCATTGCTGGCTTATATAAAAGAGAAGTTGCCTTAGAATTATTTGTCTTAAAAAAGGATCCATTAATTTAACTAATATTTAATGCACTTACTGTGAAGTCTTATGGAGTGTCTTCCTTTGCCACTGTGCCCTCTTTCCAGTGTGCCCAGCTGGAGCTGGACAAGTCTGTCCTCCCTGAGTACCCACTGTACTTGCCCTTCACCCTCTGTGAGGATGGAGAGGGCTACCCAACGAGAAACCTTTGTACAAGCTGCTCAGCCGAGTTGGCTGTGAGTTGGCCCAGAGCCATGGAGAGTGAGAAACTTTCAAATTTCAAAACTGCCCTGGGCCAATTTAATAAAATTCTGCCACCTCCATCCTCTCCACATTTTTGAATTCTCAAAAATTCACTCCCATCTAAGATGCGTACAAGAGTGGAAGGATTTTGGAATGTTAATAATGCAGACTTTTACAGCACAGCAAGGTGAATTCTCAAGGGGTAACGGTTAACATCTACTTTTTCTTTCCCAAGATAACAATGGGGAAGGCTCGGCTCTGCATGCACACACACCAAGCCAGGACTGTAAGAGCCAAGTTTTTCTCTCAGCAAAGAGGTAAATTGTGCCCAGATCCAGCACTAGGAACAATAACCAGAAAACCTTGGATGTAGCAAGAGTGACAGTGATAGAAAAAACAACAACAACAACAACAAAAAGCCAAATCTCCCATGAGGCTGTGAACAAGACCCTATCTTGCAGGGGGTCTGAACGATGGCAGGAAGCTCTCTGCTTCCTCCCAATGGGGCAATTGTTAGCAATCAGCATCAGAGCCCATGGTCCTGACATGTCCCCTGGGAAGCAGCAGGATGCTTTGTATCAGGAGACAAACAGAGAGCTCAGCCTCTGGTTCTAGATACAGGCTCTGGGGCATTCCAGGGGTTGGCGGGGGGGACTTGTACTTGTCTTCTTTGAGGGTTTCTATGCTTCTGCCATCATCTCTGCCCCCCACGGTAAAGGGTAGTGACTGCCAGTGAGCTCTGGAAACAGAGGAACCTGGGTCCCAATCCCAGATGTGCCCATGTGAACGTAAGTGAACTCTCTGAGCCTCAGTCTTCTCATTTGTAAAATGGGGATAATAAAACTGACCTGGTGGGTTGTGGGTTGCTTAGCACAGAGTATGACTCAGTACATGGTAACTATTTTTAAAAAAGCGCACATAAATATCTATAGCCCGCACTTGTTTTCTAAGACCCATTGCACACCTTTTGAGCTGCTCATTTTGGGGAATAAAATGCTCTGTAACTTGGAGGAAACTAGGTGACCCAGAATACAATTTCTGATCTAGCCTTGCCCTATAGATTCACTTGAATGGTTCTATGGAAATGATCCAGAGTCAGATCTAGAAGCAGTGCAGACATCCTTTTAAAGGGAATCTCTTGGTTAGCTTTATCAGTAAAAAAATGACCTAGAAGTTATTTTTAAAAATGAAGGGTGCCAACCTTGTGCTTGCAGCTACCTAGGGATTTTTATCATGGGATTTTGGGGCTGAAACAAATGCTCTTATATGTTGCAGCAACATCTTGCAGCTCAGACAAATGTGAAGAAATGGTCAGGCTTCATTGTACAGATGCCATCCTAGCCGCATATTGGAAGTCCTGAGCTGGTGCACTGGCTTCTTGGTTTCTATCTTTCGCTTGCATAATGTAATTTAAATCCCTTGTTAATTTCCAGGTCGAGTTTCATTCATGAGGATAATCTGTAATAGATGTTAAATATAGGGATCAAGTTAAGTGCATTATTTCTTTTTTACAAAGTGCTAATTGTTCATGTTCTCATAAATTATTTTCTCTTCTCATGTAGCAGGTTTTATGAAAGAACTTTTCAGCCAGTGCTTTTAACCCCATTGTATGAATATTATCCTGTAATCAGCAGGTCATTCAGAGCCCTCCTGTGCTGATGATCTCTATGTCACCCTTCGGAGCAGAAAGGAGAATAAAAATGGGCTCGTTTGGAGCATATGTATATATGAGTGGCTCACAGACATTAAAACAGATTTTATACCCAAACATTTTAAACTTTAAGCGCATCTTTTCAGCTGCTCTGTTCCTACTGAGACTCTTGAGGGATTCAGGCTAAATGTACTATTTTTTAAAGGTCTGAACAAGTTATTGATTTTATTTTATCTTATTTAGTTTTAATTGTGATAAAATACACGTAACATAAAATTTAGCATCTTAACCATTTTTAAGTGTACAGTTCAATAATGTTAAGTACATTCACAATGTTGTGCCACCAATTTCTAGAATGCTGTCTGTCTTGCAAAATGGAAACTCTGTATCCATTAAACAACAGCTTCCCATTCCTTCCTCCCCTCCTCCCTGGATACCACCATTCCATCTTTCATTTCTATGAATTTGACTACTCTAGGTACCTTGTATAAGTGGAATCATATAGTTATTTTTTTTTGTGACTGTCTTATTTCACTTAGCATGATGGCCTCAAGGTTCATCCATCCATATGTCAGAATTTCCTACCATTTTAAGGCGGAATAATATTCTATTTTATGTAAATACCACATTTTGTTTATCCGTTTATCTATTGATGGACACTTGGGTTGCTTCCACCTTTTGGCTGTTGTGAATAATGCTGCTATGAACATAGGTGTACAGCCTGAAACTACTTCTGATTGTTTCATTTATTCTAAAAATGTTTAACCACGTTCAGGAAGGACCCTGTGCTGAGCTCTAAGGAGATGAGGAAGATGCTATGTCTGCCCTCAAGGAGCTTGCATCAAGAGAAAGACGATACTAATACCAACTATTTATTGAGCTCTTACGTGCATCATTTTATTTAACCCTCACCATGACCCTCTGAGGGAGATGCTGTGTTATTGCTATTTTACATGCGAGGAAAGTGAAATTCAGCACCATTAAGTCACTTGCCCAAGATCATAACAGTCTGGGGAACCGGCATTTGAACCTACGTCTGTTTGACTCAAAACCTGCATCTTTTTTTTTTTTTTTCTTGGCTGCCCCACACAGCTTTCGGGATCTTAGTTCCTCCACCAGAGACTGAACCAGGGACCCCTGCAGCGGAAGCATGGAATCCTAACCACTGGACTGCCAGGGAAGTCCCCAAACCTGCATCCTTGACCCAAAAAATACTGTACCTCTTGCAATGGCATAAAACCCC
Organism: Balaenoptera acutorostrata; assembly: GCF_949987535.1. NCBI lineage: Eukaryota > Metazoa > Chordata > Mammalia > Artiodactyla > Balaenopteridae > Balaenoptera > Balaenoptera acutorostrata. The sequence continues at coordinate 31,772,461 of NC_080064.1, read as the reverse complement.
ATAAAAAGAAGGGAGAGCCCCAGACATTGTGCTGGGAGAGTTCAGAGGGGATGCTTCCTCTGGGGATCGGAGCAGGCTTCTTGGAGGAAGAGATGTTAGGGCTGGAGCTAGGAGTACGAGGAGGATTTGGGTGGGCAGAGATGGGAGGGAAGAAGATTTTACAGGAAGGGTCATCATAAACAAAGACCCAGGGGAGAGAAGGCATGAGGATTCCAGGGCAAGGGAAGTGCTTTGGTTAAAACGCAAAGGGACGTTCTGGGAGATGAGGCTGCAAAGATACCCATGGAGTCAAGCCATTTGAGCTGGAAGGGCCGAGGGATGCGGACGCTCATTTCACAGCGGAGGAAGCCAAGTCCAGACCAATGCTTGTTCCACAGCAGATTGGAAAAGGCCAAGGGGTCTGGTTGTGGGGGTGATGGGAAAGCCTTGAAGATGTTTGAGCAGAAGTATGACATGCTTTGGACTACCTGGGCATTTGATCTTGTATTCTGAGCCCCAGAACCACAGGGCAGTCCGAGACGTGAGGGCCAGTATCGCACACACGAGGGCTGTTGTGACTCAGCCCCCTACTGGTTCTCTGTGGGCCTGTGCTGAGTGACCCTCTCCCCAGACTTCTGCTAGAAGCTACTGAATGTGCTTCTCCCATCATGGGTACATTTCCAGACTTTTTAAAAACAACTGGAGGTAGTATGTGTGAAGGAGGTTAGGAACACGGCCTCTGGAGTCAGACAGATGCAGGTTGAACCCACCTCTTTGTGCTATAGTTTTCTCAGTGTCAACAGAGGAGTGCAGTAGGACTCTCTTGCAGATTAAGTGAAATACCATCTCGAAGGGAGGAGGGTGCCTGGCATTTGGAAGCACTAGTTCAATGTTAGGATGGGTGTGGGTATTCCCAGGATGGCTCAGCAAGATGTTTTCTCCTAAGTAGCAGCTCATTTGGGGCAGTCAGCACTGGCACTCAGGCTGAAGATCCTGCCCCGATCTAGAACAACAGAGAAACCAAAGAGAGCCCAAAGGCTGATGCTGGGTGTGAAGATTTTTGGATTTTGAAGACCCTGCTTAAGTCAGAAAAGCTTGCTGCTTGAGACTGAAGAAATCAGACCTTTCTGTTCTTTCATCCCTTCCACAAATTATTATTTGTTAATGGCCTACCGTGGCAGGCATTTCCCAAATGATGTCCCCACGTGGAGGTAACTGAAGCCCCACTTAAGCTGTGTAACTCCTACCCAAGGCATGGCCCTTCACCATCTATTAGAGCTTTTTTGGTGCCTGCTTGTGGCAGGATCTATTTTTGACATATGAATGCATTGTACTTTTTTTTTTTTTTCCTATTCTCCAATCCCTATGCTCCAAGCCAATAGCCTGGCCCTTCGAATTCCTCTGCCTCAGGGACTCTTGCACGGGGCAAAGCAGGAGCTGATTGCAGAGAGGGCTCCTGTTCTGTAAAAGCCAAAGCTCCTTGAAAAAGTGATGCTGGCTATCTTAGAGAGTAGGGATTGCCTTGGAAAGCACAGAGAGAGAGAGAGAGAGAGAGAGAGAGAGAGAGAGAGAGAGAGAGAGAGAGGACAGAGCCTTCATGAACCTGGAATGGGAGAGGGTAGTGGGTTCCTCCAAGGGGATCCTGGGGACCCATTTCTAGGAGAGACAACACAACCTCAGAAGGCTGGCTATGTGGCATGGGGGTAGCAGAGCTGTCTGGCCGAAGGGGCTGAGAGGCTGGGCCTCCCAGGCATGTCCTTTGGAACAAGTAGGGCAGGTAGTGACCAGAGGGCCTCTATGAGGCTTGGTGCTGCCCAAGACCCAAGGATCCCAGAACAACCCTGGGGCAAGGAAGAGCCCCAGTCATGCCTGATTAAATTTCCGATGGTTTAGAGGGCTGGGTCTTCAGAGCTGGACTTATATTTACTTAAAGAAAATAAAAAAGATTCCTTGGCCACTTGAGTTTGAAGATTGCACTTAATACCTGCCACACTTCATTTGAGTCGCACAGCCCTGGGAGGGAAGTGGGCAGGCACTGACGACCCTGTGACAAGTGAGTAAGCGTGCTCCAAGAGGGCAGCACAAGCTCTCGCAGCCAGGAGGTGGGGGAACCAGGGTTCCTTCTGCGGTGACTATGATGCTTCAGTGTAGGGCTTTGCTTGTGCCTAGAGATGTTTTCCAGGGACCCAGGGGAATGTAGATGGACGGCTTTCAGCTGAAGTCATTCTTTCACCTTCCATTTGGTCACTCGTTCAATACAGATACAGAGCACTTCGTACACTTAGGGACAGTGCTGACTGAATATTTCATTGAACTGATAACCCATATTTTATTTTTCCATTCATCAGTTGGTGAACATTTGGGTTTTAATACATTTTAGCTATTATGAATAATGATGCTGTGAACATTCATATACAAGTTTTTGTGTGGACCTATGTTTTCAGTTCTCTTGGGTATATACCTAGGAGTAGAATTGCTGAGTCATATGGTAATTCTATGTTTAACTGTTTTCCAATCCCTGCACCATTTTGCATTCCCACCAGTAGTGTATGAGGGCTCCAATTTCTCCACATCATACCTTTTTGGCTATAGCCATTCTAGTGGGTCTGAGGTGGTAGCTCATTGTATTTTTGAATTGCATGTCCCTAATGAATGATGTTGAGCATCTTTTCATGTGCTTACTTGCCATTTGTATATCTCTTTTGGAGAAATATCTAGTCAAATCTTTCCCCATTAAAAAATATCAGGTATGCATCTTTTTATTATTGAGTTGTAAGAGTTCTTTATATATTCTAGATATAAGTCCCTTACTAAATATATGATTTGCAAATATTTTCTCCTGTTTTGGGGATTGTCTTTTCTTTTTCTTTTTTTGGGTCAAATGTTTTAAATTTTGATGTAGCTCAATTTTTCTTTGTGTGTGTATGCACACACACTTTTGGTGTCATATCTAAGAAACCATGGCTTAACACGAGGCTACAAAGATTTACTCCTATGTTTTCTTCTAAGAATACTATAGTTTCAGCTCTTACATTTAGGCCTATGATCTATTTTCAGTTCATTTTTGTGTATGATGATGTGGCTATCCAGTTGTACCAGCACCATTTGTTGAAAGGACTAGTTTTTCCCCATAGAATTATCTTGACACCTTTGTCAAAAAACAATTGACCATAAATGTAAAGGTGTGTTTCTGGACTCTCATTCTATTCCATTGATCTATGTCTAGCCTTATGCCAGTGCCATGCTGTCTTGATTACTGTAGCTTTGTAGTAGGTTTTGCACCCTCCCCCCCAATCCCTTTCCCCAGGCTAATTGCAGGTGCTCAGCATATACTTGGTGCATGAATGGTGGAAAGAGGCAGCAGCGCTTTTTGATTGATGCTGGGGCAGCAGGTGCATGCACACTTACATCTGAACCGCAGGGCTTCTTAGCCCCTTCTTAAAAAGTGCCACCCCAAGCATAGCCTTCTTCTCCAGCCTCCTCCTTTGAGCTCATTTGTTCCTGATCTGCTTCCTAGGCCAGAAAACTTTAGTCGCAAAGTGCACGCTTCGGTCTACCTCAGAGACAAATACTTCTGCTCTTGGCTGCTTCCTCGAGCAGTGCGGTAGCTCCCTAGCTGTCAAGACCTCTGCCACTTCACCCCTCTGAGCCTCATTTACTGTGACAGTATTAATACCCACCTCTCAGGATTGTTGAAGAATAAATTAGATAATGTGTCAAGCACGAAGATAAGTGCTTTACAAGCATTTACTCCGATGAGATAGGTACCCAGCTTCATTTTTAAAGGTGGGGAAATCGAGGCACACAGAGAAGAGGTTGTAGGCCAGGGCTGCATATCATTTCGTGGCAGAGCCAGGACCCAAGCCCACTCCAGTCACCCCGGCCGGAGTTGCAGAGACGATGGCAGGGAGCTTTCCAGGGAGAAGACCCCGCTCAGGGCATATTCTGGGGCGAAGCCTGCGCCCCTTCCCGGTTCCCTTCCCACCCTCTCCTTCCCTGGCGGGCCGGCCCCAAGGAGGTCTGGCCGGGCAGGGCGGGAGGCAGGGGTGCCCCGGAGGCTGCCGGGCCCGCGGCCGGCTTGGTTTCCCAAAACCTGGGCAGCCGCGTTCTGCCTCGGTGGCCCCGCTGCTAAGGACGCGGCCCGGGATGTGCCGAGCATTCGGGATGGAAAATGAGCACAAAAGAACAGACAGGAAGGCCTCGAAAATACTAATGCGGGGCCCGCGCGGCTGGCGGCGGCGCAGCCCGGGGCCGCAGTCACGGCGCTCTGCCTCATTATTGCTGCCGGGGGCCCGCGGCCGCGAGCAGCGGGGGACGCGGGGCCGCACGCGGCGCGGCTGATGGCGGCGCTGATGGCACGGCAGCGAGGCCCGCGGGCTCAGCGGGTGCCTGGCCTGCCCGGGCTGCGCGCCCCGGGGCCCCGCGCCCCCCGTGGCCCCCGTGGCTCCGAGTCCCCCCGCCCCCGCGCGCCCCCGCCCTGCGCCCCCTCCACCACCGATACCCCCGCGGGCCCCTCCCCCCTCGATCCCCTCCCCCCTCCCCGTCCCTGCGGCCCCCGTGCCCGCGTGTGCACCCCGCGGCCCTCCACGGCTGGAGCGGGCTGGCCCGGGGCGCGGGGGTGGGAGGCTAGGGAGGTTGGGGCGGAGAGCTGGGAGTGGGTGCTTTGCCACCCCAGTTCCCCGGCCCAGCTGCTGAGGAAGCGTGCGCCAGATTCCTAATTCCCATTAATTTTCTAACGAAAAAGACTTTACTTCTTTTAAAATCAAAAGTGGTCAACGCTAGTCGTGAAAAGCTCAAACAGCATAGCGATGCATAAAGTAAAAAGCGAAAGTTCCTCCAAGCCTTCCTTCTCCAAACTTCCTCTCCAGAGATAACCACCGTTTACGGATCGGTATGGAGCCTTCCAGACTTTTGAATACTCGTAGCCATTTGATTTTTTAAAAAATTCAAAATCGAAACATAAATAATATAGGTACCCCCCCACCCCACCCCCCGCCCCCCGCCCTCCCGCAAGTTGCAGTCCTGTTATACATTCTGGTCTCTCACTGCTTTCTTCGCGTAAGAATGTGCCTGGAGATCTTTGCACGTTATCAGGCGTAGCCCTATGTAATTCTTTTCAAAAGCCATATAATAATATTCCAGAGCACCAGGGTACGATAATTTAACCTTTCTCCTGCTACTACTAATTAAATGCTTGCTACATGCCAGGGCTTTAAGCACCTTACCTGTATTATGTAATTTAATCATCATAACAGAAGACAAGTGTAACAATTCCTTTTTTAAGGAATGAAGAAACAGGCACAGAGAGGTGAAGGAACTTGCCTGCGGTCACACAGCTAGTGAGTGACAAAGTCAGGATTCAAGCACCGGTGGACTTGACTCTGAAAGTCTTGCTCTTCTCCCAAAGTTCAGTGCCCCTCCAGATGTATCCTTTAGGTCACTGAATATTGGTAGGGGGGGCTCTTTCCCTTCCCTGCTAGTTTTTTTAAATCCCACACACAAGAGCTACATCTGTTTCTGTGAGATTCTGCTGATTTCATCGTGGTGATTCTAGCCCAGAGATTCTGATCTGGGGATCAAATAATTGAAATAGTATTGTATTTACCTGTTAAAAAACAAGCATTAGTGGGTATGAAATGAAAGGTAATTCTTCCACTCCAGATTTCTAGTTTCCTTATCAGAGGAAACCGCTGTTAGCGGTTTCTTATGTATCTTTCTAGACATTTTCAGTGCATATACTTTGCCACATAAATGGTAGCATACTCGACAAACTTCTGAACCTTGCTTTTTTTCCCACTAACGTATTTAGAGATCATTTTGTATTGGCATATACAGATCGATCTCATTCTTTTTCTTGTTGTTGTTTTTCAATTCAATTTTGTTTTTGGAATACGTAATACATTCAAAAGATTCCAAAATCAGAATCGTAGAAAAAGGAATACATTGAGAAGTCTTACTCCTATCCCTGTCTCTCCTGTGGGTGTTCCCTTCCCACCTTGGGCATCTACTTTTATTAGTGTCTCTTTCCAAGGTCTCTTTATACAACATTCACTATATTTTTTATGTGTTTAGCTATCCTATTGATGAATGTTTAGGTGTTTCAGGGTTTTTTGTTTGGTGATCACATAAAAAAGCTGCAGCAAACATACTCTTTGTACATGTGTGTGAGTATATCTGTAATTTTAGAGGTAAAATTGCTGGCTCAGAGATCAGGTAGATTGAAAATTTGAAACTTATTGCCAATTTACTCTTCAAAGCAGTTGTGCCCATTTATAACCCTATTGACAGTTCATGAGCATGCTGGTATCTTCATATCTTCGCTTACACTAGGTATTATTACATTTTTTATCTTTGCCAATCTGCTAGATAAAAAATAATAATTCATTGTTTTAATGACTGAGGCTGAACATCTTTTTAAATGTTTAAAAGTCATTTGTGTTCTTTTTTTGGTCTTTTTTTTTCTATTGGGTTGTTGGACTTGTTCTTCTTGGTTTCTGAGAGTTCTTACATAATATTAAGTAAATTATCTTTTTCCCAGTTTGCCATTGTCTTTTGATTTGGTTTTTGTTTTGTCTGGCAGAAATGTTCACACTTTGGTGTAGTTAAATTTGTTAATTTTAAAATAATGCATTGAATATGTATCTTACTTAGAAAGATCTTAAAAATATTTTTCACATTTTCAAAAATATTTTCCATGTTTTCTTCCATATTTTTATAATTTTATTTTTTAGTGTTTAAATCTTTCATCTACCCAGAATATGTTTTAGTATAAGAAGTGAGGTAAGAATTTAGTTTTTCTCCCCCAAATGTCTAGCCAGTTGTTCCAACACTATTTATTAAATAATCAAACATTTCCTCATTGTTTTTAAATGTCATCTTTATACACCAAATCCCAATAAATGTTTGTGTCTATTTCTAGACCCTTTATTCTCTCCATTGATTGGTTGGTCTATTCATATTTCAGTACCAAATTGTTTTAATTACTGATGCTTTGTAATTTGTTTTAACGTGTTAGTAAGATCAGCCACCATGCCATTACTCTTTTTTTTTTTTTTAAATTTTTATTTATTTATTTATTTATGGCTCTGTTGGGTCTTCGTTTCTGTGCGAGGGCTTTCTATAGCTGCGGCAAGCGGGGGCCACTCTTCATCGCGGTGCGCGGGCCTCTCATTATCATGGCCCCTCTTGTTGCGGAGCACAGACTCCAGACGCGCAGACTCAGTACTTGTGGCGCATGGGCCTAGTTGCTCCGCGGCATGTGGGATCTTCCCAGACCAGGGCTCGAACCCGTGTCCCCTGCATTAGCAGGCAGATTCTCAACCACTGCGCCACCAGGGAAGCCCCCATTACTCTTTTTTTTCCCCAGAATTTTTCTGGTTATACATATATGTTTATTTTTACATATAAACTTAAGATTTTCTTGTCTTGTTCCAAGAAATACTCTTTTGGTACTTTGGGGTTATATTACATTTATGGCATAATTTAGGGAGAATTGATATCTTTTTTGTCTTTTACATCAAGATCATAATATGACCTTCATTTACTCTGGGGCAGAAAATGCTCAGCAAGTATTTAATTTGTTCTCCTACATTTTGCAGCTTCTCAGACATGGCAGGGCAACTAACTGGTTCTGGCCAGTGAAATATGAGTAAAGGTGACATGTGACACTTTGGGGCTGAGACAATGACAAATACATGTGTGATTCTCTCTTTTTCCTTTGCTTTGGTGATCATGGAAGCATGAGGTATTGCAGGACCAAAGTAAGCCTATTGCCGAACCACACAGGAGGGCAGCTGCTTCGAACATTTGCCCAGATACACGACTGAATTCAGGTGAGAAAAATAGGCTTGTATTGCATTAAGCCACTGAGATTTTGGTGCCGGTTGTTTCTGCAACATCATTTAGCCTATACTGCCTGACACACCTTCAGCAGCATTTTAAAGCTTTACTCTCTTAGATCCTGTGCATTTCTTGCTAGGTCTCTTTCTTTTGTTCTTGCTATTATAAATGAGATTTTTTTTCCTTCCTGTATATTTTCTAATGGCTTGTGATTTATATATAGGAAAGCTATCAATGTTTATATATTAAATCTGTAATCCGCCCTCTTACTGAAACTCTTAGATTTCCTAGTAGATTTTCAGTTGATATCTTGGATTTACCTTTCCTTTAAAATTTTTAATTTTAATTTTTTTATTGAGGTATAGTTGATTTACAATATTATATTAGCTTCAGATGTACAGCACAGTGATTCAGTATTTTTACAGACTATACTCCATTAAAAGTTTTTACAGGTTAATGGCTATAATTCCCTGTGCTATACAATATATCCTTATTGCTTACCTATTTTATACATAGTAGTTTGTATCTTTTAATCCCATACCCCGATTTTGCTCCTCTCTCCCTTTCAGTAACCACTAGTTTGATTTCTGTATCTGTGAGTCTCTTTCTGTTTTGCATATATGTTCATTTGTATTGTTTTTTTAGATTCCGCGTATAAATGACCTTTCCTTTTTACATTTTTCTCATTTGTTGCTGGTCTGGAGGTTGATAAATAACTAAGTGCTCTAGGGCCAGGTGTATTTTCTCTATTTGCAAAACAATTAAATCATCTTAAAAAAAATTGAGAGTTTCGCACATATACCAAAGCTGGAATTCTATCTTCACATGAAATTTTAGGTGGTTAGACCACACTGGGCTGGTACTCCTGCAGGAGAAAATGCACTGGAATGCATGCGCTGCTGCTCTAAGGTGGGTCATGACTCCAGAGTTTAACCAGTCCCTATTTTTTTAAACCTAACTCTTTATCTTTTTACATTACCTGCATGGCCCCTAAAGGCATTTGAGTTTGCAACCTTGCTGGTACTTTCAGAAAGAAATTAAGCTAATATTGATGAGAGTAGGTAGCCCTGACTTATTTCTGACTTTAATGGAAATGCTTCTAGTATTTTACTGTTAAGTATGAAGCTGGCTGTTTCCTTTAACATTTTATTATGAAAAATTTCAAACATACAGAAAAGTGGAAAGAATTGTATATAGCGAACACTCACATACCTAGCACCTAGTTGCTACAATTAACATTTTATTATACTTGTTTTATTACATATCTATCCATCTACCCTTCCCTTCATCCATTCATCAATCTGTCTGATTTTTTTGGATGCATTTCAAAGTGAGTTGAAGACATCAGTACACTTTACTTCTAAAAATTTCAGCATACGTCTCATTAACCAGAGTTCAATATTTGATATGGTTCCTTTTTTAGGGGGGTAAAATTTAATACAGTTCAATGCACAGGCCCTAATTATACCACTCCATGAGTTTAGATGAATTTGTACACTTGCATAACCCAAAATCCTATCAAGATATAGGATATTACTATAAATCCAGAAAGTTCTATTGTATTCATTCTTAGCTCAGTTCCCATCCCTCTACCTCAGGCAACCACAGTTGTGATTTCTTCCTACCATAGATTAGTTTGACCTATTCTAGAATTTCGTATAAAAGAAATCATACTCTTGTGTAAATTTTCTTTCACAAAGCATAATGTTTTTGAGATTCATCTATGTTGCTACAGGTATCAGCAATCCTTCTTATTGCTGAGTCTTACTTCATTGTTATGAACTAAATGTCGTGTTCCCCCCAAAATTCATATGTTGAAGCCTGAACCCCCAATGTGATGGTATTTGGAGATGGGGCCTTTGGGAGACAGGGTTAGATGAGGCTGTTATGGTGGAGCCCTGGTCTGATGGGATTAGTGCCCTTATAAGAAGAGACACTGGAGAGCTCTCTCTCTCTCTCTCTCTCTCTCTCTCTCTCCTCCATGTGCAGACACAGTGAAAAGGCAGCCATCTGCAACCCAACGAGAGCATCTTCACCAGAACTAGACCACGCTGGCACCTCCATCTTGGACGTTCCAGCCTCCAGTACTGTGAGAAAATAGACTTTTTGGTTGTTTAAGCCACCCAGGCTATGGTATTTTGTTATAGCAGCCTGAGCAGAATAAGACATTCATTATATGAATATATTACAGTTTACTTAACTATTATCCTGTTGATGAATACTCAGATCCTTTACAGTTTTAGGCTAATATGAATAAAGGTGTTATGAACATTTATGTAAAAGTCTTTTTGGGGACTTTTGCTTTCATTAATTACTCTAGGGAAAATACCTAGGAGAATTGCTGGGTTGTATTTAATTTTATAAGAAAGTACCAGACCTTTCTCAAAGAGTTTTACATGTCCACCAACAATGTATGAGAGTTCTGGTTGCTCTGTATCCTTGCCAATACTCAGTGTTGCCTAAATTTTGTTTTGATGCTTAAGATGTATAAATCATGTTAATGAAGTATCTACCTATTCCTATTTTATTGAGTTTTTCTGTTTTTAAAATCTGGAATGAATGATGAAATTTATAAAATCTTTTCCAGCACCTGTAAAATGATCATATAGTCCCTATTCTTTAAGTTGTTAATTATAGTGAATTATAGTAATAGATTTTCTAAAATTGAACCAGCCTTGCATTCCTGGGGTGAACTCCATTTTGTCCTGGTATGTTAGTCTTTTAATATGTGGTAGGATTCTGGTTGCTAATAATCTTTCTAGATTATTATTCACTATGCATAAATAAGACATTTTCATTTTGGGTTCTTTCTTTGTAAGGTTTTGGTTTTGATATTATACTAACTGTGAAAACAGATTCTGAAGCTTTTTAGCAACCTCTGCTCTCACCCAGTGATTTTGGACTTGTGGTTTCTGTATGAGTTTTTCAGCTTGTTGGTTGGTTGATTTTGGCCTCACAAAAATTACTGGCAAACCCTTACTGCCTGTTGTGTAAGCACCATGCCTATAGCTGCAATATACTGAGGCAGTGTAGCGAGTGATTAAGAGCATAGGCTCTGAAACCCAGTGGGGTCAAATTCCAGCTCTGCCACTTGCTAGTGGCATGGGGCAACTGAGGCTCAGTTGCAAATGACTGGGTCAGAGCATAGAGATAAAGAAGGCTTTCAAATCCTTGTCTATAAAACAAGGACAATAATGGTATCTGCCTCCCAGGGTGGTTAAGAGATGCAGTGACAGGTAAAGATACTAGCAGAGACCCTGGTACACCATAAGCATGTGAGAGGTGTTACGGCAAAGCTGGTTCCAGCCCCTTAGTTGAGTTGAATCCGTCAAACTGTTGCATTTCTCTGCTCCACAAAATTTGTGGCAGTGTTTTTTGTCCCCCTAGACACAGTGTAGGGATGTGAGAAAAGCCAATCCACATTTCCCTGGACGTTCACTTGGGTGGATGATAGGAGCTATCTCCCAGATGGGGCCAGCTGGCCTCACTCAGACCCATGGAGATTGGGTACCAGGATTGATGTCTTCTCCATCACCTACTCTCTTCACTTACTCCTGTTTTCCTTAGAAAAGGGAAATTGACAAGTTCTTTGGAGCAGGCTAGGTTCCTGGCTGTTGCTGTATTGTCTGTTTTTGTTCCCCTTTGTTTTGAATGACTGTTTCTAATTTTAATTTTTTAGAAGCTAGCTCTAAGGCTTCCCTCTTATCATCCTACCTCAGTAGGAGTGGAAGTCTTCCTGGCTCTCCGCAGTGGAGAGGCAAGAAAGAGTAAGGGTGCTGATGGGGGACGGAGGCTGCTTCAGAAAGGAGTGAGCCCCCTATCTCTGCAGGTGTTCAAGCAGAGGCAGGATGGCCACTAGATATGGAAGCCATAGAAGAGATTCAGGCATTGGATGATGGTGGTGGGTATGGGGAGTGGGGTGGGGGTGGATTGGACTACGAATAACCATTGAGAAGAGCTTTAAATCTGGATACACCTGAGTACAAGTTCCCACCTCTGCAACTCCCTCATAGTGTGATTTCTGGCAAGTCACTGCTTTTCAGAGCCTCAGTTTCCCCATCTATGAAATGGGGACAATAATACTGACCTCACAGGAGGCTGTGAAGAGCAATGGGATGATGCGGGGAAAATGCTGTTTCTTTTCACACAGAGGTTTTGTAAAAAAAGGAAGAGGATTCTCTCTAATGTTCAGGAAGATGAACTCTGTTGTTTTTAGCACCTGCCCATCTTTGCAGCTCACCCCCATCTTTTCCACACAGCACAGGGTGTGCTTGGGTTTAGAGGTTTCCACATTAGAGGGTTTAGATTATGTGGAAGCTGTGGCTAGACCAGGCCCAAATGTCACGATGAGTGGGTACTATAGTGTGTTTGAGTGGTTTCTGTTATATTTGGCTTCACTGGCAACTTTTCCCCAATTTTGTGGGAATATCAGGGCAACATTGGGATGTCCAATTTGGTAAAATGACCTTTCTTGGATAAGAAATGCAGCTGCCTGGTCACTTCCTGTGGTCCCGAGGAAAGTCAGATTTGAGTGTTAATTCTATTGTGCTGAAAAAAAAATACAGTTGAATACCAGTGCAAACCATTAGATTTTTGGGTGTTCAGCTAACAATTCATATGCAGAAATTTCCAAGAGAGGAGAGATTTGGAATTTTGAAGGACAAGCCTGTCTTGAGGTTAAACATTACGTTCTAGAACTACAAGATGTAATAATAAAAAAAATTGGGGGATAATTTCCCTATAATGGCAGATGGAGATTAAAATGCATCTGGGGACATTTCTAACATGAACAGAGTGGATGAAAGCACGTCCTAAAGGAGCTAACCTGCGGGAGCCAAGCTCTGCCCTCACACCTCAAACTGAGGGGGGCATTCAAGAGACAGAGGGGTCTTTACCTAATTCAGTTGTAAGGGGAAGGGTAAGAACTAAACAACTGCAGCAGCAGGTTGGTGAGATAAAGTGATTCTGGAACTGGAAAGTAGTTTTGGTTTGAAGTTTCAGATTATAAAAGACGCCAAACCGGTGAAGAACCACTCATTGCCAGTATGGATGCAGAATGATACCCATTCGCAGTTGGGGTAAACTGAGGTTCAGAAGCACACAGATTTCTAGAGGCTACCTGAGGAGTGAGGCATACTTGAGACAATGATGCACATCTCCTTATCCTGGTCTTCCACATGGATCCTCTCCAACTGGATCTAAATAACCTGTTGTTTAGACTGGGCTGGCATGATCCGCACCAGGATTATAGATTCAGCTTCTGCAGGTGCTAATTAGCAATGTGGAGGAGTGAAACCTTCAAATCCTAGCCAAAGGCTGTATCCATCTGCCCCAAGCCCTGCAGTTGGTCTTCCCAGGAGGCTGTGTGGATGACTCTGGGTGCTTTATCCCCCGCCCCGTTGCACAGACAGTTCAGAGACAAGAGTGCCTGCTAGAGGGAGTGTCACTGAGGTAGTGGAATGATCATTGCTACTTATAAGCTGTGGGATTATCAGTGAAATGGCAGTGCGGGACAGGGGTGGGGTGGGGAGGTGGCATGCTTTGTACTGTCTGATGAGGCCCCTCTCTCTCCTCTCTCCCCACTCCCCTTGCCACTCCCTTCCTCATAGATTCTACTGAAACTCACTAAATGCTCAAAGTGAATGGATTTCTAGTGGACACTAGTCAAGGGGCTGAGCTTTGCACCTGGGGTGACGTGGGACAGAACAGAGACGTTGTGGAGGAGCAGAATCCAGACCACAGGTGTGTGAGTCTGGGGACTCAACCCACATCCTGGGAAGGTTTGAAAAGCCCCTCTGTAGGTCCCCCAGGCTGGGGTTACATCTGGCGGACATTATCAATACCCCTTATTTATAGTGGAGGCATCTGAACCTTGAGAGGCTGTTGGCTGGCTGATCAAGGGCTCAGTTCTTTTCCCATCTGGAGCTTTAGATCCTGACAGAATCCTCTAGCTTGATTCTCTTGAAATCTCTCATACCTGGATGGAGAATTGGTCTGCTGCTGGGGGTCAAATGGAGAGCCACTGAGAGATGAGCTGGGAAAGCAGGGAACAAGGTAGTCTAGGAAGCGGGACTTGCTATGGGTCAGGCCGCTCAACCTATGATCTCTGAGGATTTGGGAGGCTGCTTTCTAGAAGCCTGAAACACCCAAGGACCTCTTTGTTCCTGGCTGGTCAGAGGCCCGACCGCTCCCTGCAGCAGCCCCTGGCTCCCCCCCATCGCTCTGTACCCTGGGCCCTGAGCCCTGGAGGTCAGCTTCCCATCCCAGCATCCTCACCGGCTTCACGTGCATACATTTCAGTGTGAACGACAAAAGCACAGAGAAAAGGGGACTCTTTTCTCTAGAGCATTTATTATTAGGGGCCAATGGTACCTGGAGGAAAAACACCGACTTCTAAATTCTGCACTGGAAACCAAACCTAATTTAGGGAAGTACAACGTGCTGAAGAAAGATTGCCTCTTAATTTTAGATTCATGCGGAATGCAGGGAAGAAGGCAGAATCCCTTAACATAACACAGGCTTTTTGGTGGTGTAACAGAATAATAAATCCTTGAGGAATTCCCCAAGCAAGGTAAAGTAGAATAATATACATTTCTTAATATTGCAAAAGTTTCCTTAATCTTATTGTTTAAACTTTTCAATAAACCGTAATGTTTATTAGTAGTTTTTCATTTCCAACTGTCAGATAATTCCTTTTGCTAAGTTGGGATGTACAGGGTCCCCCAGTGCCTCTGGTTTCAGTTTCCTGTGATATATATCTGACCAGACATTTGATGTAATAGAGAAGTATTGTGTTTTCCACTGTGGTGAACTTAGAGGTTCAAGTGTGTTAATGCAATTGAATTGATTGTAATATTTTATAAAAGTTTCTCCAAACGGAAATATTGTTAGCAATTCGAGTTGTCAGAGGTTATGAGAGCAGAGATGGAGACCTGTTTGCGGTGCAGGAGGCTCCTGGCTAAATACTGGGTGGGGATGCGGAGAAGGAGGCTTGGTGTCCGGGAGTTCATTTCCCCATTTTCTAGAAAGAGACCTATCGCAAGGGAGGGCAGCCAGGCTTTCCCCAGAAAGGTCTGCAGGAAGAACAAAATGCATTTGTATTTCGTAAGCGGCATGCATTTGTCCGCGGTGAGCACGGCACCTGGCTCCACATAAAATCTCCTTTGCGGGGCACCACAGCTTGGGACATTGAGGAGGCTACAGCAAGCTGGAGGTTGAACTGAAGAATTCCAAGCCCCTTTTGCAGGAAAGGGGTGGGAGATGGCAACATTAATCACCACCGAGAGAGAACTTCTTCTTTATCAAATGCCCTAGAAGGACTGTTATTCTTTGCAGTCGCTCTGCAGGGGAAAATCCCATCTTCAATGATCAGCACCAATGATGAGGAAATTCATTTTTACCCTCTCCCTGATTCCTTTTTAATTGATTCCCCCGCCTCTCAGAAATGGCAAATAATTTAACATTGTTACAAAATTCCTCCCGCTCAATAGCAGAGTGGGAAAAAACCTCCGCAATCAGAGTAAGGAAAAGGGTAAAATCCCACCCGAGGTCTATAACTGAGCCATTAGTTCTACTTGAAGCCGCTGTCTGCCCCAGATTAGGTTGATGGCAGGTCCTGGTGTTTTTGAGATACCTTTGGTAGCACACTCTGCATACACTTTTACCACCTGCATTCTGGTCTTTCAGAATTAAAAGACAAAAAATTGGCCTGAGATGTTTTCTGCTTTCTGGGCAGGTGCCGGGATGATGGAGAGCATGCCCAAGGCAGAAGCCTGTTGGTTTTCTGCTGCTAAATTCCAGCTCCTCGGCCTTCTAATATTTAGTGAGAGAAGCAGTCTGAATATAATTTTCAGAAAAGACTGGATTGAATGAAGCAATCAGTAAAGAAGGGTTTTGAGCTCACCTTTTGTAATTTCTTCTTTCCTCTTCTTTTTTTTAAATAAATTTATTTATTTTTATTTATTTATTTTTGGCTGCATTGGGTCTTCGTTGCCGTGCGTGGGCTTCTCATTGCGGGGGCTTCTCATTGCGGTGGCTTCTCATTGCGGAGCACGGGCTCTAGGTGCGCGGGCTTCAGTAGTTGTGGCTTGCGGGCTCTAGAGCACAGGCTCAGTAGGTGTGGCGCACGGGCTTAGTTGCTCCGCGGCATGTGGGATCTTCCTGGACCAGGGCTTGAACCCGTGTCCCCTACACTGGCAGGCGGATTCTTAACCACTCTGCCACCAGGGAAGCCCTTTCTTCTTCTTTAAATGATGCTCCAAGCTAGTCAGGACCCAGGGGTTTCAAAGGCATAGAGGTGAGCCTGTCTCCTGTAGGGCTGTCCTTGAGCCTTGAATCTCTTCTCTGTCTTAGAATTTAGGCCTGCCCTGAGGCCTGAGAATGGAATCTGTGCTGTCCAATATGGTAACAACTAGTCACATGTGGCTATTTAAATGTAAGTTCAAATTCATGAAACAAAAATAAAATTAAGATTTGGTCCCTCAGTTGCACTAGCCACATTTTAAGTGCTCAATAGCCATCTGTGGCTGATGGCTACTGAACTGGATAGAACACAACATTTCCACCATTACAGAAAGTTCTCTTGGACAGTGTCTGCATGAGACCTGGATCTGGTTACCCAGGCTGGAGGGCTTGATTATACTCGGGGCATAAAACTGGAAAGCCCACAGAATTTGATGTTGCTTAGATAGCAAGGCTTACTGGCTTTTAAAAAAAAATTTTTAATGAGGTATAATTGACATAAAACATTATGTTAGTTTCAGGTGTACAACATAATGATCCGGTATTTGTATATATTGTGAAATGATCACTGTCGTAAATCTAGTTAACGTCTCTCACCATGCATAGAAGGCTTACTGTTTATTGGCAGAGAGCAGGAAGGAGCCCATATAGAACCCGTGGAGGAAAGAACAAATGAACTTGGGCTCTTTTTGAGCAAGGCTGCTGGCAGCCACAGGCTGGGGTGAAGTGGGACCCTGCCCATGTGGCTCTGCCCGGTGACCTGAGGATTCCCAGCAGAGGATATGCCAAGGCCCCGAGGCAGGAGGAGAACGACACATTCCAGGCATCGGAGACATCACTCATTCTAAGGAATTGGCAGGGTAAATGCCAGGCAAAGGCACTGGCTGCGATTGAACCCACTGTGTGCAGGGGCTGAGCATGATGTCAAGGTAGCACCCTCAAGACTTCTTCCCACTCAGAGTTTCAGAGGGTCTATGGGTGACCTTCGATTGAGGCCCCAGGTTTCACACCCTCGCCCACAGCTGGAGCCATGAGCCTTCCTTCCCTGGACATGGTGTCAGTCTGACTTCCAGCCTCCAGGAGAGTGTTCACGGAGGGTGTGGCAGATTGTCATTTCCAAAGATGTCCCCACTAAAAACCATCCCACTCTCACTCTTCTTACGACGTGAGGTTGGTCCTCTCCTTGAACCTGGGTGGATCTTTGTAACTGCCTTGACCAAGAGAGCGTGGAGGAAGTGAGGCTTCATGACTTTGGAGGTTAAGTCATAGAAGGTGATAGGTAGCCTCCCTTCCCCCTCCCCTCCCCTCCTCTCCCTGTTCTCTCCATGCCCCTTGAGAGCCCTGGGCTGCCATGTAAGCCATCTGACTACCTTCAAGCTCATGTGCTGGAGAGATCATGTGAAGAGGCTACATGGAGAAAGAGAAAGATGCTTGGGGAGCCCCGACTGGTTCAGCATCTAGTGGGGCCCCAGGGATCATGGAGCAGAGAGAACTCATACTTGCTGTGCCCTGTCTGAATTCCTGACTGGCAGGACCCACGAGCGTAATAAATGAATGTTTTAGGATAATTTTGGGGATAATTTGTTACACAGCCATTGTAACTGGAACAGTGGTTCTGGTGGGACCCTTGGAGGTTGGGAGAAGTACCAGCTTTGCATCTTGGGTGGCCTAGAGCATCCTTGGCAGGTGCTGGAAGAGGTAGGGTGCTTTTGCAAATGCAGTCAGACCTTGCGATTTGAGGGTTTGGAATTTGGTTTGGTTTTTAATCAAGGTTGGGCTAGAACTCCCCAGAGCAGCTTCCATTGGGAAAGCGTTTGCAAAGGCAAATAGGAATGGCAACCAAGTGAGGGGGAGTGCTTTTGTTCCCTAAGAGGACAACTGATTTTGAAGAGACCCAGACAAGTGTGCATTACTATTTACACATAAACCGTTGATAGGCTTACCACAATGCCTTGTCAATCCACAAAAGCAGGCCCTTAAGGACCTAGTTATGGGAACTACAACTAGGTTTGTTAGACTTAGAGCTAATGTCAATCTAGTCACTCGCACTTAAAAAAATAATAATTGATGAGCATTTCCCAATGGTTCTTAAAATCCAATTTTTACTTTTTGAGATTAGACCAGCCCCCGCACTGGTCTGGTATACACAATCGTTGCTATTATTTATTGAGAGCTTTAAATGTGCCAGGCAGGCACTGTGCTGGGTACTTTAACCTGGAATATTCTCATTTTAACTCTTGCAGCCTGCCTTTGAGGAAGGTTCTAGAGTTATCCTTGTTTTGCAGATGAGGAAGTCATGGCTCAGAGAGGTAAAGCAACTTATCCAACTTATCCAAGGTCATCCAGTGGTCTGACTCCAGAGCATGAGTGGGTGACCACCATGCTGATTCAGCCTCTCCAAGGGAGCCTTGCCCATCTTCCCAAACTGGTGGAGGGCAGCTGGCCCAGCAGCCAGGAACGTCTGAGCTCCAGATATATGCTCAGGTGAGAGGTCACCTTGGGGGTGCCAGTGCAGTGGGCTGTGTGACCTTGGGCAAGTCATGTCCCACTCTGGGTGATGTTGGCCTTGAAGATCTCGAAGCCTCCTTCCCAGTCTTGTCACGAAGATGCTCTCTGAACCCAAGGTAGCAAATATCCCCTTAGGTTGCAGCTCCCGTTTGCAAAGCTTGCCACAGATGCCTTAATTAATTATTCAGGCTGACATCTCCAGCTCCAAAATCAGAGGGTTGAGAAAAGATCATAGGACTATAATCAGTGTGAACCTGGCTGATAATCGCTGGTCCCCGGGTGCTGTGAAGAGAAGAAAGCCCTCCAAATTGGTCTTCTCTTACACTTTGGCCCCGGTTCTGCCAGCGGCCAAGATAAAACCGTCCTGCCTCAGTAATTAATGAGCGGGAGCACCCCCGGCCTGGGCCCCTGGAGGAGGCCCCTCACCGTGGCAGCACCTCCCGAAGCCCCCAGGTGCGCGTGCGCGTGCGCATCCACGAGTGCCAGCCGGTTGCGGGCGCGAGCACTCAGTCACCGCGGCTGACCCAGCAAAGTGCCGGGAGTGTGACCGGAATGAAGGGTTGCTCTGTCTGTCTCCGAGGTGGCGTGGCAGATCAAATCACAGCGGATCAGGCGCCGAGATGTTGCCTTGCTCTGAGTGACAGAAGTTAATAATTAGTGACAATGATTGACAGATACACTCCATCTGCTGCTCCGACGCCTAGGAGCAGTTATTCCACAACTGTCTGCGGGCACAATGAACTCCCCCGGGAGCGCGGGCTGGCCCGTGATTGACAGCTGCCTCCACGAGAGACAGGCCACTGACGGGGAAAGTCGCTGTCAGCAGAAGCACTCCGGTCCCCCCGCGTTCCCGAGGAGGCTCACTCGCTGTATACATTTATTCTGTTTCATTTATCATGTCAGCCGCGGTTTTAAATAGATTACTAGCCAGCCTGTTTTTGTTGTTGTTGTTGTTGTTTGTTTAACTGAAGAGTTTTCTATGGGTAGATTAGAAATATCCACGTCTGTTGAATACTTCCGGGGATGCTGGTCTTACTCCGGGCTTGTTCGCTGGGTAGATGGAGGAGAGGAGGTAGGAGCTTGCCTGGGTTGTAGATTTAACTGATCTTCCCATTAAAATCAAAATGGCACCTTTAACCAGAAGCCCTGCAAAATGGTGCTGAGCGTTACTTGGTAAACTTGGGCTCCGAAGTCCAAACTAGAGCAGAACTCCCTATTTTTTTCCCTAAGAAATAAACAAGTCTCTAAGCATGCCTTTTGATGACATAACTTGTAACGATTGCTCCTTAAATGATATTTGCATTTTTAGAGGTGAGAAGAATGCCTTCACAATTCAGAACCCCAGCTTTCTCAGGATGAACTGTTTATTCCCTTGTGGTTTCACGGTCAAAATCTGGAACTAACTAGCTGGTGCGTTACAGAGCTATCTAGACCAAAGTCCCTGCCCTCATTTCTTCTCTGAGTATTTTTATCCTAAATTAAAGCCTAACTTCAAACCAGCCCACATGTAACTGGAGGGCTCTGACACCTTCTAGCTCTATTATAAATAGGAAAACAGAAATATATATACTTTCTATTAGAAGAATTGTCATCACCTAATTGTTCCTACTTATAATTTGTTTGGTTTTCTGGAAAAATGCATTTTAATTTTGCTTCATTTAGGACCCACAGACAGGCTTTCCGGGCCATCACTTACTTTCGCTCTCCTTTTATCCCCCTGATGCTTCAGCATAATTTAAAGGACTGTCCATCCCGTTATGAATAAAAGCCTACTTAAATCCTGCTATTTAAAATACAGTGAACCCTGTTTATATTGATCTCATTCAGAATGTTTTCCCGCATATGATGTCCATCTTTTAAAGGATAGGTCATGTTTCCTCTTAAGATGTTTTCTTATCTTATTTCCCTAAAATGATATAAACAGTTTCAGTAGTCTTGATAATTAGGTATGCGGGTAAAGAAAAGACATCCTGTTCTTGTTCAAGTTTTTAAATGATCAGGATACCAGAAAATGAAGTCATAGGGAGTACAAATGTTTGCCTCTCATCCAGGGATATGTTTTCCTCTCTGTTTCTATAAGAAGGAAATTTATTAGGACACAGGATGGTAGCGGCATCTTAGCCTGCCCCTAGGGCGAATGAGTGCTGCCCCAGACAGCCCCAATTGTCCTGCCCCAAAGGTTCGGAGTGGGACTGGGGTGTGGGGGTGCTGGATATTGGAGGGGAAATATGTGAGTATGATTGTGCGTGCCACCCCTGCCTCCCCGTCCTGGAGTTAAATATGTACCTGCATGTCCGATAATAAATCAGAGTTTGTGTGGTCGATATCTCTCGTATGTATTCTAGAGAGACTTTGAAGCAAGTGGGTTGATGGAACTTGTTTGTTTATCTATTTATTTTTGGTCCATCACTTGGAAGGTCACCGTCCTTCATTTTGCTACTTAGAACCTGCCCCAGTTAGAGCTACAATGGCCTTAAAGAACCAGGTATCTGCTAGTCCCAGGACGGCAGTGGGGAGCAGAGAGACACCCTCAATAGCTTACCACTTACTGAGGGATTGGACCAGCAAACAGGAATCGTACTACTTCATGGCTAATGCTGTGATGGGGAAGAGCAAGTCTCGGGGAGCCTGGAGGAGAGGTGCCCCCTGGGTCTCCAGTGGTCAAGGAAGCTGTTCTGGAAGAACCCTAATGAAGGAGAGAGGGGGCTGGGTGAGAGGGAGGGTGTTTCAAGCAACAAGAATGGCTCACGGTGGGGATCTAAACAAAGTTCAGGGGGGTGGTCTTGTAAACTGGGGAAGGAAGCGGCAATCACGTCACTCAGGCCTTACCTTCATGTCGAAGAGTCTGGACTTGATGTTACGGTTTGGCACTTTCAGAAAGTCACTCTGCAGTGATCTGCTGAATGATTTGGAGAGGGGGGAGATGGGAGGCAGGGGGTGGTTAGGAGGCTGTTGCAGGGATGACCTTGGCGTCGGTGAGGGGAGCAAAGGAGAGGAGGGAGAGGCAGAGAGAGATGGCAGAGGCCTCTTGGAAGTAGATTCGATAGGCTTGGGTGATGGGATAGGGTGAAGGGTTGTACTCTACTTGAGTGGCTGGGTGGGCAGAGGGCTGGAGGAGGAGCCTCTTGAGGTGAGAGGAGGATGACGGGCTGAATCTTGGACACGCTGAGCTGGAAATGTCTGCAGGCAAGGCTGGCTTCGGGGGTTGCCCTGCTCTCAGAAGGGTTCCATGCTTAGTTTCACGATCTGCTGTCCCTGTCTTGATATTCATCATAGAGTTTCTGTGAGGGGCCCCTCATAGTTTCACTTCGCACAGGTCCTGTGTACAGTTTACCCGAGTGGAAAAGTCAGGTAAGCAGCTTGTTATCTGGTTCCGGAAGTCAGGGCTGGAGGACTGGTCTGGGAGGTGTCAGCACAGAGATGGGGATTTCAGCCCTGGAGAGGGTGGGCTCCTGAGGGAGACCATGAAGACTGAGACGAGAAGAGAGTCAAGGTTAGGACCCCGAGACACACAGCACTTTAGGGAAAGGCTCTCAGGGGAAGAACCTCCAAATGCAAAGACCCTGTTGCCTGTTGCTGCTTTTTGCCTTTGAGATGAAGCACTGAATACTAACCATTGTCTGAGGTCCGAGGAGCATCTGGCTGTGTCTCAGGTTACCAGCCAAATGGCAAATCCAGTCAGCAAATGGAAAAAAAAATTATGAGCAACCATCGATAGTTATTGTTACAGACATTGCAGCATTCTCCAGATTTCAAAGGCTGTTCATTCATTCATTCAACAGCTATTTATTGAGCACCTACTGTGTGCCAGGCACTGTGCTGGGTGCTAGGGATGTATCAGCAAGCAAAAGAGACAAAACCCCTACCTTGTGGAGCTTATTCTAGTGAGGAGAGACAGACAGCAGTCAACATAATAAATGGATACGTTACATAGTGTAGTGGAAGGTGATAACTGCTTTGGGAAAAAAAGAAAATCTCTCTTAATTTTTATTTTTAAACAAGAAAATGGCATTTTGCCCCACGTCATAGGAAGCGTCGTGGATGGGCACTGGGGCTGAGCGTCGTCCTCTGCTCTGGTTTCTTTCTCTGCTTCCTCTGTGCTGACTCTATTATGAGGAGGAACCCACTCTCGTGGATGGTCAGAGACGGCGCCGCGAACAGCCGGGTGCAAATCCAGCGAAAGAGAGTGGGTGTCTTCTCCCACCTTGCTGGCCAGAGCCCAGAGAGATGCTTGGCACAGACTGGCTTGGCTCCTCTGCCCGCCTCTGAACCATTCCTCCCCTCTGGAATCTTCACAGGGTCCATGGGGAAGTTGGCCTCATTCTCATGTCACAGCTGAGGAAGACAGGCCAGGAGAGGCGAGTGACCTTCCTAGGGCCCTGCACTTAGAAAGTGGCAGGCCTGGGAGCTGGCCCAGGCTCTGTGACCCTAAAGCCTGGTCCCAAGGCAGAGTATAAATAAATTGAAAGACATCATGTCTCCCCAAATCTACTCTAAGGCTTAAAGGTGACAAACTTAAATAACTATGAAAGACTTAAATAGGGACATGATTAGGCAACCAGATGAATGTGCAAACAACAATTGCTTAGGGATTCAGCACAATCCTTTTTTTAAAAAATTGAAGTATAGTTGATTTCTTTTCCATTATAGTTGATTGCAAGATGTCGAATATAGTTCCTTGTGCTATGCAGTAAATCCTTGTTTATCTATTTTATATGTGGTAGTATGTATCTGTTAATCCCAAACTCCCAATTTATCCCTCCTCTCTTCCCCTTTGGTAACCATAAGTTTGTTTTCTATGTCTGTGAGTCTGTTTCTGTTTTGTAAATAAGTTCATTTGTACCATTTTTTTAGATTCCACATATAAGTGATAGCATATAATATTTGTCTTTCTCTGCCTGACTTACTTCACTTAGTAGGATAATCTCTAGGTCCATCCATGTTGCTGCAAATGGCATTTTTCATTCTTATTTATGGCTGAGTAGTATTCCATTGTGTATATATACCGCATCTTCTTTATCCATTCATCTGTTGATAGACACTCAGGTTGCTTCCATGTCTTGGCTATTGTAAATAGCAGCACAAATCCTCAACTTATAGGGATTTAGACAGTGAAAGGCCCTCCAGTCCAATTCTCACTTCTGATAGGCAAGAGAAGGGAAGGAATTTGTCCTGTAGCCCAGCAAGTAGAGAAAGGGCGGGGCTGGGAGGGAGCCGAGGACTCTGTCAGTCTGGAACAACATAAGGCCTGTAGGGTGTCTGGGCCATTGAGTAACCACTTGGTTGTCTGTGCTTGGCTAGTGTCTACCAGCTAGCTAAATACCACCACTGGTAGGGTACCTAATGAATATTCACAGCCTCTTAACCTCATCATTTGCTAGTTTAACTCTCTGCTGGTTTTTCTGTGTGATAATAATAATAATATCACACTCTTATTGAGTACTTACTTTATGCTAGATAGTATGCTAAGAGCTTTACCTGCATTATCATGTTTAATCCCACCAAAAGATAGGTACTATTTCTCATCCCCTTTTACAAATGAGACAGATGAGCCTTTGAAGGATGAAGTAACTTGCTCTTGGTCATGGATAGTGAGTGGTAGAGAGCCTGGATTTAAATTGAAGTCTGTCTGATTCTCCAGCCCAGGTTTTTAACCACTGGCAGAGCAAAATTTTTCTTTTTCCCTTTAAAAAAAAACATTGAAAATGAGTAATGGATACAATGTACAGCTTGTCACTTTCCCAAACCCTACAAGCACTTTTTTTTTTTTTCTTTTTGAGGTGGAGTCAGTCCTTTCTGGGAATAGAAGCCATCAGTTAAGCAGCAAAATGCACCTGATGCTGAACCTGACTGAGGCTCAGAGCCAAAGACCTTGATAAGGTGCTTGACTGGTTCAAAAGGACTTTGAGGCTGAATGATGCAGAAAGCTACAAAGCCCTGGGACAGAGTCCCTCACTGTCCTCTGGGCTGTGATGTCCCTCTTTGGAGGGGATTTATGCATCTCTGTCAGATGCACAGGCTGTGCAAGGTTTTCCTAGGTTTCACTGTCATCAAAAGTGCCAAGAGATTACCGCCTCGAAATAATCATAACAGCTACCACTTACTGAATGTTCCTGTGCGGGAACTGGCTGAGAGCTTTATGTAATTGCCTCCTTTAATCCTCATAAGAGCTGGTAGGAGATAGAGGTACTGTGAAGTCAGTACAATTTTAATCCCCAATTCACATGAAACAAGTTGGAGATTTGCTTAGCGGGCTTGGGTGACTGGCTGAGGGTCACAGTTTCTAAGTAGTAGAGCTGGAATTTGAACCCAGTAAAGGCTGCCACCTCAGCCATCGTGCTATAAGACCTGCCACAGAACTCGGAGGCACTTTTGAGGTCGCTGAGGTTAACTGAGGCCAGTGCAGGGCAGGGACCCTCTTGAGGTCTGGGAACAAGCTGCTGGCAGAACCTGGATAAGAATTACATTGTCCTGACTCCTCACTGAGCTCCCTTTCAACATATTGGTGAGCTTTTGAGCAACTTATTCTGCAGGGTTTCCTAAAACTGTCCCAGAGGAAAAACTGATGAGCGTTCTGTTCCTAAAACACTTCCCCAACTCAATATGCAATTGGGTGTTATTACTCAGAGAGCTTGGCTTCAGCCTGCCCACCGGCCTGCATTTTTCATTTCTGTTGATGACCTTGTCTCCAGCTTCGTGAGTTCATCTTTGTTGAGGGACAGTAGTTGTCCGACCAGCGAGCCTTCCACCCTTAGTGCATCATGCCATCCCAACCGTAAGTCTCTTTGGGGCTCCAGAGACTAAGCTCAGAGATACGGTTATAAAATAGGCCACCAGTTCTGCACAGCTTTGTCACTGTGAATGTACACACTGCTAGGAGGAGCCATTGTTGACCGGGGATTTACCACGTGCCCGGCGCTCTGTAGAGCTTGTCTCATTTCATCTTTACAACTGCCCATTGGAGGAAGTATTCTTTTTAACCCCATTTTACAGATGCAGCAAATCAGGCCCAGAGAGGTGAAGAGACCTTCCCAAGAACATGGCCAGGAAGTGGTGGCGTCAGAACTCGAGCCTCTAGGGTTTGTGTGACCCAAGATTTTGTGCTTTGCACCATGACTCCTGACTACATTCTGGGGAAGCTTATCCCAGATGGTGGGGGAAAAGTTAAAGAGACATTTTTCTTGCACATGGGTCACCTTGTTCTTTGGACATGGACCCAGGGCTCCCCCATACCCCTGAACAAGGACAAGCTGGTGTGCCCAAGAAGTGCCCACCTCAAGGCCTGAAGATGGTCTAACTGGACTGCCAAGCCCGTGGTCCAACCTCACTTAAGTGACCTTCTGTCTTCCCCTCGAACATCCAGCAGCTATCTTTTTTTTATTGAAGTATAGTTGATTTACAATGTTGTGTTAGCTTCAGGTGTACAGCAAAGTGACTCAATTATATATATCTGTTCTTTTTCAGATTCTTTTCCATTATAGGTTATTACAAGATATTGAATGTAGTTCCCTGTGCTATACATTAGGTCCTTGTTTACCTATTTTATATATGGTGGTGTCCATCTGTTAATCCCATACTCCCAATTTATCCCTTCCCCTTTGGTAACCATAAGTTTGTTTTCTATGTCTGTGAGAATGTTTCTGTTTTGTAAATAAGTTCATTTGTATCATTTTTTTTAGATGACACCTGTAAGTGATAGCATATGATATTTGTCTTTCTCTGTCTGACTTACTTCAGATAATCTCTAGGTCCATCCATGTTGCTGCAAATGGCACTATTTCATTCTTTTTTATGGCCAAGTAGTACTCCATTGTGTATATATACCACATCTTCTTTAACCATTCATCTGTCGATGGGCACTTAGGTTGCTTTCACGTCTTGCCTATTGTAAGTAGTGCTTCTATGAATACTGGGGTGCATGTATCTTTTCAAATTAGAATTTTCATCTTTTCTGGATATATGCCTGGGATTGGGATTGCTGGCTCATATGGTAGCTCAATTTTTAGTTTTTTAAGGAACCTGCATACTGTTCTCCATAGTGACTGCACCAATTTACATTCCCACCAACAGTGTAGGAGTGTTCCTTTTTCTCCAGCATTTGGTTTTTGTAGACTTTTTAATGATGGCCATTCTGACTGGTGTGAGGTGATACCTCATTGTAGCTTTGATTTGCATTTCTCTAATAGTTATATCATTATAATTATAATAATATAATAATAATTACAATAATAAAAAGATGCTTAGCGATGTTGAGCATCTTTTCATGTGCCTGTTGGCCATCTGTATGTCTTTGGAGAAATGTCTATTTAGGTCTTCTTCTGTCCATTTTTTTTTTTTTTTTTTTTTTTTTTTTTATAAGCAACTTTTTTTTTTTTTTTTTTTTAAGATTTCTTTATTGACTGATTGATTGCTATGTTGGGTCTTCGTTTTTGTGCTATGGCTTTCTCCAGTTGTGGCAAGTGGGGGGGCCACTCTTCATCGCGGTGCGCGGGCCTCTCACTATTGTGGCCTCTCTTGTTGCGGAGCACAGGCTCCAGACGCGCAGGCTCAGTAGTTGTGGCTCACGGGCCTAGTTGCTCCGCGGCATGTGGGATCTTCCCAGACCAGGGCTCGAACCCGTGTTTCCTGCATTAGCAGGCAGATTCTCAACCACTGCGCCACCAGGGAAGCCCTTCTTCTGTCCATTTTTGATTGAGTTGTTTTTTTTTTTTTTTGATATTGAGCTGTATGAGCCGTTTATATATCTTGGAAATTAAGCCCTTGTCAGTCGCATCATTTACAAATATTTTCTCCCAATCCATAGGTTGTCTTTTTGGTTTGTTACAGTTTCCTTTGCTGTCCAGCAGCTATTTTTTAAGCTCCTTGTTTGTGTCAGGTACTGGAGCAGTTACTGGGGATGGTGACAAGATTCATGCTTCCTGCCTTCCCTCAGCTCATAGTCTAGTGTGGAAGGTAATAAAACCAGTAATTACAGTGTTGTGGGGTGAGTACAACAATGGGGCAAGTACAAAGTACTCAGAGGCACCCAGCAGGGGTATTGAACCCAACCTGGGGAGTGCCATCAGGGAAGGCTTCCTGGAGGAGGTGAGGTTGAAGCTCATTCCTAAAGAAAGAATTGGTATGTATTAGACAAAGAAGAGGTACAAGGATGTTATAGGCAAAAACCTGAGGTGAAAGAGAGGAGATGGGGAGCTCCTTTCAAGACAGCCCATTCCATCTTGGCTGTATCTTTGCATATGCCTAACTTGCCTATGGTCGTATACCTAGGAAGCAAAGCTGTCTGACTCCAGAGACAATGCTGTTAGCTCCCGCTCCACATTCCCTTTCTTCCTCTGGACATTGTTGTGTCTGGATGTGATGCCTGGAATTGTCACTTTCTCAGCACCATGAGGGAAGCCAGCCCTAGGGCAGCACTGATTCACTGAGGATGAACAGTGGAGAGATGTAAAGAACCTGAGTCCTTGGTGACAAAGTGCAGCTTCTGAATCAGCCAGCCCTGGAATCAGACTCACCCCTGCTGCTCTTAAATAATATAATGTTTGAGAGCATAGGGTTGAATCCCTGCTCTGCCTCTCACCGGTCATGTGACTTTGGGCAAGGTAACTTCCATGTCTTGGCTTCCTCATCTATAAGATAAGGATAATAATAATTGATAATAATGGTACTTCCCCAGTGAGTGAGGTTGTGAAGATTACATGTGTTAATGCATGTCACGAGCATACAATAATGCCTGGCCTTCGGAAGTGCCAACAGATGGAAGCTATTAGTATTGCCAACACACATTTCCGGAGTCGGCTCACACTCCCAGCCTTTTCGAAGCTCTCAATTAATAACAGAGGGACTTGGGCTAATCACAGTGCAGGCCGATCAGCGCTGTGATACAGCCCAGAGCGGGAAGCAGTTAACTTTTGCAGTGGTAGCAGGTGAAGGTCCACGGAGGCCATGTGTTTGAGCAAGGACTGAAAACACGAGTGGAAGTTTAAGGCCAAGGAGGAGGAGGAAAGGCTTTCCTGGCAGTGAGAGCGGCCTGAGCAGGGCATGAAAGTGTTCCAAATGTTTCGTAAAGGTCAAGTGGTTGTTGTGGTTAGAACCTCAGGCGCGGGTGCGTGTGTGTGGAAGGAAGGTGGTGAGGTTACGTGTATGGGTTGGGGCCAGGTGTGGAACCCAGACTCAGGGGTTTGCTGTCAGTCTTAAAGGTGTTCCACAGAACCACAGTCCTGAGGGATGCTACCTGAAACTGGGTTTCCGTGGTGGTCAAGTCAGGTGTGGAGACGCTTCGATATTGCAGTCCCGGCAAAGACCAATGCACGTGAGCCTCATAAGGGCTCTGACAAGTCCTGCAGGAGCAAAACCTGTTTAACTTGGTTGAACCCAGAGTTTTACAAACTTATTCACCATCAGGAGCCCTTTTTTCACCTAACATCCCTTCCTGCAGGTCACACTTTAGGGGAGACACTTCAAGGCACTGGGGAGCTATCAAAAGGTCTGAAGCACAGGAGTGAGGGATCAGTTGTGTGTTTTCCAGAGATTCCTTCTAATTATTTAAACAATTAGGGCAAATTAAGTTGCAAGTAAGCGGAGCAAAGGCTTGTCTTGCTCAGCTGAGGATCTCTTATTTTAAATGGGTGACTTCTCTAGGCTGTGTCCCTCTTTGAAGGTCTTCTACCTTTCAAGTATCTGAAGCAGGGAGATTTCCAGCAACGTACTGTAGTTTTTCTTCTGACCTTTTTGCTGTGGCTCTTTAAAGCTGAGGGTCAGATAATTCAGGCTTAGCACTTGGATTGACACTTGAAAGCTACGATGGGGGTTAAAGGTTATAGTCACTGGAGCTGCAGTTTGACTTGGAAATTTTTTTTGAGGTTTTTTCTTTTCATTCTTTTTCTTCCTTTTTCTTTTCTCTCCTCTCTCTCTCTCTCTCTTCCTCCCTCTCTCTCTCTCCACAGAAGGGCCAGTTTAAAATGATGCTTTCCAACTTGTCAAATACTACTGAAGGTGGAATATGTGATAAGTAGGTTTTTTGAGATGGTTTTGGCTAAGGCTGAAATTTCTCAGTCACCTGGAAGGGGGAAGGAGAGGAGACATATGAAAAATACAGATTCTAGGGAATCTGCTTCTGGGGTGATACAGATGCACAGTAAACTTTGAAAGCTACAGTCCTGGGAACCTTCAGATTTTACACATCCAACTTACAGACACGAGGTGGGAACCCTCATGCTTAGCCATCTATCTCTCCTCGGTGCGGCTCATCCCTGCCCAGTCCCCAGCCCCGGGGTGCTCCCCCCAGTATTCAGAGCAGACCCTACCCCAGTCCACACAGACTCCGGCCCCATCACCTGGATCTTCACTTCCTTTCCTTGTGCTCACTCCCCTGCTGCGACCACTGTTCTTGCTGCTGGGGGGGCGGGGTTGGGTGAGGATTGGGGCTCAGGTGCAGCAGCGAGCACTTAGGGGTGATAGACATGGTGATGGAGGTGGTGGCGAGCATTGTTAGGGATTAATGCTCTCGGTGCTGGTCCGGCCCAATAGTGCGATGAGTGGTCCCATTTTATGGGTATCTGACTTCCCTATGACCTCGTGCTGTAGGATGGAAATGTAGGGAAATTTGCTCTGTGTGGGGTCCCAGGGGCCCCTCCTCCCTTCTGGCTGGGTTCATCTGCCCCACCTTTTTTTTTAACCTCTTCATCACTGGAACGTTGCCTTTGTCTTCCAGGCTGTGACAGATCGTCTCCTGGAGCTAAGTCATCGGAGGCAGTACTGGTGATAACAAATCCTATGACTGTTCTTCTCATCCCCCAACCCCAATTCTGCTCTTAAAGAAAACATCCCATCTCCTACCACACTGGGATCCCCATTTAGGAGGCCTTATCTTGCTCCTTATCCTAGAGAACTATCCTAGCTCTTGGGAAAAAAAATGTTTCAGGCTGGGCTAATTATTGAAGAGATCATTAACTGTTTCCCTGCTTGGAGCTATTGCTGCCCTAGAGGTTTTGTCTCTGTCTTAGGTGGCTCGGGGCTTTCATAACAAAATACCATAGACTGGGTGGCTTAAACAATAGGGAGTTATTTCTCACAGTTCTGGGGACTGGAAAGTCCAAGATCAAGGTGCCAGCAGGGTTGGTGTCTGGTGAGGACTCTCTCTTTGGGTTGTAGATGGCCACCTTCTTCCTTGTCTCTGCATGGCCTTTCCTCAGTACATGCACGTGGAGAAAAAGAGAGGAAGCCACCTCTCTGGTGTCTCTTCTTATAAGGGTACTAATCTCATTGTGAGGTCTCCATCCTCATGACCTCATCGAAACCCAATTACCTTCCAAAGGGCCCATCTTGAGCTACCATCGTACTGGGGAGTAGGGTCTCATCATGAATCTTGGTGGGACACAGTTCAATCTGCAGCAGTCTCCAAGTCTGTGTTCCAAACATAGCTCATCTCTAAGAGAACTCATCCTCCCCTCCATCCTTCCTTTTCTATACTGTCACCCTGAGTGGTCTCATCCAGCCACATGACCTTAAATATTATATATATATTGGTCAGGATTCCTGACTGTGAGCAACCGAAAGGAATTCTGGCTGCTGTAAGCAAAACAATAAGTCTATTGAAAGGCTATTGGGGTGCTCCCAGTTTACATGGGAGCTGGGAGACCAGGCCCGGAAAACAGGTGGGGACTTGGCAGCAGAAACCTCAGTGAAGGTCAGGCCTCAGGGAGGGTCTCATCCTCATGCACCCTGGCCACCACCATGACTCTGACCTTTGAACACAACCTCCATCTTTGAGGCACTTGCTCCAGCTTCAAAGCATCGGGAATGAGGGTCTGATAGGCCCGTCGTAAATCACATGCCTGCCTCAGGAAGGGAGTGAGGTGCAAAAGACTTCAGTAACCCACACATTCCCCAGCTCAGCTGTTTTGGTCAGAGCTGCAGTAAATGGGGAATTAGCCTCCTGCCAAGATTACAGGAGAATTCTGTCAAAAGGGAGATCTGGGTGCTCTTTGGGGTTGGCTTTTAAGCCACAAAGCAATAAATATTCACTACACCATTTGTTTGCAGAAGGCTCCAGATTTAAACTCTTAGCTCTGGGTCTTCCCTGAGCTCCAGTCTTGTCAATTGCCTGCTTGACAGGGCCACTGGGTGTCTCATAAGCACCTTGAACTTAACACATCCAAAATAAAACACTTGGTTTTCTTCTCGCTCTCGCCCGAATCAGTAGTACCAGCCCCCACCATCTTCCCCATTTAAGTAAATAGGGCCACCATTCATCCAGTTTCTCAGATCAGAAAACGAGGTGTCAACTCCATTCCTTCCTTTGCTTGCTACATCTGTCCATCAGCAGGTTCTGTAGGCTCTACCCAAAATATAGCTGTGTATTCTCCACTTACTGTCATCTCTGTTGTTAATATCCACATCCAAACCACCACCAACTTTCACTGGACTACTTCATTAGCCTCTGAATTGGTCTTTTTGCTTCTCCTCTGACTTTCCTATAATCTATTCTCTCCACAGTGGCTTTCTAAAGCAGGAATCATATCCTGACTGTCGCTAAGTAGAACCTTAGAGGCATCTAAGAGTTTCCCTTTTCACAGAGAATAAACTCCAAACTCTTTGCCATGGCTTCAAGGGCCTCTACCTGATCTGGCCCTTTTCCATTTCTCCAACTTCATCTCATACCACTCCACCCCCCATACTTGTGGCACTCCCACCATGCTGGTCTTCTTTCCATTCCTGTAACATCCGGCCTCTATCTGGCTCTGACCTTGACTCCCGCTTATTGGAATGCCCTTCCCCCAGATCTTGGCAGGGCTCCTTTTCAGCACCCAGATCTAGAATGAAATGTTACCTCCTCTGAAAGTCTTCCTCTGGCCACCCAACCAAAGGTGCTCCCCATTTGGACTCTCTATCATATTACTGATTTATTGCCTTTACCGCACTTACTATCTGAAATTGTTCATTTATGATTTTCTTTGATGTCTGCCTCTTCTCATTAAAATATAAACTCACCAAAAGCAGGGTTCTTGTCTGTCTGTTCACTGCTGTGTTCCCACTGCCTAGGACAGTGTCTGGCATATGGTGGGCACTCAGTGGCTATTGGCTATTTGTGAATGATGGTCACTGATGCTACTGGTCTGGGGCTCTCCAAGCTCAGGGTCCCACTCAGGGCCGAGCTCCCTTGAATATGAGGGGAGGAGGACATGGCAGCAGCTTAGCGGCTGGAGCCTCTGCCTCTATCCAGCTGTGTGCTCACCAGCCCCACCTGGGCACCGTCCCCTCGGTTCTCCTGTGCCAGTGAATGGCCCCATGGTCTCCACCTTTGCCCAAACCCAAAGACCAGGTGTGACTTTCAATTCTCTCCACTTCCACATTCCCCACATCCAATCAATCACCAAGCCCTAAAAATCAATACAAAAAAGACAAACAACCCAACAGAAAATCAGAGCAAAGCTGTAAACAGACAGATCACAGAAGAGAAATATAAATAGCTATAAACATATGAAAAGATGCTCAACCTCATGGGAAAGAGCTCGGTAAAGTGACCCTACTTTGACTCCCTTAAGACTGATAGAAATTTATAAATATGGGTAAAATATCTAGTGTTGGGAAGGGGTGAGGAAATGAATGCTCTCATGCACTGTGGATGGTAACGTGAGTTGGCTGAGACTCTTTGGACAGCCAGTGAGTAGCGACCATCAAAAATCAAAATGGGGCTTCCCTGGTGGTGCAGTGGATAAGAATCTGCCTGCCAATGCAGGGGACACAGGTTCGATCCCCAGTCCAGGAAGATCCCACATGCCGCGGAGCAACTAAGCCCGTGCGCCATGACTACTGAGCCTGCACTGCAGAGGAAGCCCGCGTGCCTAGAGCCCGTGCTCTGCAACAAGAGAAGCCACCGCGATGAGAAGCCCATGCACCACAATGAAGAGTAGCCCCCGCTCGCCGCAACTAGAGAAAGCCCGCACAGCAATGAAGACACAACGCAGCCAAAAATAAATAAATTAAAAAAAAAATCAAAATGCACATACCCTACAACCCCCTCCTCTGCCCCCGTGCCACCTGTAGTTATCTATCCCAGAGAACCACGCACGCAAGTCATCAGAGAACAAGGATGAACATTGCAACGCTGTTTATAAAAGCAAAAAATTAGGCACAACCTAAGTGCTAAAACAGATGTTGGTAAAACAGGGGAATAGTTAAATAAGCTGGGTATTTCCTTCTTATGGTTCAGTGTGGTGAGCCAGTGGTGCAGTGGTTTAAAAAGTGCAATACACATCTTTCAATACTGACGTGAGAATGCCTCCAAGAAATACAAGACACACTAAATAAAAAACAGAAGCTGCAGAATATCCACAGTATAACCTTATTTATGTAAAAATAACCATAACGTATATTTATAATAATAGCTAGTATTTATTTATTAAGTAATAATAATAGCTCATATTTACACAGTGCTTACTGTGTACCAGACACTCTTCTAAGTGAGTTAGGTACATTAACTCATTTAATCCTTATAATAACTCTATGAGGTAGATACAATTATGATCATCAGCCCCATTGATAGATGAGGAAATTGAGGCACAGAACAGTTAAGCAACTTGCCCAAGGCTGCACAGCTAATAGATAATAGAGCTGGGATTCAAAACCAGATTGATTGTGTCTTTTAACTATTGTACTGGTGTGAAGTATTTGCTATGCTTTTATTAGTATTATCCTATTTTTACAGATAAGGAAACTGAGCTATGGAGAAGTAAAATAATTCACCCAGAGACACCCAGTTTGTAAGCAGAGGAGCTAGATTTGAACCCAGGTGTCTTACATCAGCACCTGTGCTCTTAACCGCTTTAATTTTTTTTTTCCTTAAGCAGATATTCATTTTTAATTATTATTAATTTATTTATTTATTTTTGGCTGTGTTGGGTCTTTGTTTCTGTGCGGGGGCTTTCTCCAGTTGCGGCAAGTGGGGGCCACTCTTCATCGCAGTGGGCGGGCCTCTCACTATCGTGGCCTCTCGTTGCGGAGCGCAGGCTCCAGACGCGCAGGCTCAGTGGTTGTGGCTCACGGGCCTAGTTGCTCCGCGGCATGTGGGATCCTCCCAGACCAGGACTCGAACCCGTGTCCCCTGCATTGGCAGGCAGACTCTCAACCACTGCGCCACCAGGGAAGCCCCCACTTTAATTTTTATATAGATCTATGGCAAAGGTCTAACTTCCAAACAACTGAGAAGAACACAAAGTATAAAGAGATTGTCTCCTTTGCCTCATCCCCACTCTTAATCCCTGTCTTAGACTTCTGGTGGGAGCCTTGCTAGGCAAGACAGCCATTTGCCTTCTCAACCTAGCAGAGGTGGGGCTGGGGCTAAGACTGGAGGCTGGGGTCAGAGTGGACCTGGTTGGTCCTGGAAAGACCGCCTTCTGGTGGCCACCCACAGTGGGAGGGGCCTCACTCGTGTGATTGGAGCACTGGGGGACCAGCCAGGTTGGGCAGATGGCAGAAGGTCTCCCAGAAATGCTGTGTGACTCCAGGTGGCGGGTGGCCTGGTCCCAGGTGCTGGGATGTGGAGCAGTCCTTGTGTTTTGCATGGGCTCTGAGCTCAGCGGTCCCAGGGCGCAAGTGAAACTGCCTGGTGGGCCTGCCGAGGGGTCTCCAGGGAGACCAGTGACGGCTGCTGTGCCTCAGCTTGGCAGAAGCTGGGATGAAATGCCACAGCTTCTGACACAGCCTCATGAGGACATCTACAAGCACTCCGGGGCAGGAAGGATTTTTACATGGAAGTTTGTACAAATAAGCTAGATTCCCCTCTGTAAACACTCAGTGACCCTCCAGGCCGCTAGGGGAATGAAGAGGAGTGAGTCAGATGTACGGGCTGCTCAAAGTCTGGTGACAGAGCCTGGGGTGATCCAGCTGCTGCGACCAGCTAGGAGTGTGTGAAGGTACCTGGTGGCTCAGTATAAAGGCCCTGTAGCCGGACAGGCTGGGACTGAAGCCTGGTACTGCTATTACCGGGGTTAGTGTAATGCTGGGGAAGCTACTCTGTCTGCTGAGCCTTGGTTTCCTCATCTGTGAAATGGAGACGATGAAACCATAGTAACTTCCCATCGGATTATCACGCAGATTAATAAATGAGATAACAAGTGCGAGGCAGGCAGATAGGTGAGTAGGCACTCAATGTATGTCAGCTATTATTTATTTTAAAAGTCATTGTCGGGCTTCCCCGGTGGCGCAGTGGTTGAGAATCTGCCTGCCAATGCAGGGGACACGGGTTTGAGCCCTGGTCTGGGAAGATCCCACATGCCGCGGAGCAACTAGGCCCGTGAGTCACAACTACTGAGACTGCGCATCTGGAGCCTGTGCTCCGCAACAAGAGAGGCCACGATAGTGAGAGGCCCGCACACCGCGATGAAGAGTGGCCCCCACTTGCCGCAACTAGAGAAAGCCTTCGCACAGAAACGAAGACCCAACACAGCCATAAATAAATAAATAAATAAATAAATAATTAAAAAAAAAAGTCATTGTCTCTTTGTCAGCAGATTTCATGGTTTGCATTCCCTTCATGATCCTTTTTAAAGTTTTTTTAATTGAGATATAGTTGATTCACAATTTTTAAAAATTATATTCCATTTATAGTATTGTAAACTATTGGCTATATTCCCTGTGCTGTACAATATATCCTTGTAGCTTATTTTATGCATAGTAGTTTGTATCTCTTAATTCCCTACCCCTATCTTGCTGCCCATCCCACCCCTTCATGAGCCTTTGCAGTCTGGCTTTTGGCTCCTTCATGTCCTCAATACTGTTCTCCCCTTGGGACACCCCTGACCTGCTAATAACCAAATCCAACAGCACCTCTTCTGTTTTCATCTTTATTTCTCATCTCTGCAGACTCGGCCGCCAGGGATGACTCCTTTCATCTTGAAAATCCCCGCGGTGTCTGCGATTCTGCAGTCACTGCGTTTTCTTCCAGCCTCTCCGGTGGCTGCTCCAAGTTTGCCTTCACGGGGTCCTCTTCTCCCCTCTCCCTCTGGGCTCTGTCCTCCCGCCACCGCTGTTCTCACTCCAGGCTTTCACTCTCCTAGCCCGCATTTTTAACCATCATTTATATGTGGTGCTCTAGTATCTCTGGGTCCATTCCTGAAGTCTCCCCTGAGCCCTAGACTTGAATACACACATTGGGTGGTGTGCAGGACCCATCTAAAATTCGGCCCCTCCTCTCTGCCCTCAATGTTGGTTAGTGGAGCCAGCACCGGGTGGCAGCCCAAGCCGAAACCTCGGAGCTCTCTTGGACGCCTCCCTTCCCTTCAACTCACACAATCCCATAAATTGCCAAGTTCTGTCAGTATAACCCAGTGGTAGGCTGAATAATGCCCCCCAAAGATATGTGTGTCCTAATCCATGGAAACTGTGACTATTACCTTACGTGGCAAAAAGGAATTTTGCAGATGTGATTGACTTAAGAATCTTGTAATGGGGAGAGTATCCTGGATTATCCAGGTGGGCCCTACATGTAATCACAAGCATCCTCATAAAGGGAAGCAGAGGGAGATTTGACTACAGAAGAGGAGGGAGGAGATGTGTCGATCAAAACAAGAAACTGGAGTGATTTGAGGAAGAGGTCATGAGCCAAGGGATGCATCAACCTCCAGACGCTACGAAAGGCAAGGAAATGGATTCTCCCCTGGAGCCTCCAGAAGGGACTGGCCCTGCTGACACTTTGCCTTCAGCCCAGTGAAACTGACTTCAGACTTCTGGCCTCCAGAACTCCAGGGGAACGCATCTGTATTGTTTAAGCCACAAAAATTTGTGGGAATTTGTTACAGCAGCCATCAGAAGCTAATACAACCCCCTTTTTAAAAAGATGTTTTTCCAATTTGTCCTCTTTTCTCCCCATCCTTACTATTCCTCATCATTTCTTGTCTGCATCTCTTCCTAAATCTTGCTGCATCCTGTAATGACTTTCATAACGTATATGAACAGCAGCCCATCACACCTAGAACTATGCCCAAGTCCCCCGATGTGACAGCCTGGGTCCGTCCGTGTGACAAGTCTCCTGCCTGTAGCTGCAGCCTCATCTTCTGCCTCTTCCTGTCTCACTCACTGTGCTTCAGTGCAGCCATTCTTAACCTGGGGTCTATGTACTGGCTTCATTCCTTCCCACCAGACCTTCGTGGCTAGGCTTCATAAAGTCTGTGAACTCCTGAAATTCAGGTCAGAACTTGTATGCACAAGTTGTACACTGTTGGTGGGAATGTAAGTTGGTGCAGCCACTGTGGAAAACAGTATGGAGGTTCCTTAAAAAACTAAAAATAGAACTACCATATGACCCAGCAATTCCACTCCTGAGTACATATCCGAAAAAAACAAAAACACTGATTCCAAAAGCTACACGCACCCCAATGTTCATAGCAGCCCAGTGGTAGGCTGAATAATGGCCCCCAAAGATATGTGCGTCCTAATCCATGGAACCTGTGACTATTACCTTATATGGCAAAAAGGAATTTTGCAGATGTGATTGACTTAAGGATCTTGTAATGGGGAGATTATCTTAGATTTTCCAGGTGGGCCCTACATGTAATCGCAAACCAAGACACGAAAACAACCTAAGTGTCCATCAACAGATGAATGGATAAAGAAGATGTGTATGTAGACAATGGAATACTACTCAGCTGTAAAAAAAGAACAAAATTTTGCCATTTGCACAACATGGATGGACTTGGAGGGTATTATGCTAAGTGAAATAAGTCAGAGAAAGACAAATACTGTATGATATCACTTATATGTGGAATCTAAAAAATACAACAAACTAGTGAATATAACAAAAAAAGAAGCAGACTCACAGATACAGGGAACAAACTAGTGATTACCAGTGGGGCGGAGGGGAATATAGGGCTGGGCAGTGGGAGGTACAAACTATTGGGTGTAAGAGGCTCAAGGATGTGTTGTACAACATGGGGAATATGACCAATATTTTGTAATAACTGTAAATGGAAAGTAACCTTTAAAATTGTATAAAAATAAAAATTAAAAAAAAAACTTGTCATGCACATGTGCTCATGTGTGGTCCTGGAGACAAGATTGACAGGTGGCCCTAAGCAGCTACTATGTCCCTAAGAAGATTGCATGCCAGTGACAGCTTTTAGTTCCCTGCACCTATCCCACTGCTTCGGCCCCGTATGCCCTCACTCCTGTGTTCCATCCGCCTGGAATGCCTTTCCCCCCAAATCGCCTCTTTCCATTCATGTCTCCACTCTGGACCATCCCCCCACAGAGGACCCTGGGGGACGCAGTACAAAGGGAGACCTTCCCTCCCCCACCTTTCCACTCAGGAACACACATGAGAATCCTCCTCCCATCTTTCTTGAATCTGTGAACCCCAAGGGAGGGACTTGGGGGCTCGAGTTCAAGGTATTTTCCCAAAGGACAACATTTTCCTTCCTAAGAGAAATTCTGGTGTCAGCCGTTAGATAATAATTTCCCCACCTCATTACCTAAACCACGAACCTGGAAGAAATAAATGTTATAATGCTGGTATTAGAGCTATGCTTTGGAGGCGAAGAGAATTGGGTGATTAATTCCAACCTGGAGGATTATGGCAGCTCCACAGAAGAAATGTCATTGGAGCCATTTCTCACTGAAGAATGAGAATGATTTGATAAGGGGAAAAGAAAGAAAGAAACGGGAGAAAGAGAGGCCTGGAGGCAGGAGAGGGCTTGGTGTGGGGATGGTGAGTTGTGCTGTTTGAACTCGTGGGTGTCTGGGCTGGGCTGTGGCCAAGAAGGTTAATGTGAAGAGGTTAATTCATCAGGGAAGGCCCTGCCTGGTGTGCTAAGGAGAATGGACTCTTGTGTGGGCAGTGGAAAGCCATCAAGGGTTTTTGAACAGGAGAATGATATAATCAGCTCTGTGTCTTATTTGCATTTGTATTCTCAGCCCCAACAGAGTACGTGGCCGTCATAGGGCACAAAGATGCTTTTGCACAAAAGAACGAATGCAAGGTTGACTCCGGATGAATGAATTGAGTTTGGAAGAGGCTGAAAAAGGGGGGACCTGTGAAGTACTTTTTTAGCAGTTCAGAGTGGAACGATGAGGCTGATCCAGTCTGGGGCGCTGGGGTGGAGAGCAAAGGACACTTAGAGGGTTATTATGAGAAAGGATTGACTGGGTTTATTGCTCATGAGGTGGGGGAGGGGCAGGGTAAGAAAGGGGATGTTTGGGGAAGACTGAGGTTTGTGACCTATGAGAGGGCGGATGGTGGCCCCATTCACCCAGTGGGGACCCCAGGAGGAGAAGCAGGTTTGGGGATGGAAGGATGGAGAAGAAAGTGAGGCTCTAAGGAGGCTAGTTTTGTGAGATCTCTCAGGTGCGGGGATGGAGTGGGGAAGTGGGGAGGTGACATCCTAAGTTTTACCAGTGTTCTGGGTTATGCACCCTCCTCCCGTTCCGGGTATCTCCCCAGAGAGAGAAGTCTACCCCGTACTTCCCCAAGGGCAGGAACCTCATTTGTTCTATCTCAGAACAAACCAGCCTTGAAACCAGCTCAAAGCAGTCATTTTTCATCCCTGTCCTCAGCCACCAGCTCCTCCCGGGAGCCCTCACCCTGTTATGTCTCAAGTTGGCATGGCCATCAGTTTGGACTGGGACAAGGTACTGTATCTCCTGGAGATTACCCTGATATGCTATCAGCAATGGGCTTTCACTTCGAGTCACAGTGTTTTTAAATGTCCAAGAGAGGAACAGCCCAACCTGATGGAATGTTAATTATTTGGAGATCTTGAAGGTATTTCCAGATCATAGTTAAACTATGGGGTACCCCCTAATCCCTTACCCCGGAGGTGCCCCAAGAGCCCTAGAGGGGGAGGTACGTAGGGAATAGTCATGTCCATTTTGGGACATAGACACCATGTCCTGTGGGACCCTGAGGGGACTGGGGCTCAACTAATTTCCCTGGGGTGTGCCTGGATATGAACTACTGATTTGATTCTATGTCCATCCATCCATCTATCCACTTACCCTTTCATTTCACAGATAGTCATAACAGGCCCATGCTAGGTGCTAGGAATATCAAGGTCATCAAAATAGAGTTGTGTACTTTGTTGCTTGGGCAGGGGAGTAAACAGGCACTGTCAGTGCTGAGGGCTGAAAGTTCAACTGTGGACCTGGTATAAGAAGAAGAGGTAGCTAGGTACAAAAGGGGTAAAGTATGTTCCAGAAAGGGGATGCAGCTGGTACAAAGGCCTTGAGGCATGAGAGGAGAAAGCACGATGAGTTCAGGAAGTCAAGTATTTCACTATAACCAGAGCATAGTGTGCCCACTCATATGTGTACGTGTGTGTGTGTGCATGGCCATGTGACTGTACATGCATGTACACAGGAACATAAATGTGCACATGAAACCAGCACACATGTATACACACAACATGCATTGGACGCATGGGCTTATATATGTGGGTGCATGTGTGTACGTGCATACACACTTGTGGCTGTGCACACGTGTATGTGTACATGCACTTGTGTCTGAGTGTGTGCGAGTGCATGCACGTGAGCGTGTGCATACTTAGGGTGGGGGAACGGGAGAGAGATGAGACTGGAAAATGTGGGCAGGGAGAGAATTACAGACTCCTTCTTCAAAGAGTTCAGGGTTTAAGAAACAAAAACCGGGAAGGGAATTGTTTCGCAGGCAACCTCTGCCCCCTTTCTGGACCTCTTGTCATCAAACAAACCTCCCCAAGGAAAGGAGGCACTGGCCGCCTTCATGGCGCAAGTTCAAGGAGGGCAAAGGGAGAATACCGAGTCTTAACCACTCAGTACGTTACACTGCCCACACCCCTGTTATTATTGCAAGAGGAAAGACTTACGATATTCCGGGTTCCTGAGTTCTACCTTTGCTCTTCTTCGGTTTCAAGTACATTGAGTGGTGCTCAGAGAGCAAAGGTGTCTCGAGTCTCCCCGGGCTAGTTCTCCCAACAGTAGAGAGCGAAGTTGCTAAATGGAAATTTTCCAGGCCAGTGTCTGACAACCTAGTGGTGCATTTGGGCAAAGGAACAAATGCAGAGCAAGCTCCCGCTCTGCTCCACGTGCGGCTCCCGCGCGTGCAGGTTAACTGCTGGTGTGGGACCTTCCTTCCGCAAGACTGGCATCCTAACGGGGCGCAGGAGTTGGGGGTTCACGCTGCTCAGTCTCCCCAGCCCAGCCCTGCAGGTTGACAGTGGCTAGTCTTGGGCCACCTGTGAAGCCTGGACAGTGGCCCCCACTTTTGTCCTGAGAGTCAGAGCCCTGGGATCCACCCCCCCAATGCCGTACCCCATCCCCTGAGAAGGGCAGGGTCTGGCCGTTACTCCGCCCTTCCTGGACCATCTCCTGGGAGCCTACTTTATGCCAGGCCCCGTGGGAGGCCAGTGCTGCCCCGCCTTGTGTTGCTTTCCTTGAAGAGATGGGGAAAGAAACACATAAACAAATTAAGTACAATATAGTGCAAGAAATGCCATAGTAGAGGAATGCTAAGATAACTATAAGTGAAAGTGTTCAATGTAAAGCTTAACACATGGTAGGTGCTTAATAAGTGTTTAATTAAAAAATTTAGGGTGCAGTGGAGAAGGACCTTGGCCTTTGGAATCAGACCCTGGCTCCAGCAGTGCTGGGAGGCCCAGTGACAATAACAATCACAATGATATTTAATATTTATTGAACACTTATTTGCAATAGGTATGGGGTGGGAGTGGGGAAAATAAGGGTAATAATAGGTAATGTTTATTGAGGGCTTACTAAGTGCCAGGCACTGGGTTTTAGCTGTTTACCTTCATTATTTTATCTGACCCTTAGACACAATCGCATGAGGTATATGTGGTGGGCAGGATAGCAGTCCCCAGAGATGTCCACATTCTCATCCCTGGAACCTGTGAATATCTTACCTTACATGGCAGAAATGTCTTTGCAGGTGTGATTAAATTAAAGATTTTGAGATGGGGAGAATATCCTGGATAATCCAGGTGGGCCCAATGTAATCACAATTGTCCTTGTAAGTAAAAGAGGGAAGCTGGAGGGTCCGTTCGCTGGCACAGAGGTGGATATGCTGTAGACTTATATCTATACTCGGAAGCACAGAGCCTATCTAGGGCTGGCAGATAG
The DNA here is from genome assembly GCF_949987535.1 of Balaenoptera acutorostrata. Classification (NCBI taxonomy): domain Eukaryota; kingdom Metazoa; phylum Chordata; class Mammalia; order Artiodactyla; family Balaenopteridae; genus Balaenoptera; species Balaenoptera acutorostrata. Next base: position 31,729,792 of record NC_080064.1, on the reverse strand, counting down.
TCTCATAGTCAAATAGTCTGTAGTGATGGCTTGAAATACTGTGTTGAGAAAGATATGGAGGCTGTGTTGGGAGGAAAGATGCAGTGCTCCATTAGCAATGTCTTCCACGGATGTGGGAAGGGAGGATGGGGTATATTAGTTGGTTATTTACCATCCTAACTCTGGTCCCCCGAGTCTTACACAGAAGAGGTAAATGAGGTCTAGTAAGGAAGCTGACTTGCTCATGCCTCCGCCTGCCCTTCTAACAGCAGCGTATTACTCATGGTGGCCAAATACCAGCTCCCATATGGAGTGTTGGTTTAAAAATGGGTATCTCTGCACCATCGGGTTCCTCTAAGTCTTGGATTCTAGTACCCACCTGAGCTGGCCCAGGTGTTTTGTAATTTTCTGTTGGAGCTTCCCCAAGGTATGTAGGCTGGTCTGCTGTGAGGTACTGAGCTGCTTCCCATCAGCCCTGGAATCATGGAGAGAGTGCTGGACTCGATCAACAAATCTGGGTTCAAATCCTGGCTCTACCACTTACTACTTGGACAAAGTGCTTGATTTTTCTGGACATGGGTTCCTCATTCGTAAAAAGGGATTAATGCTACTAACCTTGCAGGTGGTCATGGAGATGGAATACGATAACTGCAAGTGAAAATTTCCAGTGCAAAGCTTAACACATAGTAGGTGCTTAATAAATGTTTAATTTAAAAATTTAGGGTGCAATGGAGAAGAGCATGGACTTTGGAGTCGGACCCTGGCTCCAGCTGAGTGGCCATAGGCAAGTCATTCAATCTCTCCAAGCCTCAATTTCAACTCTGTCCTATGAGGAAAACAGTAACAATGGAATCAACTTCACAGGGCTGCTGGGAATCCTGGTTAGGCGCTTTGTGTAAAGCACCTGGTCCTGTGCAGGGCACGTGGTAGGTCTCGATAGACGTGAGTGTCTTTCTCTTTTCCTGGTCACTGGAGGGGTCAAGTGGAGGCTTTAGAGATCCCTGCATCTTGGGCTTGGTAATCTCTGAGGTCTCTCCTGCCTCTGCAAGGAGGAGACCAGAGGCCCCTGGGCTCAGCCCACCCTCCACCCCGGCCCCTCTTGGAGTCACAGCTTAACTAATTCTCCTCTGGTGGCACTTGGGCCTCGACTTCCCCTGTGGCTTCTGCTCCTGGTGTTCCAAAGTCTCAGGGGAGGTCACCCCAAGCTCCCCTGGATGCCATGAGGTCCAGCTGGGTCAGGCCAGCCCTCACCCTCCCAGGCACCCAGAGCTGGATTATGCATGGGGCAGCTGGGCAGATGGCAGCTGTATAAGGGGCATCATTGGACATGTAACCTGATAAAGATGATGGCATTTTCTAGAAATCCTCTTGGGATGAGACAATAAAGGAATACTTCGATAAACTGCTTGTCAGTGGGGGCTGAGACCCCAAGAAACCTGCTGAAGGAAGGAGACATGGTCTTCAGACTGCCTTCTAAGGAGCCCTGGCCTGGGCACCCGGAGGGCTTTGGCTTTGTGGAGTGGGGAATGCAGGCTTGGGGCCAGTGCTGGGTTGCTCACAACCAACAGAGGAGTGGTGGAGGAACACTGCCTTTTTTCTGTCTTTCTCCCACATAATAGCTGGCTTCGTGGGGGTTGGGGAAAGGAGAAGAGAGAGCATTTTTGGTCGACGGATGGGTGTGAGCAAAGGCAGAGGCACGGCCCATGGTGGAGGTCTCACAGCAGTGGAAACTCACCGGAGCTAGTGTAGAAAATGTCAACACGGTCCTCTCTCTCTTGGAGTTGGCTTAGCTAGTGTAGAAGATGTCAACATGGTCCTCTCTCTCTTGGAGTTGGCTTAGCTAGTGTAGAAGATGTCAACATGGTCCTCTCTCTCTTGGAGTTGGCTTAGCTAGTGTAGAAGATGTCAACATGGTCCTCTCTCTCTTGGAGTTGGCTTAGCTAGTGTAGAAGATGTCAACACGGTCCTCTCTCTCTTGGAGTTGGCTTAGCCTCTAAGACAATTGAGAACTTGTCTTTCTGAACAGGTTGTTGGAGTGCTATGCCATTTCCCTCCCTGGCCTCATCCACTGAGTGGATCCTTATCCTAAACCTGAAAAGAGGGCCTATGTTACTCCTGGAGTCTGAGACACACAGTGGAGTGGCGTCCAGCATGGGCTCGAGTACAGTTTGCAGCTGAGAGGCTGGCAGAAGTGGCTGTGGCCACACTGAACTTCTATGGGCCAGAGGGGTGTGAACAAGAGCCTACATCCCATGGACTAGGGTCATTTAAAAATAGATACCACCTGTGATGGTCAGTTTTATGTGTCAGCTTGTCTGGACCATGGTGACCAGATACTTGGTCAAATATTATTCTGAATGTTTCTGAGGGGTGCTTTTGGATGAGATTAGCATTGAAATTGGTGGACGATGAGTAAAGCAGATTGCTCACCGTAATGTGGGTAGGCCTCATCCAATCAGTTGAAGGCCTGAATAGCACAAAAAATTGGCTTCCAGAAAATTCTGTAGCATATGGCCTTTGGACTTGAACTGCAACATTGGCTCTTCCTGGGTCTCCAGGCTGCCAGCCCATCCTGCAGAATTTGGACTTGCCAGCCTCCATACTCATGTGAGCCAATTCCTTAAAATAAATCTCTTTATATATGAGAGATATATAAATATATATCATATTGGTTGTGTTCTTCTGGAGAACACTGACTAATATATCACCCAAAGGGCTTCCTGCCTGGGATGAGGCAACCTCAGCAGAAGGATGCTGGAGGGTTACTCCTGGATGCAGACTTGCGGGGGAAGCAGTCATATGGGCCATCCTGTTAACGCACAGGATGACCAGTGGGATGACAGGCATTGCCTACATCGAGGGGGCTGCTGTTTTGTATTCCCAGTAAGAGTATTTTCAAGCAACCCATGAAAGCCACTTACTCCAAATGTTTTGTAAGAGAAAGAACTCATCAGGATATAGGGGTACCTTACAGGCCCCAAGAGAAGAAAGCCCAGTGAGGAGTCTCAAGACAGATGTAGGAACCCAGGCCCATCCTCTCTCCATCTCCATCCTGTGGCATCTTGTGTTGTTCTCTCTGTGGGGTGACTCTCTTTGCTTGCTCAACATTCCACATTACCTCAAAATGTCTTCCCCATCCATGGGTTCAAGACTACTACCCACCAACTACCATTTGTGTCTCTTAGTTCAAATTTCCAAGAGAAATCTGATTGGCTGTTGGCTAGCCAATGGACTGCCTCCCTGGGTCAGGTGCTCCCCTCCCCCTCAACGACCAGGGTTGCCCTGGTAACACATGGTATCTGGGCTGCTCCCTTCCGGGGCTGTGAGTGGAAGTTAAGTGTGCAGGAAGATTATCAACAGTAATCAAAGGGCTGGCGTGGCTACAGTCTGCAACACATGAAGATTGTACTGAAAGACGAGGTTGTGAAGGGCATTTGGAGCTAGATCATGGAGGGTCTTGAGTGCTGTATCAAGGAGTTTGAGCTTTAACTCCTGTGACCAGGACCTGTGAAGTAACATTCATCAACAGCTGCATCCCTTCAGGTCACTGCCAGGTGGCTCATTTACCTGGCTAAGTAGTCTGACTGAAAGGTGGCAGATAGCTGGGGAATGCTCTGAAGAATGTGCCTTTTTTGATGGACGCCTGAAATGATGCTCAGGCTTTGGAATGATTCACTTCAAGGACTCTTGGCTTTTGTATGTTTCAACTCTCAATTGCAACACTCCACTAATGTGGTTTTTTGCATTGAATTAAAATTAATCTAATACTTGACAACTCTGGCTGGACGCCTGCCAAATATGGAGACTGGAAATGCTTCCTGTAAATTCTGCCACAGCGGATTCTTACGATTCAGGGAACATCTCATTTATCTCACTGCTATGCACTCCTGACCCTAATTCTCTGGAGATTCCTTCTGTAAGACCTTGCACAAACGTGAGCATGTTCCACAGCAGTTACTTTTTCAAATCTGTATCATCTCTGGGGGCCAGGATCATCTGAGGTGCAGGGAAAGGGTCATTTAGATGAACCAACTCTGCTCAAAGTCAGTCTTGGATTTTTTCCAGTAATAATCTCTTTTGTCATTAATGGCCTGCTGGGTGAATCTTATTATATCTCCTTAAAATAATTTAGATGCTAATATCTCCCAGTGACCATTATGTGGGGAACGCAGGGCTGGAGGTGGTGGTGAGGACTGAAAGCTGTCTTCATTCTACTCTCCTTTTCACAGCTGGAGACCCTTGTCCTATGGACTTAGAAAAAGCTGCCCTAGCAACTAGGATTTTCACGCCTTTGGCCTCAAAATGCCTTTCATTGGTATCCCAAAAGTTCTACTTTCTGAATGAGGAGCCAGGCTTCTAGGTGGGCAACCCCAGGGGATTCTGGGTGAATATTCCAAGAGAATTCTGGCTAAACAATGGAAGGACAATTGTATTTTTGATCAGATGTGAGCTTGAGGGTGGGTTGGGGAGGCATGAAGGAAGAGGAAGGGTCTGGCAGTCAGGAGGTATGACTTCTGTTCTAGGTGTGTCACTACTAGCCGAATTCCTCCCTCCTTCCCTCCCTCCCTCCCTCCCTCCCTTCCTTCCTTTATTCAACAGCTATTGATGCCTACTCTGTGTCAGGTCCTGTGCTGGTTCTGAGAAAACAGAGACAGACAAGCCATCATTCTTCTTCAGGGAGATCACAGTTGTGTGTGACTTTCTCCTTCCCGAGCCTCAGTTTCCTTATCTGTAAGGGGGAAAGTTGGAGTAGAAGTTTCTCGGAGGGCTCTTCCAAGGTCAGTGCTCTGCCACCGTAAGAACCTTGATAACTGGCACCTTTTCTTTGATCTCATTCACTAAACTCTACCCACGCATTGCCTCGTGGGCCAGGGATGCCGGCTTGCCGTCAGTATCCTGCCCTTGAGGAGCTCAGGGTCGGTTGGAGCAGAAACACACATGAGCTGGTGGTAAATGGGCCAATGCATGTTTGTTCAGAGCCCTGTGGGAAAGCTGAGGAGGGAACAAACAGCTTTGCTTAGGGATGCTGATTGTGAAGCTGGAGGCTCCCCGAGTTTCATGGGTTCCAACCTCCTAGAATCCCCAGAAAATCCCAGCCTGATTCCACCCGACTGTTTAACTCCTTTAACTGGACAAAGGGTTGTGTGGCTCTTTTCTAACTCTTGGGACCTCCCCTCTGAGTCAACCCTGGGGAATCATGTTGAAAAATAGGCAGCTGAGTCTGCACTGAGGTTCTTGATTTTGAGCACCAGGGAATATGCCACCACTTAAAAACAAAGTGTTTTTAATGCTGTTGATATTTTAGGAGAAATATTTATTGTTGGATGCTGGAGAGTACGCCAGTGTTGTTTCTTAGAACAGGAAGAAGTGTGAGATGTGAGTATCAAGCTTGATTGTGTAGCATATGGGCCCCATTAGCCAGGGGGAGGGGTCAAAATGACATCCCAATTATTGTTCTAAGGATGCTATGTCCCTAGCTCTGTCTCCGGCTACCCATGGGAACCTGGAGCTGATTTATCCCCATAGGTCCTGGGAGTTCCTGGCTATCTTGGTTTGGGTTCCCCCAGAAACAAGGTGTATTAGTGAGGATTCAATCAGAGCAGTGCCGCTGCCACCAGGAAGAAGCAAGACCACCATGTCCGTCTCCTAGTAGGGTTTGCCTGAGTAATACTTTTTTAAAAAAAAATTATTTATTTATTTATTTATTTATGGCTGTGTTGGGTCTTTGTTGCTGCGTGCAGGCTTTCTCTAGCTGTGGCGAGCAGGAGATACTCTTTGTTGTGGTGCGTGGACTTCTCCTTGTGGGGCACGGGCTCTAGGTGCGCAGGCTTCTGTTGTTGTGGCATGTGGGCCTCAGTAGTTGTGGCTCGCGGGCTCTAGAGTGCAGGCTCAGTAGTTGTGGTGCACGGGCTTAGTTGCTCCGCGACATGTGGGATCTTCCTGCACCAGGGCTCGAACCCATGTCCCCTGCATTGGCAGGTGGATTCTTAACCACTGCGCCACCAGGGAAGCCCCTGAGTAATACTTTAATACTGAACTTTGTCTCTGATTTTTCTTCTGGGAGGTTATATATCCACATTTAAGGGATTTGTTACAAGGATTGGACTTTACACATTGTTGGAGTCTCTGTAAGGTGCAGTTGTAGCACCTAATACTGGAGGTTGATGTCTGGAGGGCAGGCAGTCGGGGAGGGAAGACGGATGGAAAGGGAGTGGGGGCAAGGGCAAGCTGGAGCCCGCACCCTCGAGCTGGGACCCCCGCAAGAACGCTCTGAAATCAGGGTCTGTTCTTGTTGCTTCTGATGGCAAGGGGGGGAGTCCTTTGTCGCAAAGCTAAACACATCTGCCTGACTGGCCATCAGAGAAGTGAAGGAAGGTCCAGGGGAAAGTGGAGCAGAGGTGGATCTCACACCACCGGCAGGTGAGTCAGCCCCTCAGCCACAGCGTGTGCGAAACACGAAATAGCCGCTGCTTCCCTTCCGCCCTCCAAACCTCCCACAGGAGTTTCTTTGCGGCCAACCTTAACTGGAAACATTGCGGAAATGCAGTTCTGGAAAATACAGATTAACCTAGTCAGGCTGACTCATTACAAAATCACGAAACAAGGATTCAAGTCCCAGTGGTTTATCTGGGAGCTGATCCCAGGAAACATTGAGGGGTGGGGCGTGGTGAGGAAGAGGAACAAGGAAGGGAAGAACCAGCCCACGTGGTCACCTGGAGCGGGATCTCCCGGGAACTCTGGGAGGCAGCCTGAACACGGCTCAGAGTTATCTTTCCCGCGGGCTGAGGAAGCCTGGGTATGGTCTCTGATCTAGTTGAGGGTTGCTTCCATCCAGAGAGAAGGCATTCGGGCAGGAAGTTTCAGGTGTTCATTCATGTTTGCAGCCTTTAGGGGTGATGGGGAAGCTGGGGGCGGGGCTGAAAGGATTCCTCTTACACGGGGGCTTCACTTATATGATATCAGCTACCAAGTGTCCCACCATTTTCTCAAGCTCTTGCTTTGGCTACGGTGGTGGCAGCTCCTTCTGCCTCCTGTAGTCACTTGAAGTGGACAGAGTTACTTCCGTACCCACTACAGCTGCTTTACAATGTGGTCCTGCCAGTGGGGCTGACCTGGGTTCACTCTCAGGCTTCTCAGAGATTTTGGGGAAAGAGTTGATTATGTATTAATTTGTTCTTGTCTGGCTCTCTCCTGGATTCAGCTGAACATGGCCCAGTAGACATCTGCTGGCTGACCATGTTGTTTTCTGAACCAGACCTCTTTTCTGACCAAGACCCATTCACACGGGCTCAGGGTGTGCTCTGCTGGGCAGACCTGGGCTCCGCTCCACTCAGGCCCAGCAGGACCACGACTCAGCCGAGGCTTGGGGCCTCAGAGCCCCCAGGATCTCTGCGTATCACAGCTGAAAGGGATTCGGAGGAAGGAGAGAGCATGTTCAGGGGCCAATCCAACTCACCTATCGCCCTCACTTTACAGATGGAGAAGCTGAGGCCCAGAAAGGAGATGGATTTTTCTGGGGTCACATAACCATTTAATGGGGTCCCAGACTGTCTGCATCCACAACCAGCTGATTTCCTGTAACGCCGTGTTCTGTACCAGGACAAAGTGTCTGGGTGGCTGCTGCATCGGAAATCTCTTTTGTGAATGACTTTGAACCTGTTTCAAATCCTGGTGTAGACATGCCCTCAGAGACAGTCCATCCAAGTCAGAAGAGCTCGGACTCCAGACTCAGAGAGCCTGGGTTCGAATTCCAGCTCACCCCTTATGTGACTTTGGGAAAATTACTTAACCTATGTGTCTCACTTCCTCACCTGAAAAAGGATAATAAAACGTATCTCTCGGGGTTGTTGTCCAGATTAAATGTGCTAATGTACATAGAACACGTAGCACATTTCTCTAGGACATAGTAACTCTTCAGTAAGTAGTGATGATGATGATTATTGTTGTCGTTGTTATTGTTGATGTCACGGCCATTTGCCTTCACTGCAGGGGCAGCTGATCGCACTGCCTGTGTAAGTCTGTCTAATCAGGGGTTCAATTTTAGGAATCCCATTGTTACTGTACATCTAAGCCCCCCTTCCAGCCCTGCCAATATCAGTAATAAAATTGATGCTTTGATTTCTACTTATATACATGCTTTGATGTCTTACTCTTTTGTATTCTCTTTAGTTAGTTCAGAGCCTGGATGGGGAAACCAGAAGTATTTATTGAGCCTGCTCAAACCCCAGTAATGTTCAGTGTGGACATGATGAAAATTCAAAGAAGAAAAAAAATTAGCCACAATTGTGTCACCCGGAAATAACCTCCTTAAGCTTTTTCTTTGCGAGTCTATATATTTTTAACCAAAGTTGTATTATGTTGTATGTTTTATAGGTAGTTTTTCACTGAAAGATGGAATGAGTTCCTCTTCAACAAGTATTTTTTCTCAACGTGATTTTTAATGGCTGAATGTTTTTCAATTGTATGCGTGTTCTGTGATTTAGTGAGCCAGTCTCCCACTGGTGATGAGCCAGGTATTTTCTGTTTGCCCTCAAGTCCACTCTTCCTCCTTAGCATGGACCCATCAACAGGCTGCTGTGCCCTAAAGCACTGTGGGCCCCCAGTGTGGCAGAGAGGAGAGCAGAGCGCATGTGAAGATCCTGATAAGGAAGGGAGGACAGACTGGGCTATGCCAGGCGGATCCTCTCCTAAACTCACCCGTGAGGGTGAGGAGGGGAAAGCGCCCAGCAAAGAACCAGAAGCATTTAGACACACTTCCTCTGTGTAGACCAAAAGGAGTGAGGAAGAAAAAGGCCATGTAAAAAAAGACTTCCAGGGACTTCCCTGGTGGTGCAGTGGTTAAGAATCTGCCTGCCAATGCAGGGGACATGGGTTCAAGCCCTGGTAGGGGAAGATCCCACATGCCATGGAGCAACTAGGCCCGTGCATCACAACTACTGAGCCTGTGCTCTAGAGCCTGCGAGCCACAACTACTGAGCCCGTGGGCCACAACTACTGAAGCCTGCGCGCCTAGAGCCCATGCTGCACAACGAGAGAAGCCACCAAAATGAGAAGTCCGCGCACCGCAATGAAGAGTAGCCCCTGCTCGCCACAACTAGAGAAAGCCCACGCGCAGCAACGAAGACCCAACACAGCCAATATATAAATAAATAAATAAATAAATAAATAAATAAATAAATAAATAAAAGCACAAAGATTTGTATTAAAAAAAAATTCCAAACACTGGAATTTTGGAATTCCACCTTACCTTGTTTAATTGTCACAGCTAACCTGTGAGGTAGGTAATGTTACTGTTTCCTATTTTACAACTAAGACTGAAGCTCAGACAAGTAATTTGCCCAAAGTCACACAGCTAATGGGTCACAATGCCTGGCTCCTGACCCCAAGTTTTCCCTCTCTGCATGGATTCTGAATGTCTTAAAATGTTTGAAGGAAGGTTGCCAGAGTGTGGTGGGCCAGGCTCTTGGCACTTCTAAGGCCGGGCTGCCCGAGAACCCAGTGAGAGGGGAAAGAAATGGTAGTGAGCAGAAGTGCAATTCTTGCTCAGAATCTGTGAGGGTTGCCATCGGGGTCTCCTGGCAGACCCTGCACTCATTGCAAGCCCCAACCTTGCCTGTCCCGGTTTCCGCCCGTGCCCCTGCGCTCCGCCTACCTCTGTGCCTTTGCAGGTGCTCTTTTCTCTTCCCAGAATGCCTTCTCTACCTATCATTCCTTGTGGACATTTTCTGTCCTTGAAGGAACAATTGAAATGTTCTCCACTTCCACAAAGCCTGTCTTCACCCCTACAGCTGAACATGCTCTCTCCTTCCTCTGAATCTCTTTGATTTCTGCATGGAAGTGGACCATGAACCCCACGGGTGCCTCCGGCAGAGCCCTTCCCCCTGGCTTCAATGGCAACAGCTTGCCCTTAGAGGCTGTGCAGCTGTTTGTCAAATCACATCAGAAGCAAGGAATTTTGCCTTTTGATGTTGTCCCGTGCATTCCAAGATGGGGGTGGGGGGGCGCAGGTTCTGCTCAAAGTCTGCAGAAGTGCTTCTAGGGAGCCCCCCCACCAACACACACACACACACACACACACACACACACACACACACACACACACACCAGCTGCAGGCCTGGCACTGTGTGTACGTGTTGTGTACACGACCTTCACGATGGTTTTCTCCTGACCCTCATAATAGTCCCTCCCAACCTTCCCCACCTCACTACCCCTCTAGGTATCAGTTAGCTATTGCCGTGTAACAAAGCACACCAAAACCTAGTGGCTTAAAATGACAATTTGTTGTTTCTCATGATTCTGTGGGTTGACTGGGTTCAGCTGAGTGGCTCTGATCCCCACACTGGAACAGAGGTCACTCCTGTGGCTTCATCCCAGTGTGCAAGATGGTTGGTGGTCTAGTTTGAGCTTCTCTACATGGCAGCTGGCTTCCAGAGGGAAAAGTGTTAACTCTCACAAAGCCTGCATTCTGTGGTCAAAGCAAATCACAGGTCCACCCAGATTCAGGGGGAGGGGAACTAGTCTCCACATCTTGACGTGAAGGGCAGCTGTGCACAGAGGGATGGGAGGAATTGTTGGTGGCCATATTTGGAGCCTGGCTCCCCTCCCCTCCCCCACCTCAGGCTTGGCTTCATCCTGCAGCAGCCTCCTAACAGTTCCTCTGCTTCTGTCCCTTCTCCTCCACTCTATTCCTTAGCCAGAGGGATTACTCCAGGATGCAAATCTCAGCACATAACTATCTTACTGTCCTTCTGTGGCTCCCATTGCCCATAGACTTAAGTCCAAGTTCCTCAGCCTAACATCTCCCAAAGTGCCCTTGAAGCCTCAGAGTTTGTTAATTTCCTCCCGCTTAAGCCTCACCTCTGGCAAAAGTGTTGACTGTTTGCCAGAGGTACCACGATTCTCCATGTGTCCGTGAATGGCATAGGCTGTCCTTCGTCCGAGAATGCTCTCCTCTGGCTTTATGGTTTATTCCTCCTTTTGCTTCAGGCTCTTGCTCAAAGGCCACCTCTGCCACAAAGCTGAGAGAGTCAGTTCTTCCTCCAGCTTCTAGAATGGTGTAAATTTAGTTAGCCCAGGTCACACTAGAGCACAATTACCAAACTACTGTAGTTCATCACTTCTGAGATTTCCCACGTGTTCACATCTCTGCAACTGGGATGCATTTTCAGCAGGCATGACCTTGTCACAATTGCTGTTGGAAGGGTAACAGTCATGATGTGGTCACCATTGCCTACGTATGCCAGAAGGGGACCGCTATTCCTGGTGACTCGTGCAGACAACACCAACCCCTCCATGGTCCCGTCATAAACCAGTTAGGGCCCATTGGAGGAAGGAATATGAGTCTGGGTTCTTGTTTGTAAATCTTCTGTTGACACCTTCTAATACGACCAAGAAGGTCTAGAATTGAATGCAAAATGGGTGTCAGCAGCTTGGAAGAAAATCCCAGAGATGGTAGTGGACCCCTCTTTGAAGAAATGCAGCATCATTTATGCTCTTGATGTCACAGAGAACAATGTTATATGAAAAAAAATGTGGCCATAAACCACTCTAGGTAGAAAAGTGATTCAGGAGATTTGGACTCTGTGAAGAAGCTTTAGAGACCTTAACCAATTAATTTTGCTGATAGTTTTCTTTTTATGTGTATGCCCAAGAATGATATATGATATAAAAATGTCTAAGTTGAATAGAGTTCATTAGATGAGAATAAAATAAAAATTCAGTGATAAAAAGCATTGTATTGTATTAGTTTCATTTGCAGCATTTTTCTTTCTTATTAGTGCAAAAATAATGTTGCATTAATAATCAATGCTATTATATATTAATGGAAATATGGTACTTATTTGGGCAAGTGTCAGGATTCTCTTACCAAATCTAACCCCTGCAGGGCAGGGACCATGCCATTCATCTTGTAGCCTCCAGACTAGGCATCTACAAATATCTGTCAAGTGAATGAATTTAATTCTATTCCTACAGGAAGAGATGAGGAAGGAGAGGCTAGAGAGGTCTGAAGGCTTACCCAAAGTCACACTGCAGAATTGGAATTTGAACTTGAATCTATTCAAACTCCAAGATCAGTGCTTTTTCCCAACATGTATCAATTAGGTTTGTTTCAGCTATGAGAAATAGAAGATCCAACCTAAAACAGTTTAGGCAAGATAGTTTAGTGCTCCATAATAAGAAGCCTGGAGTTAGGGCAATTTCAGGGTTGGTTATTTCTGCCTTCACTGACCTCACCAGAGACTCAAGTTCTTTTCATGTCTTCTCAGTTGTTTTCCTCAGGGTCACAAGATGGCTGCAGCAGCTCCAGGCATCTCTCTTTAAGATCAAAGATCCCAGAAGTCCTCCAGCAGACACCTACCCCCCACCAACCTCTTATGTCTCAGTGGCTAGAATTACATTCTATCCCCATTCCTAAACAATCATTGGCTGGAGGAGTAGAATAACTTCAATTGGCTTAGACCAATCAAAATACACTTGCATGAGTCTGTAACCTCCTGATACCAAAAAGAAAATCGGGCTTCTGTAAACCAGGGAGGGTGGGGATGACGTCAGGTAGTCAACCCACAGAGAATGCCACACCATCCCCAGACCTGCTATGCACCCTAGGAGGGCTCAGACCTTTGAGAAACAACGGAAAATGTTGCTATAGTTAGAGACCTTTACCAGCTTTCCTGATTTTCTCCTGTGTCCAGGGAGGCCTGGTTTGGCCTGGCCAAGGGGACTGAGTGGCCACTCCCCCGAGCACACCTCCTGGGTATGGAGGGAGAAAGGCGCTTTTCTTTCTTGGGCCCAAACATCTTAAGAATAAAAACTTCATTTCTCTTCACTCTCCCCCACAGTCTTGGAGGTCACAGTCGTTTCTAACCTGTCTTATCTCTCCGGCTTACACACTTGTCAAGTGAGGATTTTACTTCCCTTCTCTGGCTCAGATAACAGGTGATATGTGAGGGGTTGGCGTCTTTAAGAGCGATTGGTTTGGGCTTTATGTGAATATATTTTAAGGGTTTCAAGATTAAACTTTTCCTCCTTCCACGTAATTCACTTTGGAGAGGCAGCTTCATGCCTATTTTATTTCATGGTAAACTCAGTCTTGCACACAGAAGATCCTTACGGCCTATACGACTGGGTTGCATCTTCCCTGGAGTGTACTGTACTGGTTAAAAGCCCAGGCTCTGGACTCTGACCCGAATTCAATTCCCAATGCTGTCACTTATTAGCTGTGTGACCTTGGACAAATTGCTTCAGCTCTCTGATCCTCAGATTCCTCAAATGGGCTCAGTGATGGTCTTCACCTCTAGCGTTTTTGTGAAGAGTAAATGAGTCACCATCAAGTCACCATACAGTGCCATTCCTCCTTAGTGTCACTGAAGGCAGTTTTCTCAGTTGGCTCAGTCAGGGAAGGGAGGCAGCTCTTACAAGACAAGACCTCCTCCTTCCCTCCTTCTCGCCTTCTTCTACTTTCTTTCTTCATCAAATATTTATTGACCTCTATTATGAATGAGACACTGTACTTGGAGTTAGGAATGCAATACAGAGAAGAACAGGACAGACGCGGCCTCTGCCATCCTGGGGCTTATAGTCTAGCAAGGAAGAAAGACACATATATGACAAGAATTTAAGAACAGCGGTGATAAGGGTTCCGCAAGGAAACATAGGCACTATAGAAGGCAAAACATGGAGCTCATCCGGGACGCAGGGTGAGTGAGTGATGATTAGGGAAGACCCTTTAGGGGGTAGTGATATTTAAACTGAGCCCTAAAGGATTATGGAAGTTAGTAGAGAGCTGGGAACAGTGTTCTAGGCAGAGGGAACAGCATGTGCGAAGGTCCAGAGGTGAGAGAGTGGGGCATGTTTAGACCAAGTGAAAGAAATCCTGTATGGCTCTATGGGAGAGGTGCGAGACTCAGCCAGGGAGGGCTCAGGAGGGAATTCAGTTATTTTCTCAAGTGATGGGGAGCTTTTAAAGGGTTTTAAACAGGAACACAGTCAGGTATGCATCCAACAGATTTCTCCTGGTTGCCTCATGGAGAATAGAGGAAGGGAGGGATGGTGATAAGGGAGGAAGGGAGAGAAGTCAGGTGGCTGTTACAGTGGTTTGGGTGAGAAATGATGGGTGTGTGGCCGAGGATGGGGGCAGCTGAGATGTCACCCGAGTTCAGGTAAGTTACAGTGAGGACAGTCAGCTAACTGGGAAACTAGGATTAGAGACCCCATGACCACTTCCATAGCCTCCTGTCCTCGGCCTGCAGCTTGCATCACTGGGCAAATTTTCAGGCCTGAAAAATCCTTCACGGGGTTAGGGTCTCCCAGGCCTTGTGGAGTGAAGGGGTTCATGGCTTCCTGGAGGCCATATTTACCTCTGAGGTTGAACTAGGTTGACGTGAGGCCGTGGTAATTCCAGGGTGTGTGACCCTTCCCTTGTCTGAGTTATGCTCACTGTGTGGCGAGGCAGCTCAGACACCTCGAGTCTTATTCCCTCATCTGGAAAGTGGGAGCAGTGACAGTTCCACCCCTGAGGATTACCACGAGGACAGGATGAGGCAGTGCCTGCAAAGTGCTGGCCCAGTGCTGGTACCCAGCAGGCTGTTATGACTTCTGCTGCTGTAATGGTGGATGCTCTCGCTGAGTTTTGTGTGTCTGTGTGTTGGTGCGGGGGAGCTGGGATCACACCCATTTCCTCTAGTGCCTGTATCAGAAACAGATTTTGTTTCAGGAGCTTGTAATGGTCAAAAGATAGACTCCAAACCCACAGCTCTTAGGGGATGGGGATTGGGGTAGTAGACAGACCATTAACCAGGGGTCAGGAGCCTTGAGTTCTGGTCTCAGATCCATTCTGCGACTTAGTAAGTTCCTTCCTTGTCTGGTTTCAGGTCCCTCATCTGAATAATGGCACTTTGCTGTGTACTACATATTTATCCTGTTCCCTCCCTCTCCTTAGGGGGCTAGAGATGATGATGGGGTAGAGGTAGGGGAGCTGGTGCCCCTGAGGTGCGAGGCAGGTTTGGAAGGAAAGAGCGTCAAAGCTGTGTGGCTCTGTCCTGCTCTCACTTCTGATCTTCCTCAAAACTCGATGGGCTCACAACAGGTCACTCTGGAGTCCCTGCCATAAGCGGTGTCTCTCCTGCTCTGGATGCAGCCCTGGGAGTTGGGGTGTCTCTCCAGGGTGTCCACTGCAAAAGAAGGGAGAAGAGGAGGCCCCGACACCATCACATGTCCGGGTTCTGAGTGTGGGTCAAAGCCCTGGCATGGCCTCAGACGCTTCACAGCTTGCCTCCACCCCCATGCCACTTGTGCCCCTTCCCCAGCTGAGACACTGGGCCTTCCAGCTGCACTGAGCCCTAAGTGCCCTCCCCCTGCAGGCCTTCACTCAGCTTCTTCTCATTGCCTGGCTTGTTCTTCCCCCAGCTTCACCTCATGAGCTCCTACCACCTTCAAGACCCAACTCAAATGCCACCTCCTCTCAGAAGCCCTCCTTGACTCACCCAGGTAGCATCGCTCCCTCTCTGCTCCCTCATAGTCAGTGCTTTAGGCAGAGACTCTGGAGCATTTAGTACAATCTTTGGATCATCTATCTTTACCTCCACTGAGCTGGAAACTTTGAGTGCAGAAATGGTAAGGGACTCATGCCTGTATTCCCTGGGTACAAGACTGGGGGCCACAATGGGGGTCAGTTAGCATTAGCTGTGTAACTCAAATGTCTTTGGGACTCACAACCTTTGGGTGCAAATGAGGCCCCCTTACTGTGTAGACCCGGCTCTCCTGTGCCCAAGAGCCTCTGACCGCAGAACTACAAGAATTCGGACCCTGTCGTTTCCCAACACACTTTGGGGCTTGGGCAGGTATCAGGGTGTCACACTGCATTCCCATGATGTCCTTTAGCTTTTTAAAACTGTGGTGCTGCGCAGCCACTATTTCTGCCCCCCAGCATCACAGTGTATGTCTCTGGCTGAGCCAGTGCCTCCCCTATCTGGATAGACCACCATGGCCCTGGGGCCTCTGCTGCAGGGGCGCTGCTCTTCTCCGGAGACCACCATCCCTCCCCCCTCAGGACTGTGCCTGTCACTCTGCTTTGGGGAATTTTGTCCCCTTTGTTGTATTTGGCATTTTTGAGAGGGAGTCCAAAGCAGGGGTGCTTGGGTGTCAAGGTTCTATAGCGCCTGTGGTTTTATGCCTCACAGGCTTTCTCTCTCCTGGGGCGGGGGCGGGGTGGGCTGGGGGGGTGCAGGTGGGAGAAGCAACCACCCGGAAGCACCGCTCTCTGGTCCTCAGGGCCTTGGAGCGCCAGACTCTTCCCTGGGTGGATTCTCTCGCTGGACCCACAGGCCCTCCTTGGCACCTGACTTCTGCACAAGCTCCCAAACACGCCTGCCTACAGCCTGCTGCGCCCCAGACGCCGACGTTCTCTGAGTTCTTTTTCCAGAAACCTCCTTAGCTTCTCTGTAAATCAGCTGATCGAAAGGTGAGTGTGTGTGTGTGTGTGTGTGTGTGTGTGTGTGTGTGTGTGTGTGTAGGATTTCTCAGTCACACACCCAGGCTCTGCTTAGGATCTGTTGGTACATCCTGTTGAGTGAATGAACACACTGGCCCTGCCCTGGCTTCTCAGGGATGCTGAGTGAACAGCTGGTGTGAGGGTGTGCGGGCTGGGAGGCCAGGGGATGAAGGGTTTTACGGGTTTTAATTGACACCTCTAAGGTAGGCTCTGTTCACATTCTTTCTGGCACTTACTAGCTGGGTAAACTTGGGCCAACTGCATAACCTCTCTGAGCCTTGGTCTCTTCTTGTGTAAGATAAATGAACAGAAAGCATACGGTGTACGCGTCTTTGTGGGGGCTTATGATACCCTGTTGACTTTTTAGGGTGTGGCAGGGAGAAAATGGGACACTGTAGGGCAGAAGTGTCCTGGTGAAACACAAGCTTTGCGTGGAAAGATCTGGCTCGGGGACAAAATCAGGAATGTGGAGGCAGGAAGAGAGAGGCTGACGCTGAGGTAAGAGGTCAAAGGGGGGACTGTACGGAATCATCGTAGGGTTCTGTCCTCCATCAGCTGCCTCCCAGCGGCCCTGAGTCCCAAGCAGAGGGGAGTGGATGGGAAATGGAAGGTGTGGTTAATCCAGGAGAGGGTAGGAGAGTGAGGAAGCCCCAGGCTCTTCCAGGGCCCCTCCCTCTTCATCCTTGGGATGGCTGCCCTCTCCCCGGCTCCCACCTCCCCGCCCCTCCCATTCTGTGGTCCTCAGTTGACCCCCTGGCTACACAAGCAGAGGGAACTGCGTTGTTGGCAGTGACTGGGGGAAGCGCTGCAGATTATTTTGGGGAGTTTGGTCTAACTCTGCTCATTGATCAAAACCCATCTTTCCTAATTTAGTCAGATGACTTCCTTAAGAATATTCATGTTTCTACCAAAGAATACATTTGCGTAATCTATTCCAGGGTGACATCCCCGCCTCCCCACACCTGCCCCCCCCCCCCCCCCCCACGCACCCCTCTCATCCTCCAGGAAGCCACACAGCTTCCGGGCTAGTTTGATCAAGATGAGTAAAAGCAAAACCATCTGCTTTCCTTCGACAGCTGATTCCAGCATTGCTGCTGTCAAAGACCTGTCTTCCAGGTGGGCCCGCGATTGAGGGGGGGTGACCCTCTTTGCTGAGATGAAAGGGCTCAGCCTGCAACAGAATGCCTCTGTGCCAGCATCAGGCTTCCAGCGAATCACATCAAAGGCCTCCCTGCCCCTGCTGGCCCCTTCCAGCTGGGGAAAATGGGCTCATCAGAAGCAGGAAGGGTACAGTTTACAGGAGGCGGTGCTTGATTTCCAAGCGTGGAGCTGCCGTTTCCCCCTCGCCTTGAGCTCCGGGCTCTGGAGGGCCCTCCACTTGCCCGAATGGCTCCTTTGCAGGTATGCGGCCTCCTGAAAAAGAGCGCTGTGACTGTCCCCGCTCCCTCCCCGCTCTCCTTCTCTAATTAAGCTGTTAGCATTTGAGCAATATCTGGGGCTTGCGTAGAGACTAGCAGGGGCACTGTTGGCAAAGGCCTCCGCATAATTGTGTTGATTAAGAGGTACAAGGCTAGAAATGTTGTCTTCCTTCAAGATCAAGTCCCTGCACTTGTGGGAACCTTGATTTTTCTGGGCCAACTTGTTTGTGTTGGCTTAATTGCTCACGAAGGGCATTTTTTCACAGAGGTTTCAGCCTAGATGATTTGGTGTAGTTCTGCAGCCCGAGCCCCAGGTCTCCCAGACGGGTGGTGGGAGAAGGTCACAGGTCTGGTTGTCTGTCCTGGGGTGGCGGCAGAGGAGCCCTGTCCTTGAGTCAGTGTCTTGGGATGGGACAAGGTTGGTGCCCAGCTGGGGTTTGATTGGAGAGGCAAATTGGGTGGTTATTCCTTAGGGCAAGATAAACAAAACGAGGCTTCCGGGTTCTGGCCTCCCCTCTAAAAGCCATGGCTCTGTGGGGTCCTGGAGAAAATTCAAAGCAGAGAACTCTGGCTCAAATAATATTTGGAGATTTTTTTTTAATTTCACGTGGCTCATAGCAGTTGGTATTCATCCAGTATCTGTACACCCTCTTACATTTCCCAGTCTCCCTTGCAGCTGGGTTGGGGCCACGTGACTACTTCGGCCAATAGACTTTGAGCAGAAGTGACACGTGTCCCTACTGGGCTAAGGTAGTCAAAAGCTGGTGTGCCACAGGGAACTTGGAGCCAAGTATTCCAGATAAAAGTGGGCAGCCTGACCCACACCTGACTTTTTGTAAGAAATACACTTTATTGTGTTATGCCTCTGAGATTTCATGGTTTAGGTCTTTCTGCAACCTAGCATAGTCTCTCCTAAGACATGGCTCCACCAAATGCTACCAGCACAAGGGAAATAGCCATCTCACATTTGTCTTGAGAGATGTTTTGGTCATGGCTCATGTAAGAAAGAGAAAACCCCTCCCCCAACTTGTCACTGTGCCTTTCACCTTTACCTTGGACATGTCTGTCCTCGTTCAACCCTACTCATGGCTTCTTCCTGATCAATTGCTCAGGGAGGCTCCGCCTGCTTGGGTCACATGCCCACACCTCCACCAATCACTGAGTTTAGTGGGATTGGGGTATTTTGACTGGCCAACCTGGGCTGGGGAGGTGGGGCCATATGATTGACAGTCTCAGCTGTTGGGGTTTGGGCAGTTTTGGAAAAGAAAAGATTCTAAGCAGGCTGAAAATGTCCAGTGCAAGTGCCGTTCCTGGGACCAACATGAGCCAGAGAGCTAGAATGGCTCAGATACTTCAAGAAGACCTTACTGCCAAGGTCCCAGGAAAGCTGTCTGGCCAGGAACGAAGGTGTGTAAGGGGGGGGGTGGTGGATCATGATCTAATTAACTCACCCTATCTGCTTGAGGCTAGGGGTATGGAAGGAATGTTTACTGAGAAAGGATCTCACTTTCTTTGATGGTTGAATGGCTTGGAAGTGAGGGGCAGGAGCCCTGGAATTGAAGGCATGTCTGCAGTGGCTATGGGTGCTGGGGATGGGAAGGGTATGAGGTGTTGTCCGGTGCTTTTGTGGGGAGGATGGAGCCGTTCTGCCCAGCTTCACCGCAGGAGCGGGGCCTCACGACCTCTCATCGCTGCAGGGATTCTTCCTTCTCCTCTTTCTCCACAGCCTGACTTCTGTTCACACGTCTCTTTGCACAAGGCTCGTTGTGATTCCTTCAGACTGGTGGGAGCATTAGTCTTGAGTCTCCTGACCTCTCAGCTCCGCTCCCCAGAGCTAACCACCACAGGCTCTGGGACCTCATCCCAGAGTCTCAGGAGGAGATTATCTGATCAACCCAGCTTGGGTCAGGTGTCCATCTGCGGCCAATCAGCTATGGATGTGGTAGACACATGGCACTTCAGGCTGCCCATTCTAGGGCTATGAATGTGGCCAGTTGTTGAAACAGATGCTTAGGAGAGGAGCCGATTATTGTCATCACTTACGTAGACCAAAATGTAGGTCTTTGGACTGCAAATCCTGGGCTCTGAAAAATGGAGTGAGGGAGGCAAGACCTAGGCTCCAAAAAAATGAAGTGCAAGAGAGCTGAGCCTCTGGACCCTGCCATGCCCTGTGTCAGTACAGGCAGCAGCTTTTGCTAGTTCGCTGAAACCTTTGGGACCCTAGAAAGGGCCCCCAGTGTACTCTCAATGCAGGAACATTCTTGAAGTAATATCCATCTCCCCAGGATATTTCTGAGCAGACAGAGTTTAGCTCTTTTCTCAACTTAGCATAGTACTGGACAACAGTTACTCTGTTGAAAGTCTTAGGATAATCCTTCAGAGACTGGAGGCTGCTGTCATTGGTCACATATCCTCTGCTTACCCTGCAGGTACTGGAATGATTGATGTGGATGACAGAGCCCTGGGCTGGTGAGCCTGCAAACCTCCAGGCTTTGCCCCTACTTCACTGTGTGGCCTCGACAAGCCCAATTCTCTCTCTGATGCTCAGTTTTCTCATATGTGTAGAGATGGGTCAAATGGCATAATCTCTGGGGTGCCTGGTGTTGCTGATGATGAGAAGGCAGTGTGGTGCAGTGGTCAAGAGTGCCTACTTTGAAGTCAGACAGCTCTGAGTTTGAATCTCAGCATCCCACTTATCAGCTGTGTGATCTTGGGAAAGTTACTTAACCTCTCTGAATTGCAATTTCTTATCTGTAAAATGTAGGTAATAGTGGTGTCTACTTCACAGGGTCTTTTTAAAACAAGGATTAAATGCACACGAAGCATTTAAGCTGTAGCTGATGCATAGCAAATGCTCAACAAACTTAGCTATTTTAAAAAATCTATTGTTTTAAAAGGTATATTTCCCAGGAGTCTCTTCTAGAGACTTGGGATCGTGTTTTTAACAATGATGCCCTTTGGAGGGTGAAGTTTGGATTTGGAGGAGGGCTGGGGAAAAAGGGAGAATGCCAGAATAGAAATCCACGTGGTCTTCTAGCTCAGGTGGATACAGAGAATGCCAGAATAGAAATCCACGTGGTCTTCTAGCTCAGGTGGGTACAGGGATGATGCATGGGGATGGAACTTGGGCAAAGGGCTAGTGAGGAGGCAACTGGGTCCAGGCCAAGTGGCCAGGGTGACCCAAAGCCCTGGGTCCTAAGTATGGCTGCTTGATAGGACACTGGCCTTTGTGGTCCTGGGAGGCCCACTGGGTTGGATGGCAGGAATGCAGTTGATGAGGACCCTGGGACTCCTATAGGCGGCTGTTGACCCTTGAAGCTCTGTCTGGCTGTGACTGTGCTGTGGCCCATGGTTAAGATTGCCTCTCACGGGCAGGAGACTGATGGGAAGGATTCAAGGAGGGGCCAGGTCCAGGCCACCAGGATGTGATCCCAATGCTGGGGGCAGAGAACTCGCAGGTTCTAGGTCAGGCAATAGTCAGCTCTCTGAGACCTGAGAGGGGCCAGGCTGGGGTGGGTGGGGCAGGAGGGTGTCTGGGCTCCACAGGTCCAGGACTTGCTCTTGGAACTCTGAGCGGCAGTGGAGCCCAGCGATCGTGGCTGAGCCAGTAGGACCAGAGCTGGGGGCTCTGGCTTTACTCTAGCTCCTAGAGGAGCCTGGGGCTGCCTGAAACACCCATCCCAGCCAGGATACTGCAGGCAACAGAAGCAGAAGGGGGATGAGGTGGAAGTGGGAGCCCCAGCGGGCCCAGCTGTGAAGCAGAAGGAGAAGGCGTGGACAGGAGATTGACAGCTGCAGAACAACTGAAAGTGGCAATTGCTTCGAAGACGCGGGGCTTGTGTCGGGATGTCAGAGGTCAGGGAGAGCATTGAAAAGTTACACCAGGGCACATGGCACTAGGGGCAGACACACAGTTGGGCCCTCCCAAACCATTGGATGGTCTCAGCATCAACACTAACTTTCATCCATTGAACGTTAACTATGAAAGTTTACCACGGGCCATTACTGTGCCAAGAAAGCACTTTGTGTGTGTTGTACTCAACCCTGACATTGACCTGGAGGCGTAGGTATCATCCAGTTTTTTGTGTGTTTGAAGAGATAGGCTCAGAGAGGTAAAGTCACTTATTCAGATCACACAGCTGGTAGCTGGTAGAGTCACGATTTGAATCCAAGACTGGCTGGCTCCAAAGCACAGCCTCTTGACTGCTGCTCTCTGCACCATCTCCCTGGCACCCGAGCCCCGTCTGTGCCGCTCTTGCCCTTGCTCACAACTTTCCAGTCATGTTACTTTTTTTTCCACCCAGTGATCATCGGAAGGGCTTTTCCAGCCCAGGGCCTTGACACATGCTCTTCCTTAGCCTGGAGCACTTGATTCCTCCCCAGCCTGTAGGTTCCAACCTAATGCCACTTCCCTGAGGAAGTCTTAGCCCCAGTCTGACCTGGGTGTCCTGGCTGTGACTTCTCAGAACATTCTTCCCTTTTCCTTAGAGCTGTTATCACATATCCTTATTTGTAGTCATTTGTCAGTTTCAGCCGCAGGCTATGAGGTGGGTGGGGTGGGGGGAGGGACGGCGGGGTTAGTCACAGCTGGATCCTCAGTACCCAGGGCAGGAGGCCCCCGTGTATCTGCTCCCTCAGCTCTGGTGCCGTTCTGCTGGCTCTGGGAGCCTCTTTGTGGCATCTCAGCTTCTTGCTCACATGTGGGTCTCATGCTGCCAGGTGGGTCAGGCAGCAGCCCTGCATGCCCAGGCCTTTGTCTCTGCCAGGGGAGGGTGGGGCAGACCCCTGAATTGTTTGGACAGCTGGCCTTTCCTCTGGACTCCTTCACCGGGGCCTGGCGCAGAGGCCTGGGGCTTGCCACACCTTAGGATGTTACCCGGCTCCCTGGGCAGGCACCCCGCCCCTTGTGACTCGGAGGCACAGATGCGTTGGCGGGGCGAGAGAGAAACTGTGTGCTGACATCTGGCACCCACGCAAGTCTCTCCCCGGCTCAGGAAGGAGTCACTAATGTTATTAAGTCAGTTTTTAAACCGGACAACGTTTTTGACGTTTTGGCCGAGAAGCCTGAGCACAAAAACTTTCTCCCCTCCCATTGTGCATCTCTAAATAGTAACTCTGGAGCGATATGACTCGACTTAAAAGCCCGGGGCTGTTTGCTCATAATTCTAATAACCATCCAGAATGAGATCGCTTCACATTCACCTTATTTCTTCCCTCATTCATCTTCTAGTCAGGTCATTAGGAACTCCCTGATTCTTCTCCCAACCTCGATGTTCTATTATTTATATATTATACACATTTCTCTATTGAGTCCCTGGGAAATGGGGAAATGGCCACAGAGGATGGGCTTTCTCCTCTGACAACAGCCTGGGAAACCGTCTTTTCTTCATCCATTGATCCATTTGAATCCACTGGCATTTGAAAACTTCCAACTAAAAATATTGCCAAAAGGCTTCTTCTTGGGGCCCTAGTGAGCTTGGGACAGTTCAGGGGGATGAGCCAGTGACCACGGCTTGGCAGGAGGGTGGGAAGGCACGATATTACTCCATTTCTTCTGTGGCCCTAATCAGGGCTATTGCTTATTTTGTGGGAAGGGATGTTTTAATGTGCCCGTATCAGCTTGGTTTGACAGGTTGGAAAACTACCATTTAAAGATGGCATTTATCTTTACTGTTTCTTGGTTTTTCCTGATGACAAAAGAAATTGTTGCTTGTTGAAGACAATTCAAACCTACAAAAATATATAATGTAGAAAGTGATGGTCCCTTATAATCCTTCCACTCCTACAGATGACAGTACTCTGGGTTATACTCTAGATTTTTTTCCTATACACGTACAAACATAAGTTAGAATATATAATTACATACAATTATTTTGTTGAAAAAAATGTGTGCCACAGACATCCTGGATCCACACTCCATTTCTGATTACTTAATTTCACCAGATTCTTGGGGCTGAGGGCTGGGGTTAGGGTTGAGGATTAGGAAAGGCTGTCCATCACCCACAGTGCTGGTAATAAAGGGATGGAATACTGATGGCTTGTGTTTTAGCCCATGTCAAAATATCCTTTCGTCCAGAGGCCAAGTCAGAAATGCCTCATCACTTGCTGGTTCCCTGTGTTTCCCGTGGGTACCAACCTCACTCCGTGCTTCTTTCTCCATATAGTGTATTGTGGCCTCCAATCTCAAGGTCTACCAGTCTCAAAATGTCACCGCTTCCCGCACCCCTTGCAGTTGGCTCCTGAAGTCCAGGAAAAGACAAATAGGGAGAACAAGGTGTCTCTGAGATTTAGCACAGCTCTACAAATTCATGAGTTCCAGCTTTTTTCTTTGAGATTTCATCCTCTGCTGAATGTTTATGTGGTCTGAATGTTTGTTTATGTCTCCCCCTAATTCATATGTTGAAACCCTAACCCGAAGTGTGATGGTATTAGAGGTGGGGCCTTTGGAAGGGTGGTTAGGTTGTGAGATCAGGTCCTTCCTGATGGGATCAGTGTCTTATAAAAGGAGGCCTGAAAGAGACCCTCTCCCCTTCTACCTTGTGAGGACGCAGGTTGAAGATGCTGGCAATGAACCAGGAAGAGGGCCCTCACTGGAACACGACCATGCTGGTGCTTTGATCTTGGACTTCCAGCCTCCAGAACAGTGAGAAGATGAATTTCTGTTGTTCATAAGTCACCCCATCTGTGGTTATTTTCTTATGGTGCCTGGAACTGAGTAAGACAGTCCTCCAAACAATGCAATAAACACTTATGTTTCCAATGAACTTCAAAGTCGCATTTTCAAATAGTTTTCCTAATACGCGTTAAGATAAATGATATTTGGTCTTGGCTGCTAGGACCAGATTTTTCACCTCTACGTTTTAGTCCACGTGTTGAGGTGTTAATTTAATACATTCAATGGCAGAACAGATGAGCTCACTGTGCCGAGCGTTTTCTCCAGGAGAGAAAAGTATTAACCATAACAACAAAATAAGACAAATGACGTGCAGATCAGTACATTTATGAAGTACAGTACCTAATGACTGTGATGGCTCAAGCTCTTCTGATAACACATTGCTCAAGTGAGACACATTCATTGTCAACATTTCACAGCAGCAGACCACAAAGAGGTAGTTCTGTGGCTTCCCTGGTGGCACAGTGGTTAAGAATCCACCCGCCAATGCAGGGGACACGGGTTTGAGCTCTGGTGCAGGAAGATCCCACATGCCGCGGAGCAACTAAGCCCGTGCGCCACAACTACTGAACCTGCGCTCTAGGGCCCGCGAGCCACAGTTACTGAGCCAACGCTCCACAACTACTGAAGCTCGCGTGCCTAGAGCCTGTGCTCCGCAACAAGAGAAGCCACCGCAATGAGAAGCCCGTCGACACAACTAGAGAAAGCCCGCGTGCAGCAACGAAGACCCAACGCAGCCAAAAATAAAATAAATAAAATAAATAAATTTTAAAAAAACAACAGGTAGTTCTGAGTAGCAGAAAGAGCTCTCATATCAAAAGGCTCACTCCGAGCCTCAGTTTCCTCGTTGGTGAGATGGGGAGTAAGTGCTGCTCTGCCTCCTCAGGGTTCTTGTGGAAATCGAGCCAAGTAAGAAAGGTCAAGGGCGTGTACAGAAGATATTTGTCTTCTGGGATTGCCTGATATTCAAATACTTTGCCTATTTGGGGGGCAGGTGGGAGAGAAAGCTCTGCCTCCCGTACAGGAAAAGAAGGGGCTCGGGTACCCCTGTACATGGGCACGTGGTCCAGGCTCAGCCCCCCCAGTGCTCTGGCCCAGTGCCCTGATTCTGGAGTGAGTGATGCCCAGAGGTAGGGGACAGATCAGAATGCATCCTGATGGCCGTGGGACCAGCAGGTAGAGGTGGCGGCTCCAGGAGTGGCCGGGGTATGTTCTACCCGGATTCCTGGCTTCCTGGGTTTCTCCCTGCTTTTGAACCTGCTTCTCCCCATTGGTGCTGTGAGCTACCAGATAATCTTCTTTTGCTGTTTAAATCAGCTATAACTGGCTTCAGTCATTTTCAGTGAAGAGTCCTCTGTGAGCTGTGCCCCCGTGAGGGATTTCTCTGTGTGGGATGTGGCACAGTGGTTCCTCCCCTGGAGGGACAGAAAAATACAGATGCCTGGGCCCTGCCCCTGAGATTTTGAAACAGCCAATCGTGGGGAATTTTGGTTTAGGTGGTTCTTTGAGCTGGACGGGACTCAGAAGTCACAGTCCTGCCTCCTAGTCTGTCCAGGGCACAAAGGCAATATCTTCTTTTAGAAAATGGGCACAAGTGTGTCCATTCTCTCCCTCAATTGCTTGTCCCAGAATTCCTCCCGGCTGGTTAACCGATACATGGAAACAGCCTTATACACAGGGAGAGGCATTACAGCATCATGTGTAATTTAACGATGTGGAGACACCTCTGATTGACCCAAACAACCTAGTGAGTAAAAAACCCATGGCTCAGCTACTTGAAGGAATATTATGCAACTGCTAAAAGTAATGTTTGGGCAGAGGTTTTCAGTACCCTGAGGAAATATTTATAAGTGAAATCTACACAAACAAAAAGACATCAGAAAACCTGCCAAAATATTTATAGTGCTGTGTAGTTTTTTTTTTTTTAAACAAAATGCAGATCTCTCCTCTTTCTTTTCCTTTTTTCCTCTTCACAATGCTCAATTCAGTCAAGCTAGTTCGTTATGTGTAGAGAATATCCATCGAGCTAGTTATAGGGAAATGCTGACTGAGAGGACAGTGGCAATTTTGGGGCCAAACATAAGACGTGAAATAGTCATGGGCTAATTACTTCCCCCTGGACTTTCTGCTTCCTGTTGGGGCCGCTGCCACTGATGGACGTGCAGGTGACAGCATGGTTTGCTGTGAAGGTTGAAAGGCCAGGCTTGCCCCGAGCTCGGAGAACGTCAGGCTGTAGGACATGATCCAGTTACTTTATGATTTCCCTCTATGACTTTTTATCAAAATGAAACCAGTGTTTGAAATGAACTGTTTTCCAGCTTGAAATAATATAGATCAAGAAAATAATGAAGAGATTCCCCAGGTAAAATTTAATATCTGTATTCATTAAAAATTATATACTTCTAGTCTTAACTCTTCTTAAAAAATTGCCATGAATAGGTAGAAAGGATTCATTTATAAGTTCATTCATTCATTCATCTTATGTTTACTGAGAACAGAGACGGGACACCCTTCATTCACTTGCATCATTTCCTAAGGTCAGAGCTTCTGGTATTAGTTCAGGCTCAGTCTGGCTCTTAGAGGCTTTGGGATTCTGGTCTTCGCTCAAGTGTGCCACATTTTTTGGTTCATTGAAGGGGTTTTATTCTCCCTTCTCCTGGTGCTTAGCTGAGATGGGCAGCTCAGTTAGGTTCAGCCATCCTCCCAGGAGCCCTGGGCAGAGACTTCTGCCCATCTATCCGCAGTCTTTGCAGGAGGGGAAGTTCTGCCAACCACCCCTTCAGGTCTGTATGTTAGGTAGTTTCTAAAGAATAGGACGTCTGTTCTATTCCATTTCAGTCTATTCCAGTTTAGCCCATTAAACAAGAATGTTATAAAAAAGAAGGAAACCCTGCCATCCGAGACAACGTGGATGAAGTTTGGCAGTACTATGTCAAGTGAAATAAGTCAGACGAAGAAAGACAAATACCGTATGATCTCACTTATATGTGGAATCTAAAAAACAAACAGCAAAACAACAACAATAACAAAACAGCAAATCAAAACAAACTCATGGAAAAAAAGATCAGATTTGTGCTTACCAGAGGTGGAGGGTGGGGAATGGGGAATTAGATGAAGGTAGTCAAAAGATAACAGACTTCCAGTTATAATATAAATAAGTACTGGGATGTAATGTACAGCATGATGACTATAATTAACACTGCTGTATGATATATAGGAAAGTTGTTGAGAGAATAGATCCTAAGAATTCTCATCATGAGGAAAAAACCATCTTTTTCTGGGTTTTTTTGTTTTTTGTTTTGTATCTATATGAGATGTTGGATGTTAGTTAGCTACACTTACTGAGGTAGTCATTTCATAGTATATGTAAATCATGTCATTATGCTGTATACCTTCAACTTACATGGTGCTGTATGTCAACTATATCTCCCTAAAACAAAAAAATTTAAAATTAAAAAATTAAATAACAAAACAGGGATGTTACCCTGAGCCATGGTCTGTGCTGGGATTGAGGTGGATATAAAAGGTTAGGAGCTCTATGTATGTTTGGAGGCAGGATAAACATACAAGTAGGGAGGTTCTAGGAAACCCTCCAAGGACACTGCTTGGCATCCCACTCCAATTTGCTGTTGCCACTATTGGTTAGTGGTCGTCATTCAATCATTCTTTAGTTTGTTTCTTCCACACACCTGCTGTGTGTTAGGTGGGCACTCTGCAAGCCCTGGTAGCTCATGGTCTTGCAAGGGAGATAAGAAGTGCATAAAAAAAAAAAAAAAAAGAAGTGCATAAATGACTATATAATAAAATGGAGAAAATGGTACCCTCTGAATTTCTGCTGATTCTACTTCATAGCTCTTAAAATCTTTTCCTCCCCATTGCCACTGCCATTTCTTTTCTCGTTTGGACGACTGCGTAAACTTCCTAACTCACCTCCCTGCCCCAAATCCAGCCACCACACTCCCATCAGATAGATGTGTCTAAAATCTAGATGTGTACTTCCTCGCTCCAAATCCTCCAAGCTCTACACAAGGCCTTCCATGAGGTGGCCTCCACCTCCCCTTTTAGCCAGATCTGTTGTCCCAACCTGCCTCACGATCTCCATGGTACTTGTCCTATGTGACTCCTTGACTTTGTACCTGTCATTCTCTCTTCCAGGAACTCTCTCCTGACTTTTCTCCCAAGAGACTCTTGTTCATCCCTCAAACCTCAACTCATGTACCAAATCATCTGGAAAAACTTCCCTGGCCTCCTCCACTTCATTCATTCATTTATTCATTCAGCTCTTTAGTGAGAATCCATTATATGCCAGGCATGGTGCCAGAAATATGATAGAAAACCGGTATGGTATCTGACCTCATAGAGTGTCAAGCTGAGTGGTAGATAGAGATGCTCACTGAACAAGTCTACAAATAAATGTAGGATTATAGATTGTGATAAGCAGTATGAAGAAGATGGAAGCAGGGCACTGTCAGAGAGGGGAGCCAGGGCTCCTCTCTCAGAATGTTGTACAGCTGCAGGGTATCAATCCCTACTGGGTGCCAGCCTGTCACCCAGAGGAGATGGTCTGACCAGAGGTACAATGGGAACCATTTGGCTCCGTGTGTTAGGCTGGTTCAGTTGTCTCTGGCTGTGACAATACAGTCCTTTACTGGATACCTTCTGGGAGATTCTGCCCAGTTCACAGTGATCTTCTTGAATTGCCCCCCTCATCCTTGGCTACAAACCCCTGTAGTGTGTCTGTACCATGCAGCACCCTCCTTCGCCACAGTTGGATGTATTAGAACAGATACCTAATCCGAATTAGGTGATTCACATTATTTCTCCGCAGAATTTGAGACCCAAAGATTCTAGTACAGGCTGGATTGGTCTCTAGAATAAACTAGGTGGGAACTTGGGAGCCAGGGATGGCCATTTCCTTCTGCCTTGTGAACTGAGAAGAAGGTGTGCTGGGGAGAACAGAAATGAAACACAGAACAAGGTCCTTCTTGAGTTCTGGGAAACAGTCCTACATCCTTTGAATGAATTCCCCTTTGCTGCCTCAGCTTAGCTTATGTTGGTCTCTATTCCTTGCAGCTTAAGAATTCTAGCTGTACGGATCCAGCAAATGATCAATGCAGGCCAGGTGAAGAAAAGTCCGTCACCTCAGCAAAGCCTTGGATGGAGTCACTCAAGGCACATCAATCAATGGAGTCAGGTGGACAAAATTGGCAGCTTCTTGGCTGACCTTGGAAAATTTCATGCGTAGTCTTGGCATCTTGTGCACCCCGCGTCTCCTCCAAAGTGAAATTGTCCAGATAGCTGTTAACAAGCCCATTAGTGTGTCTACTTCTAATGGTTGGTTGGTACCTGTTTATACATCTCCCATGTTTACCTAGGTGGAAACTTCTATTTTTTGGGAGGAGAAGTTAGCTTTGCCAAGTATGATCTTGTTCTAAATCCTGCAGGGATACTGATGTTCTGCATGTGCATTGTTTGCCAGGTCAAATTTGTCTTTTTCTGTTTCCTTTCTAAAGATCAAAAAAAAAAAAAAAAAAAAGAAAAATCTCCCACCTATATCACAAAGAGAAGGTTTTTTGTGGTTAGATTTTTAAAAGACTTTTATAATTAAAATTAGCTGCTTTTGACTTCCGGGATTTACTCTCCTCTTGGGTTAAATTTTAGCTAATCGGTGGCAAAATAAGTCTACTGAAAATCACATTTCCTTCCACAGTCTTAGAAAAATAAATGAAAAAAGAGGTCCTCTTTCAGTGGCCTTGTTATTTTTCCTACTTGATTTGCACAGCCTGAGTCTTCTGCTTTCGTCCATACCAACCGTAACACAAAGGTCACAAAAATCTCTTGACTTATTTAAATGTGGTAATAACGTCATTGATGCAAACATGGGGTTAACCCAAATATTTCATAGTTTGGAGATTTTCAACTAATAAGAGGAATCAGGTACTGTATTTGGGGAAAGATTAAGGTCACTGGCCTTCATTTGAGTTGATTGGTCTCTTGAAATGAGATGCTAATTGTGAAATTGATAGGCAGATTTCCATTTGATTTTACCCCCAATAGTTTATGTTTATAATTAAAATAATAAAAATGGAAAATGTTCAGTTCAATCAGCATAATCTCCCATCTATTCTCAAGCAACATAACCGAAGTGAGATGCATCTGTGCGTGTAAGTCGCAATTTCCTTTTACTTTGCCTCTGCTGGCTGGAAGGAAGGGGAGGAATAAATTGCTCAGAGTCTAGATATGTTGACATCTCCTCAGAAACCAGAGAGGAACAACCACAATGTTAGAATGAAAAGAAAAGCCAAAAAAGAACTAGAGCCACTTTTATGTAAATAACAGAAAATTCTTATTGTTTGTAATTAAGGTTATGACTTGATTCATACATGCAAGCAGTACTTAACTGGGTACCTACTCTGTGCCAGGCACTGTCGTAGGCACTGGGAATACAGAGGTGAATATGAAAGTTGGGTCCCAGAGCTCATGGAGCTTACCTCTTGTTAGGGAAGGATTTTAAGCAGGGGAATGACGCAATCTTGTGCTGTTTCTGATGGCTGATCGCCCTGACTGCCTTGTAGAAAAGGCACTGGAGGGAGTGAGTACCAGCAAGAAGACTAGTCAGGAGACTCTTGTAGTGGTCCAGGTGAGAGATGACAATAGTTTAGACCTGGTGGTGACAGTGGTGAAGGCAAGAAGTGATGAATGTACCATATCTTTTGGAAGTAGAGTGGAAAGGACTTGCTGATAGATAAGATATGGGGGGCGAAGAATAGAGAGGAATAGACATTTTCCCCCAACCTGAATTTATGGTGATGCCATACTGTAGGTGGAAAGATTGGGGAGCAATTAGAAGCTCCATGTTGGACATCTTGGCTGTGGGATGCATCCAAGTTGATTGACATGTTCCTAGTTACCTGGACTCCAGCGGGGGCTGGGGAGCTCAGTCCTTGACAAGGCCTTTTCCTCATTGACAAGGGAGGCAGACTCATCCTACCTGTGGGGAGCACTAGAAAACGATTTGCATGCGACTTTAGAATGGGAAAAAAATCTTGGCCAGCTGGTACACTGGGCAGCACCAGAAAAAAGGAATTCAGTGAAGATGTATGAAAGATTCTAAACCCAAAGACAGAATCTATTCTGGAGAGGTGGGGAGGGAGAGATGGTACTTTGCATTATACAAGGAGGGGTTTGGAGAAGAGTTAACTCCATAGGAGCCAAAGGTGAAGAGTATGACGAAATGCGTGCGTGTCCTTGGGCTGCCTCCACAGTGGAGAGAGTCCTGACTTGGGAGTCAGACAGATCTGGGTTCTAATCCAGATGCCATCGCTTACAAGCTCTGTGTCTTCAGGCCAGTTATTGAATGTCTCTGCACACATACTTTGAAAAATTTTTGTCTCCCCCAAACACTGAAGTTGTTAAGTTAAAAACTAATTTGTTTCCCCATTTTGTGTTGAGCAAGGATATATCAAACTGCAGCTTGAAATATCAGGTCAACTTGAGAGAGTGTGATCACGTGAATTGAAATAATTGCAGCCAAAAGCAAAGGCAGCTTTCTCCAGGCATAGGTCTTATCTTGCATGAATGGGTCATTTCAGCTGTGATTTTTAAAACCTTGAGACAAGCTTTTGTGCCCTTGAGGCTGTCTTCTCAGATGCCAGAGTGGGGACTATTGGGTCATTTCCCAGGAGTATCCCAGGTGATAAACTCAGGGATGTCCAGTGACTTTGACTACTTCTGTGATTGAGAATGGATCAAAGGAAATAGAAGTGTACTCCTAAGAATTAAAAGACCTTCACAGCAAAGGCAACAGAGGCAAAACTAAACAAGTGGGATAACATCAGACTAAAAAGCTTCTACACAGCAAAGGAAAACCATCAACAAAATGATAAGGCAACCTACAGAATGGGAGAACATATTTGTAAATCATAAATCTTTTAAGGAGTTAATACCCAAAATATATAAAGAACTCACATAACTCAACAGCAAAAAAAAAAAAAAAAAAAAGAAAAAAACCAAACAATCTGATTAAAAAACCTGCAGAGGAACTGAATAGACATTTTTCCAAAGAAGGCATACAAATGGATAACAGGTACATGAAATGGTGTTCAATATCACTAATCATCAGGGAAATGCAAACCAAAATCACAGTGAGATAGTACCTCACCCCTGTTAGAACGGCTATTATCAAAAAGACAACAGATAACAAGTGTTGGCAAGGATGTGGAGAAAAGGGAACCCTTATGCCCTGTGGGTGGGAATGTAAACTGG
The DNA here is from genome assembly GCF_949987535.1 of Balaenoptera acutorostrata. Lineage (NCBI taxonomy): Eukaryota > Metazoa > Chordata > Mammalia > Artiodactyla > Balaenopteridae > Balaenoptera > Balaenoptera acutorostrata. The sequence goes on along the minus strand of NC_080064.1, from coordinate 31,696,967 downwards.
TGCAGCCACTATGGAAAACTGTATGGAGCCTCCTCCAAAAATTAAAAAATAAAACTACCATATGATCCAGCAATTCCATTTCTGGGTATATAAGACATCATGAAATGAAATGAAAATAGGATATCAAAGAGTTATTTGCACTCCCATGTTCACTGCAGCGTTATTCATAATAACCAAGATATGGAAACAACTAAGGTGTCCATCAATACATGATGGAGAAAGAAGACATGGTATATATATACAAGGGAAAATTATTCAGCGATGAGAAAGAAGGGAATTCTGCCATTTGAGACAACAAGGATGCACCTTGAGGACATTATGCTAAGTGAAATAAGCCAGATAGAGAAAGGCAAATACTGCATTGTATCACTTATATGTGGAATGTTAAAAAAAAAAAAAAAAAAAAATTAAACTCACAGAAACAGAGAGGAGAAAAGGAGTTGCCAGGGCTGGGGGTGGGGGAAATAGGGAGATGTTAGTAAAGGGTACAAGCTTTCAGCCATAAGATGAATAAGGTCCGAGGAGCTAATGTAAAACATGGCGACTATAGTTGATAACAGTGTGTTGTATAATTGAAGAGAGTAGAACTTAAATGTTCTCACAGACAGAAAAGAAAAAAAGAAAGAGAAAAACAAATACCGTATGCTAACACATATATATGGAATCTAAAAAAAAAAAACCAGAAATGATCATGAAGAGCCTAGGGGCAGGACGGGAATAAAGACACACACCTACTAGAGAATGGACTTGAGGACACGGAGAGGGGGAAGGGTAAGCTGGGACGAAATGAGAGAGTGGCATGGACATGTATACACTACCAAATGTAAAATAGATAGCTAGTGGGAAGCAGCCGCATAGCACGGGGAGATCAGCTCGGTGCTTTGTGACCACCTAGAGGGGTGGGATAGGGAGGGTGGGAGGGAGGGAGACGCAAGAGGGAAGAGATATGCGGATATATGTATATGTATAGCTGATTCACTTTGTTATAAAGCAGAAACTAACACACCATTGTAAAGCAATTATACTCCAATAAAGATGTTAAAAAAAAAACTATAAAAAAAAGATAAGTATGTGAGATGGTAGATGTGTTAATTAATTAGATAAGGGGAATCCTTTTGCAATGTATATGCACATCAAATCACCACGATGTACACTTTATTTTATTATTATTATTTTTTTATAACCACACAGAGGACTATTCCAAGTGACTTTAAAAAATATATATATAGGGCTTCCCTGGTGGCGCAGTGGTTGAGAATCTGCCTGCCAATGCAGGAGACGCGGGTTCGTGCCCTGGTCTGGGAAGATCCCACATACCGCAGAGCAACTGGGCCCGTGAGCCGCAATTACTGAGCCTGCGCGTCTGGAGCCTGTGCTCCGCAGCGGGAGAGGCCGCGATAGTGAGAGGCCCGCGCACCGCGATGAAGACTGGCCCCCGCTTGCCACAACTAGAGAAAGCCCTCGCACAGAAACGAAGACCCAACACAGCCATAAAATAAATAAAAATAAAAATTATAAAAAAAAAAATATATATATATATATATTTATTATTTTTGGCTGTGCTGGAGCTTAGTTGCGGCATGCAGGATCTATAGTTGGGGCATACAGACCTCTTGGTTGCAGCATGTGAACTCTTAGTTGTGGCATGCATGTGGGATCTAGTTCCCAGACCAGGGATCGAAACCAGCCCACCTGCTTTGGGAGCACAGAGTCTTACCCACTGGACCACCAGGGAAGTCCCACGATGTATACTTTAAATATCCTACAATTTTATATGTCAATTTCACCTCAATAAAGCTCAAATTAAAAAAAAAAAAAAGACCTTCACATTTTAGGAAGAGGTATGCAATGCTTTTTATGTCCACATTCTAGGAAAGCCTTTAGCAAAGAGTATTGATCGTCCCTCCATCTCTATCCATTTTTATATCCCATTAGGAATAGGGAGAGACCTTCTGTCTTGGGAGCTCTCTTGGATTGTGGCTGTGTGATGTTACAGCATTGAAACTTAACTCCAAATCCAGCTGTTTGGTCCACATGAGGCCAATAAGGCCTGATACGTTTTTCACTGCTGGATTTTCTGGCTTGATGGCTTCTGCATGGACACAGACCATGATGAATCAGCCATGTTTCCCTCCATGTGTACTGCAGACCAACGCTTCTCGAGCTTTCCTGTGCACGTGAACCACCTGGGCATCTTGTTAAAACGCATACTCTGATCCAGCAGGTCTAGGTGGGGTGTGAAGTTTTACATTTCTACCTAGCTCCCAGGTGATGCCCAGTCTTGCTGGTCTGGGGATTGCACTTTGAGTAATAAAGTTGTAGAACCCTAGTCTGTTAGTGGAACACACGTTGCTCAAGAAAAATAAAAGGAGGAGGGATGTCTGTGTACAAATAGGTTTGGGAAAAACCGTTACACTCTTATTCCCTCTTATAGATTTATGAATATATTTATTTATTTTTGGCTGCGTTGGGTCTTCGTTGCTACGCGCAGGCTTTCTCTAGTTGCTGTGAGCGGGGGCTACTCTTTTTTTAAATTATTTATTTATTTATTTATTTATTTTTGGCTGTGTTGGGTCTTCGTTTCTGTGCGTGGGCTTTCTCAAGTTGTGGCAAGTGGGGGCCACTCTTCATCGCGGTGCGCGGGCCTCTCACTGTCGCGGCCTCTCTTGTTGAGGAGCACAAGCTCCAGACGCGCGGGCTCAGTAGTTGTGGCTCACGGGCCTAGTTGCTCCGTGGCATGTGGGATCTTCCCAGACCAGGGCTCGAACCCGTGTCCCCTGCATTGGCAGGCGGATTCTCAACCACTGCGCCACCAGGGAAGCCCCGCGGGGGCTACTCTTCATCGTGGTGTGCAGGCTTCTCATTGCAGTGGCTTCTCCTGTTGTGGAGCACGGGCTGTAGGCGCGCAGGCTTCAGTAGTTGTGGTCCGCGGGCTCAGTAGTTGTGGCTCGTGGGCTCTAGAGTGCAGGCTAAGTAATTATGGCGCATGGGCTTAGTTGCTCCGCGGCATGTTGGATCTTCCCAGACCAGGGATCAAACCTGTGTCCCCTGCATTGGCTGGCATACTCTCAACCACGGCGCCACCAGGGAAGTCCCCCTCTTACAGATTTAAAATGTACCTTTTTCACATCTTAAAGGATTGGAGAAGTCCTACAATTAAAAAAGAAACGGTTTACTTATTTTACTCAATGTCAAACTCATTTGATCATGAAATTTTTTCTTTTCAATGAGAACCATTAACATTCAGTAGAATTAGTGTTTTTCGTATCAAATTTTGGATAACCATTTGAGGCACCAGAGACACAGAGTGTCCTACAGTCCTGTTGATTGTAAACAGTAACTAGGCAGTCACCCAGGAAAATGCTTCAATGTGTGATAATTAGGAACATGGGCTCTGAAACTGAGTCAAAGCCTGAGGCTGAATCTTGGCTTTTCACTTAGAGCTCTGTGACTGTGGGTCAGTCAGTCAACTTCTCTGTACCTCAAAGATCCTTTAAGTGGAAGCTGATATTACAGTTGCATGGGTTGGCAAGACAGACGATGCTGGGCATCCTGGCTAGAGTGAAAAGTGCTCAGGCCAGAGAAAATCTAGGAGAACAGTAATACAGGAAAGAAAGGATGTCTGAGCATCAAGGGCCCCTGGAGACTGTCTGATGCAGAACCCTCACTTTATAGATGGGGAAATGTCACACAGTGGAAATAATCTACCCAAGGTCAGCAGCAGAGAGCAGACCAGGTCCTGGACCTCTGGCCTGAGCCCCCTGTACCCTCTATCCCACCGTGTCGACACATTATCAAGCCACCCAAGTAACGCCTTCAGTTCCCTTGAAAGGAGCCATCTTTTTTCCAACATAGCGTTTTGGGAGGAAAACCTGGTCTTCACAGGTGAAGCCCCAGATCAGCTTCATTCTTCCGTCAACACTGAGTGTTTGCAGTTGTGGCCCAGAGCAGGAGGAAATAAAGATTCTGCCTGTTGGCACATTTCCCACTGAGGAGACCAGGCGAAGGGCCCCCCATGGCCGGTGGGTCAGAATCCTCTGCTTACCAGGTCCCTTGAGGAAGTGGTGGGGACCTTTCCAGACAGGCAGTGCCCATGGGGTCTGTGGGACGTGGTACAGCCTCTGAGGGCCCCTGCAGAGCCTGGGCCAATTTTGTAGAGACCAGGGAGTGCCCCGGGCCCACGAGGTGAGGGATGAGGCTGGAGCCTCCTGTACCCTAGCCCAGCCCTGTTGCCTCTGGGCCTTGGGCGGGGGCCCTCCTTTCTCCTTCCACTTGCAAAAGGACAAGAAGTAAACAAATGCCTCAGGCTTTACAGTTCCTGAAGATTTTCCATCAGGTTTCTACTTTGAGTCTCCAAACATCCCTGGAAGATACCTCTCATTGTTGGTTTTCCTATTTGAAGGCGAAGAAGAGACCCAGGGGAGTGGATGAGACTAGGTGAGACCGGGGGTGGGGGGGGTGGGGGGGGGTGGGGGGGAGACGGGAACTTGATGCCCTGGTCCGTCCGCACCTTCGGTCCCACCCCTTGTCCTCACGCACCCTTCTCCAAACAACGCAGATGGGTGCATTTGGTCTGACAGCTGAGGGCTGTTACCTCCTCACTGGTTTCCTGAAAAAGAATTTATTCCTTAGCTCTCTGGCTTCCGGTCGGGAGGCTGGGCAGAGCCCTGGGAGCAGGGCGAGCTGCTGGCTCACCAACACCCTCCACACTTAACGCTCACATGGGAGGGAGCTTAGGTAGTTCGGGCACATCTCCTTTCTCCTTTCTTCCTTATGATGGCCCGTGAGTGGATGGGGCCGGGTTTGTGATTCTCCTTTTTATAGATGGGGGGGAGACTCAGGCTTAGAGCTGGCAGGATCGCTCCACAAGTTTGCAGGGGAGCTGGCACTAGAACCCAGGGCGTCGGGTTGGTCCAAGACGTGCCAGAAGCTAGACTAGAGGCCACCATGTGCTTGGCCCAAGCTCCTCTGATACTGCCACATCCAGGAAAAATTGTTTCCTTTGAAACAGCTGTGCCAAACTAGAGGAAGTATGGGCTTTAAGAATCCTCTTGCTGTTGCCCAAGACTCAGCCTGACCCGCAGTCAGCCCGAGTGCGTGTGTGTGTTTGTGTGTGTGTGTGTAGGGGTGGGTGTGGGGCTGGGGAGGCGAGGGCAGAAAGAGCCCCGGGCTCTGTGCCGAGTCCCTGCAATTTCCCAGGAGGGAGGCCAGCCTTCAGGCAGAAAGCCAGGAGTCTCCCTCACTGCTCCAGCTAACAGGTCCCAGGAGCTGTCCCCCATCCCCGCTGCTGATGGGTAGCATGGGGCTGAGGAGAAAGGGCACGGCTGTGCCCCCCGAGGGCTCCCACCGAATCCGGGAGGAAGCCCGTGTATTTGTCTTATTTCCCGTGCACCATTTTGACTTATTTTCCTGGTCCAGAGAAAGAGCTGCAGCGTAAACTAAGGCTCCATTCTAGGGGGACTGTTGGCTCCTTGGAGTCTGTAATTGGGGCATTGAAAGGATACAAAAAAGAAAAAAGCCCACAGAGGAGTGGATGATCTTTTATACTTAAAGTTCCCCCCTCTATAAAAGCGACATATTACAAACCTCTTTCTCTCGAACATTTCTTGCTAAGTGCATTCTGATGCCACATTGAAACGCAAAATAGCTGGAATCAAGCAGGCACCGAAGGCTATTTATATGCTAATCTCTATTTCCCAAGCTGAAGCAGGAATCTCGGGCTGGGTGCTGCTTCTAATGATGGCTCGGCTTTAACCTCTCTGGAAGAAAGAAAAGTATTTTCCTTAAGAAAACAACTCAGTTTCTTTAAGATGAAATGTAATTATCTATTATCAGATGTCCCTTAAAATGCAAGGCCTATTAAAGCTGCTAAAAATATTGAAGCCCTAATTTCACCATAATAGCATTTTAATTTCAGCAAATCACGGCTCTATTGTTACAGGACATTTTGCGGTAGGAATGTGGTAAGAGGTCCATCTTAGCTTTTTTCTTAACATTTTCCTTTCTTTGAGAAGTACAATTAAATCATTGCAATCATCTAACCTTGCTCGACACAAAATTTTACTTATCAAGCGCGAAAACAATGGTCATTAGCATTTAAAAGAATTTGTTTTAAAAGTAGCTAAAGTTTAATTGCTTTAAATATTCTTGTTGGAATTTGCAGCCGCTGTTGGTTCAACGTTCATATTAAAGAGAGCCGGTGTTTAATTGATCGCTGAATTTCATTGAAAAATATTTACTTTCTTTCCGGGCAAAGTATGAAAGAGATGTCTTGATGGACCCTCGAGGAGGAACGGTTTTGGGGGAAGTGACTGCATGTAGGGAGTTGCTGGCAAATGACCCAGGGACACACTCACTCTGCGTGGGAAGCATTCTTGGGAACTTTTCTTGTGTAAATTTCTAAAAATGAACACTCCCTCCCCAAACTTGTTTTTTTTTTTTTTTTTAGACATTAACTCTATTTTTTTTTCTTTTTTTTTATACTTGCTTTACAATGGTGTGTTAGTTTCTGCTTTATAACAAAGTGAATCAGTTATACATATACGTAAGTTCCCATATCTCTTCCCTCTTGCATCTCCCTCCCTCCCACCCTCCCTATCCCACCCCTCTAGGTGGTCACAAAGCACCCAAACTTGTTTTTGATAGACTGCTAGAAAGAGCGTCTGTGCTCTACTGCAAAATCCTGGAACTTGTATTCTTGTTTTTTAGAGACCTGTGTGTATTGAGGACAGTTAAGAGGGGTCCACTTCTGAGTGGGCTTTACCCTTTCACACCGGGGGTGAGGGGAGGGCTGTGGGGTGGGATGGGACCACTTTCCTGTGGGCCTTTTGCCCACACCTGTTGGTGAAAGTAAACTCACAAACCGAGATCAATCCACATGTCCCTCCTCTCTTCTTTGAGATGACATTTTAGGGATCTTAGTGGGGCTGAGTCACCACTGAATCACACCAGTTTTATAGAATTTCTGAGTTCCAGGGAGAGGCTCTGACAGGCAGGAAGAGCAGGGATGAATGAATGGGGTGGGGCCTGGGAGGGGAATCAGCTCAATAGGCTGCTGATTGGGGTTGACAAAAAAGGTGTAAGCGGGACCCTAGGAGTCAGTACTATTTATTGAGCACTTACTATGTGCCACGCATGGTGTTGATTTCTTTATTTGCATCCTTCCCCTTAATCTTCACAATAATCCTCTGATGGAGGCTAGTATCTCCATTTTCCAAATGTGGAAACTGAGGCTCAGAGAGGTTAATTTGTCCAAGCTTATGCAGCCAGTTGGAGGCACAACCCCACCTCAGCCTGAGGTCCACCTGGCAACAACTTCCGTCCTATGTCGCCTCCTACTAACAGTTTCTGTCCTTAGTCATCACCTTAACTCAGGCCTCCAGCCAGACCCAGTTCATACTGAAGCCTAGTTGCCCTGATTCCATGCTCCTTCCTTCCTGTCCCCTTTGCCTTGGGAACTTCTAGGCCCAGGTACACATGGAATTTGAAGAGTCTCCCTCATTCTTTCCCTCTTTGGGTCTCAGTTTGCTACCTGTAAAACGAGGCCCTTAGATGACCCAGTCTTCAAGAGCTTTTCTAGGTCCAAGTGTGTATGGATTCGGGTCAAGTCCACGGAAGGGTTTTGAGAGGCTTCTCTGGGCCAGGCAGGTGTGGAGATGGGTAACATGGGCCCCTGCCCTCTAGATGAACACTCCTGACAGCCAGCTCAGTGCAGCTGGCTGTCTTCCTGTTCGTGTCATACAGCTGGACAGCGGCAACTGTACCCAGCGCAGCACGAGTTGGGTTGTTCAGCGTCCCAGGGCAATCTGAGATTTTGCCTGGTTTTCCCCTTTGTTTGCTAGACAAACTCCTGCTTCTCTTTCAACCTCCAGCTCAAGAGTTACCTCTTCTGGCGAGACTTCTGACCCCTTTTCAAGCCCATATTTCCCTGGATCTTCCAGCATTTTTCTCTGATAGCATCTATCATAGAAATGTAAGAATGCAGCCCAGGTTAATTTCCTGGCTCTACTACTTAGCAGTGGATGATCTCAGGTAAGTCCCCTAACCTCACTGAGCCTGTTTCTATATCAATACAGTGGGGTAATAATAGTGTCCACCTCCCCCTCCGGTCATATAAGTACCAGATGAGATTTGTATAAGGCTCCTAGAACCATGTCTGACACACACAAGCACTTAATGCACATTACTTATTATTAATGTAGTAAAGGGACTTACTTATGGGCGTGTTACAGCCAGGTTGTGTGCTCTGTGGGTTCAGCACCACCAGATCATCACTTGTCCATCTCTGTGGCTAGTACAGAGATCACTGCACAGCAAAGAGCCCTGAACAGTAGCCAAGGGCAGGTGTTCAGATCCTTGTCCTGCCAATTACCAGCTGTGTGACCTCGGGTAGGTTCCATGACTTCTCTGGCCTTGAGTTTCTTCATTTGTAAATGGAGACGTATACTTACAGGACCCATTTTTTTATTTTTAGCAATTTTCTTTGTATGTATACGTTTTTTAATTGAAGTATAGTTGGTTTACAATGTTGTGTTAATTTCAGGTGTACAGCAAAGTGATTCAGTTATATATGTATATAAGTATGTTATATATATATGTATTCTTTTTCAGATTCTTTTCCCTTATAGGTTATTACAAAATATTGAGTAGAGTTCCCTGTGCTATACAGTAGGTCCTTGATGATCATCTATTTTATGTATAGTAGTGTGTATATGTTAATCCCAAACTCCTAATTTATCTCTCCCCTTCCCCTTTCCCTTTTGGTAACCATAAGTTTGTTTTCTATGTCTGTGAGTCTATTTCTGTTTTGTCTGTAAGTTCATTTGTATCATTTTTTAGATTCCACATATAAGGGTTATCATATAATATTTGTCTTTCTCTTACAGGATGCTTTTTATAAGACTATTGGGAGGATTAAACGCGAAGGAGGATTATTGGTGAAGTTAACTCCTTGTCTAGTGCGGTTGTAAGATCTCAACGCATGGTATCTGTTAAGTTAACAGACTTTCATTAATAACTGACATCTGTATTCCACTTTCACATTCTTATCGCATTTAATCCTCACAACAGTTCTGGGAGGGGCCTCTGGCTCATCAAGTTCTGACAGTTGGTAAGAGGCAGGTTCCCTGACCTCACATCCCCTCCCTCACTGGGCACCCCATGACATTTCATATCATGAAGATGGATGAGGAAATGATTCTCAAATAGGCCAAATAATCTTCCATAAAAGTTAGGTGGGGCTCGGATTGTGGCTTGTTAGGAATTCCAGCTAAATTGATTTTATAATGTTGGGTCTTGAATTGACACCTCCAAAAAGAAGCTGCACTTGGGTTTTGTACCCTTCAGGGGCTGTTATAAATTTGATTCTATCTGAAATAGCAGATTTCAAGTTGAAGTCCCCTTTGTCCACTCTGGAATTCAGATTTATTTCTAGGAGAGCAGTGCAATTTTCTTATCTTTGTTACAAATTACTACAGTCTGGGTTAATCTCACGCAGCAATAAAGCTGTTTGCCTAGGAAGATTCCTGCAGTGTCAGACCTGATGAATGGCTCCCTCTGGCTCTAATAATTCAGTCTAGAACATGCAAGAACTTGGTTCTTCTGTAGAAAACTCCCCCAGTGTGCTTGGCTGCTCAGATTGTTGGAGATCAGAGACTGTCACCTGGGTGAGGACATCGGAACCTTTGTACCTATGCTGCCGAGGCGCTCCACGATGAAATGGTGGGGCATGCTGACCCTCTGCTTCGTAAAGAAGGCAGTCCTGCTGCAGTTTTCTGAGGGATCAGGTGACTACAGCAGAACTCAGTACAGACAGGGTGGTCTCCGGGGACAAGGGAGTGAATGGGCTGGTCTCAGAGGCAGAGAAGAATGCGCCGTAGGGGAAGGAGCAGAGGGCTTATGTTTCATTCATTCCACAATTACTGTAGTTTTAAAAATCTAATACGTACCATTGATTAGAACATGAACTACTGACTTAATAAGAATGCTTTTTGGAAGGGCGAGGGGAACGAAACCACAACCATTTTCAATGTGCACATGGATTTTCAGACCCAATGTTGAAGGCATTCAAGGGGGTTTGAGATCTGAAGGACAGTAAGAGATGGGGTGCGTGTGTGTGTGTGTGTGTGTGTGTGTGTGTGGTATTTCTGAGCAGGTGTGGGTGTTTGGGGGAACGAGCATTCAGGTGGGGAGACTAGCAGGCCCAAAGCCCTTGAGACAGAGGGCTTGCTCAAGACATGGAAAGAAGGGCAGTGTGACTTCGGGGCAGGAGGTTGTGGGAAGATGAAGCTGGGGTCAGCTGGGGACATGATGGCTTGTGAAGGACCTTGTAGGCCAGCTGAAGAGTTTAGATGTTATTCTGAGGACAAGAAAAGTTATGGAAGAGTTTTAAGTAGAGGGTTGATATATTCTGTATTTAGAGTCCATGGGAGGCAAAGCGACATCAGCTTGGGAAGACAGCTGAATCGGGGGGAAGCCAAAGAAGCCTTCACACCGCCTGTCCCCACCTGGGGACAAGCACTGGTTTACTGAGCATCAGGAAGTGCTACCATAAGAGGTACATAAATGACAACTCGAGAGTTTAAGAGAGAGAGCATTTCTTTTCAATTCCGTAAGTCAGGCTTAACCTGTTCTGAGTATCCATCCCTCTAGGCAGGCAATGTCAAGTCTTCAGCTGGGTTTCTGTCTGTTACCTTCCTTCCACTGCTGAGTAGTACAAGCAGCCTGGAGGGTCTTAGCCAGGCCACTCTGGTTTTCAGTCCATTCTGGTGTCTGTGGATTCGCTTTCTGTCCACGCCTGCTTGGTGTTTAGCAGGTGCGGCGCTCCTCAGCACTTCTGCTACACTTGGTCACAGGAGCCTCTTCGTGTGGGTCCAAAGGCCACAGATCTTAGTGTTCAGTTACCTTCTCGCACACCCCACACCTTCTCATCACAGCAACTCTCCATCATGGGTGCTGGGGCCAGCTGGTCTCTCCCCGACTTGGAAACCTCCAAGAACCCCAGCCTTTCTCGTCTTCCTCTCCTTAATGGCCTAACTACTTTTGTTCTTTATATTCTAAGCATTCTCTGCCATTCTTTCCTCATTTGAGATAACCCAGTGGATAAAAGCAGGAGTGGGTTATTTTTTCTGCCAAGGAATTTCAAATTTTGTCCCTTCCACATCAAAGCCCTGAAGGTAGGGGAACACAAAGCTGTAGTCCCTCTCTTCCTTCTTCCTTTTAAACTTCAAGGATATAGTCAGAGTTGTAATCTAGCTGATAGAGTCTTTTGCTGTGGAATGGGCTGAGCAGTGAGGAGATAGCATGCCAAATTTCCACCCATCCACTCATCCATCCATCCACCCAGGCATCCATCCATCCATCCATTCATCCATCCATCCATCCATCCATCCATCCACTACTTTGAGCAGGAGTAAAGAGTTTTTAAGGGTGCTATTTCTTTGACAACTGCCCACTTCTGAGGATGAGTTCCCCACTGGGCTGTGTCCATTATTCACAATGTCCAAGACCAATATAGTATAATGTTAAAAGCCTGGGCTCTGGAGTCAGATGCCCTGGGTTTATGTCATGGCTTCTTCCATTACCAGCTGAATTCAGTCATAGAAACCAGATTTTTCTTATAGTACTTACCTTACCTGTAAAATGAGGCTAACAGTAGCATCTACCTCAAAGGCTTGTTGTAAGGATTAAATGGGTTAATACATGTAAGCCTTTAGAGCAGTACCTGGTACTTAGGAAACTGCTCCATAGGTGCTAGATATCATGAGTACTCTTGGATCGGGGTGAACATCTAACGCAAGCTGGGTCAATATGATTCTCCATGAGTCTGGGTCAGTCAAAGCTGCTGAACTGGACTGAGAAGTTTTAGGAAGGCTGTTCTGGGCCTTCTGCAAGAAGAAGCTGCTGGTCTACAGAGAGGGAAGGGGAAATGAATGTCTGGAGAGGAGACAGGAGGTCTGGTGGGTCTGAGGAAGGGAGACGGAGAGAGAGGGTGAAGAGAGGCTGAGAGAATGGGAGAGAAAAAGGGAGGAGGAGAGGAGAGAGGCTTAAAAGTGCTTAAGTGCTTGGGTTCCTGGTCCCAGTCTTGCTCACGATGGTCAGTTTTCAAACTGCGTCCAGGTAAATCCCCGTTTGCTTGATTGCTTTCTGCTTCAGTGACTTTGGAATGGGTTTCTGATTGGGAATGAAAGAAACAAAGGCAAAGACAAACAGATCACATTTTGCTCTCAGGGAATTTGCTATTGCTATAGACCGAATGTTTGTGTCGACCCCCTCCCCATTCCTATATTGAAACCTGAACCCCAATGTGATGGTATTAGGAGGTGGGAGGTGATTGGGTCACAAGGGCAAGGCCTTCATGAATAGGATTAGCACCCTTATTAAAGAGACACCAGAGAGCTCCCTTGCCCCCTTTTCCATGTGAAGACACAGCCAGAAGACAGCTGTCTATGAAGCAGGATGTGGGCCCTCACCAGACACCAGATCTTGTGGCACCTTGATCTTGGACTTTCCAGGCCTCCAGAACTGTGAGAAATAAATGCCTGTTGTTTAAGCATCCAGTCTATGGCACTTTTGTTAGAGCAGCCCAAATGTACTAAGACAGCCGTCTAGCAGGTGAGTATAGGAGATAAGATATGGCTGGAGCTGACTGAATAATGAGTGTGGATGGGGCTTAAGAGAGGATGAAGAAGGGATGTGTTAGTACTGAGGAGGAAGTCATCCATTAAGGGTGGGGATGGTGGAGGGCTTGATTGAGGAGGTGAAAATGGCATTAGATCTTGGAAGATGGATTTTTTTCATACTTCCCTTTTGGAGCTGAGCTATGTCTACTGCTTCCAGCCATAATACCCTATTGGGACCCTGGACAGAGGAAGCAGATGGACCCTGAGAAAGAGACTCTAAAAGTAAGGCTGCCTGGTAAGACGCTGGAACCCTTCTTCCCTCCCCAGTTGTCAGGCCTTTCCAACTGACAAGCCACTGATTAGTGCTCTGGGGTTCTGGATGGGATGGTCTTATTTATTAACATCCTTTGATCTCAAGGCATGTTAAGAGTCAGCTCTAAGAGAGAACCTTTATAATTTAAATGCCCCTCCCCCCCAGTGGGCCATGTTGAATATTAGCTTTAATGAGAAGGCAAGGGACTTAGCAAGGGGCTCAGGCTCATTCTGGAATCAGATCAGCTGCCCGTGAACCAAGTGGGATTAATTGCTGTTCCCTAGATCCACTCTGGGTGAAATTCCTCACCTCCAGACCTTTGTTTATGCTCTCCCGCCTACCTGGAATGCCTCTCCCTACGTGCCCCCTCCAATGTCTACCCATGAGAACACTACCCATTCTTTAATGCCCATCTTGTGCCTTTCCTATAATGTCCTCTTTGCTGCCCACCTTCCCAGATTTGGTATGGCTCTGCTCTGAACTCCTGCAGTTTCTGAGCTTAATTGTAACACTAAGCAATTGTTTTATTCTTCCTGTTTAGCCTCTACCAGACTGGGGCCTCCTCAAGGACCAGACCTGTGGTTTGTTGATTCTTGCATCCTCAGAGTCTCCATAAATGTTTATGGACTGCATAATCAGACGTTTTAGTTTTTTAAAGTTATTGATAAACTGTAACCAGAGACGTGTGTTGCTAATCATATGCCAGGAATTGGACAAAGATGAATCTTTTCATGTCATCCTAATGCCAACCCAGTAGGGAGGTGACACCATCACCACCACTGTACAGATGAGAAGACTGGAGGGGACTAGAGAGAACTAAGCAAGGCAACATACATAGCTCGTGAAATGGCAGAACTATATTTTCAACCCCAGGTTATTTGAGACCAAAGCTTTTAACTCTTAAATATAACACGGGATATTATTCAGCCATAAAAGAAGGAAATCTTGCCATTTACAACAACGTGGATGGACCTTGAGGGTATTATGCTAAGTGAAATAAGTCAGGCAGAGGAAGACAAATGCCATATGATCTCACTTGTATGTGGGATCTAAACAAACAAAAACCGAGCTCATAGATACAGAGAAGAGATTGGTAGTTGCCAGGGGCGGGGGAGTGGGGGTGGGTGAAATGGGTGAAGGGAGTCAAAGGTACAAGCTTCCAGTTATAAAATAAGTCAGTCCTAGGGATGTAACGTACAGCATGCTGACTACAGTTAATAGTGCTGTAGTGCATCTTTGAAAGTTTGCTAAGAGAGTAAATGTTAAAAGTTCTCATCACAGGAAAAAAAAATCCGTGACTATGAATGGTGACAGATGTTAACTAGACTTATTGTGGTGATCATTTCACACTATAGACAAATATCAAATCATTATGTTGTACACCTGAAACTAATATAGTGATATATGTCAGTTACACCTCAATAAAAAAGCAACAACAAAGAAGCATCTTTTTTTTTTTTTTAAATTATTAGCACCTTTAATTATTATTTATTTATTTACTTATTTTGGCTGTGTTGTGTCTTCGTTTCTGTGCGAGGGCTTTCTCTAGCTGTGGCAAGTGGGGGCCACTCTTCATCGCGGTGCGCGGGCCTCTCACTATCGTGGCCTCTCTTGTTGCAGAGCACAGGCTCCAGACGCGCAGGCTCAGTAGTTGTGGCTCACGGGCCTAGCTGCTCCGCGGCATGTGGGATCTTCCCAGACCAGGGCTCGAACCCGTGTCCCCTGCATTGGCAAGCAGATTCTCAACCACTGCGCCACCAGGGAAGCCCAAGAAGCATCTTTTTATTAAACTAGTAAGTGAGAATAAAAAGATAACATCAATGTGGACGACGTTGCAGTGAACGAGATACTCTCCTATGCTTGTAGCATTAACACTGAGTCAAAAAATTGGTACCTTTGACCCAGAGATTGCTTTTACGTTGAAAAGTTATCTTAAAGAAATAATCCCAAAGATTGGGGAAGAAAACAGTAAATTCAAAGATGTTCATTGCATTGAAGAGTTTAGAATCACCACGTTGTACACCTATAATTTATATAATATTATGTATCAACTATACTTCAATTAAAAAAAAGATGTTCATTGCAGCATTACTTACGGCAGTGACAAGCTCGTAACAGAAAAGCTTAGTAAATGATGGCACAACTCCATGGAGTACCAGGTAGTCACTAAAATGACAATTATGGAGATTGGGTGTAATACAAAAAAATGTTAACCATGTAATATTAAGCAGCTAACAAATTGGATACACAATTGCCAGAGTACCACTGTTACAATGAGGTAAAACCCTGAGCTTAGGAGAGAGGAAACACACCAAGAATGTTAATAGTAGTTGTGTCAGGTCAAATGAATTATGGCTTCTTTTGGTTTCTTTTTTTTTTTTCTTCTATTTTTCAGTTCTGTAACGTAGTTATATTATTTTTTTATGATGAAAATGATGTATTTTTTTTTAAAGCTGATGAATAATTCCATAGCTGAACCTTATTAGCAGCCAAAGGTGATCTTGTCTAAAGAAGACGTTCTCTGGGCCTTGGATCAATGCAGGGAGGGCTGGGCAGCATGTGGCATGTGCCCCAGGGCCATGGGGGTGGTGGACACCTGTGTGTGTGTGTCCTGCTACACTGGAAAACCGCCAGGGACTGACTGCAGGGCCCCATAGGCGCTGCACACTAGGAGATGACCTGGCTGGGTAACAGGCACCCGGACCTCCCTCTTCCCTCTGCAGCATCCCCGCTTCTACACATTGCCGGGTCTCCATTCTGGCTCCAGACAAGCCGGGTAGCAAGTTCGGAAGCTCAGGGAGGAAAAAGTTGGATACAGCATTTCTTTCCACTGTTAATTAAAAGAAAAAAACAACGATAAAAATGAAAGCTGGGAGACTACATTGAGGATGTGATTGATGGTTTGGACCGTTTTTATGATCTGCCCAGCTAGTTGTTAATGGCTCTGTGGTTTCTGACCACCTTTAAGGCGCTCGGTGGTGGTTTCCAACTTTCAGCCATTCTCCGTGCTCCCTCAGCTTGTGCGGCTCTGAAAAGTTAAGCATGAAGTGAAGGCAATGGGCTTCTAAAATTGCCTCAGGTTCCTGTCTGGTTTGTGTTGTTAACGATTTCCTCAGAGGGTGGGGGTGAGAGGAAAAGTAAACCCAGGAGGTAAGATAGTGGGTTTTGGAATTAGACACAGTTGGGTTTGAATCCAGTGTTAGCTACTTACTAATTGTGGCTACGTTATTCGGACAGATGCCTTCATCTTGTCAAGCCTCAGTTTTCTTATCTGTAAAATGGGTGATATAGATGGTACCTGCCTCAGGGGTTTGTGGTGAAGTTAAATGGCTTGAGGTATATCAAGCAGAGTGCAGATCTGGCACATTCTTAGTGCTCGATAAGTGCCAGCCCTCCTTATTATTGTTATTGCTATTATTATTATTGCTATTTAATGAACATCCCTTCCCTTGGTTCCCCTGCTTTTTCAAAAAGAACTTTACTATAGGAGAAAGAAAAGCCAACAGTAGCAGATGATACAGAATAACCCAAATAACCTCCAATGCCCTTTAAGTTCCTGAGTCTCAGCCTCTGTCCCTGCAGGAATTCTCTTTCGCAAACATCACTAGGTCTCCCTAGGACTTTGGTCTGTCTTCCTGTTAACACCCTCCTGGACTGTCTCCATATT
This sequence comes from Balaenoptera acutorostrata, assembly GCF_949987535.1. Classification (NCBI taxonomy): domain Eukaryota; kingdom Metazoa; phylum Chordata; class Mammalia; order Artiodactyla; family Balaenopteridae; genus Balaenoptera; species Balaenoptera acutorostrata. The sequence continues at coordinate 31,680,367 of NC_080064.1, read as the reverse complement.
GAAGACAGCTTTATTTCCCACCAAGAATGGTTGATCTCCTGGGCGTTGCCTCCTTTCTGCCAAGGACTCAAGACCACAGCTTATTATACACAACGCACTGTGCTAAGTGCTATACATCTAATTTCCAATTTAATTCTCACAGCCTTTGACGTAGTACTATTATTATCGCCCATTTTAAAGTCAAGGAAATGGAGGCTCAGAGAGGATAGAGAACTTTCCCAAAGTCATACTACTAGGAAGAGGCGGAGCAAGGATTCTAATCTAGATCCATCCTATCATGAGCCCCTGTTCTTAACCACTGCAGCTATGAGATGGTGACATGAATATCCATTGTTCAGGAGGTTGTTGGGGATTATTAACGAATGTGAAACATGCATCCTAACCTCTAAGGTGCTAGGCAAGGACAATGGTGAAACAATGTATAACAATACAGCAACATAGGAGAAGTACATCACTGTGGGTGAAACTTGCATCCTAACCTCTAATGTGCTAAAGACAATGGTGAAACAATGTATAACAATACAGCAACATAGGAGAAGTACAGCACTGTGGTTATAAGCTTCTGTTCATTCCGCTCCATTGCTTTCAACCTTTTATCACTTCAGTGACATTGGGCAAATCATTGAATGTTTCCAAGCCTCAGTTTCTTTCTCTGTAAATCAGGAAAAACAGTACAGTGTTGTGGTGACAAATGTGGTAGGACACATATAGCCCATAAAACAATGTCTGGCACATAATTGACAATAATAAACAAGACTCTATAGACTGTGACCTCCATGATGGCAGACAGCACTGTCTGTTCTGTTCATTATTATGGACCTAGTGCCTAGACCAGCCCCTGGAACACACTATATGTTCAAAAAAAATCTGTGCCACATGAAGGAATGGTCCTAATTGTTGTGGCCACAATGTCTTCAGTGTGGCCCAGCTATGTTGAATTCCTATGAAGAGCCCAGCACTGGCTCTGTCGCCGTGGCAAACAATTTGATGGATGCATCAGGGCAGCCGATAGACACCATGGCCTGAGTGGCCTGATCCAGGGGCAGGATTTAGGGACAGTCACATTGACACCCTATGGGCTGCTTCTACCTGAGATTTCATCATTTCTTTATGAGCTAAGTCCATCGAGGACTCTGGCCTCATTGGAGTTGCTTGTCACAATTTATTGTCTGGAGTCAAAGGGAAGACCTTTATCAAATTAGGATTGCATAGGGCTGGAGAGACCGTTGGAGCTCCGGCCACCCTGTGGCCCTGCATGGGGCCTTCTGCCCCACCCCTCCCTAATAGGAGGCCACGAGTAGTTAAAATTCAATTAAGCCCTGGTGAAGGGAGTCTTCCAGGCAGAGCCTGGGCAGGCCCGTGTCTGGGCTGAACAGAACAACCGATTTAAGCTAAATCAACGCCTACTTAAGTGAGCTGTAATAAGCATTCTGGGGGCAACGCCAGCCTGGGGGCGTCATTTATCACTGGGTAATAGAAAACCATAATGAATAATAACTTGGGCCCAGCAGCTGGAGCGTGCATACATTACCAGGTTCCAGCGGCCGCTGTCCACCCAGCTGGGAGGGTGGGGTCTGAGGCCTGGGTGCTGGGGTTTGCATATTGAATTCTGCTGCCTGCAGCAAAGCCTTTGTTGTACAGGAAAGCCACTAATCTCACACCTGCTTTGCCAGTCTTGCACTTGGCCCGGGGAACACACAGTCTATTTGCCGGTATTGCACCAAGAGGGGACAAGAGGGCTCTGAGGAGAAGCCTGTTCTTGAGAGAGGCTGGTTTTAGCATCTGCCTCGGCCAATGTGTGAGAACACAGATCTCCAATTAGCTCCCCTCTGAGGCCTGATCCCAGGGTCCCACTGCCTCGCAAAGCCTGGTCAACAATGGTCTTTGAGCACCAGTGATGTACATGGTTCTGTGCTGGGCGATGGTGGGGTTTGGGAAGCCCTGAGGATGGTCATGTAAAATTCCTGCCCCAGCATTATCTTATTTGATATCTACTAACTCCTCTTGAGATAGATGTTATATATGTGCCCATTTTATAGACAAGAAAACTGAGAATCAGAGGCGTCAAACGGCTTGCACACACAGCCAGGAAGTGGGTGTCCTGGAATTTGAATAATTTATATTCAGATATAAAAGCTGAATCCTTTGCCTTTCACCACCTCCCCGCCCAGGAAAAACAGACTCTCACGCGTTGGCATCTCTTCTTCTGATACCATTCTCTTCATGCTCTGCGTCCTTGAGAGCCCTTTCTCACCTCTCCCCCACTGTGTCCCAGCAGCCCACTCCCTCCTTTTGGAAGTTCTCTTTCTTGTACCTTCACCTCGCCTCCTCCTTGAGATAATTATTACTCCTCACTGCTGTTGTGAGAAAGATGCATCAATCTGTACTAAGCAAGATTCTTCTGGTCCCATCAGCCTGGGGATAAAAGACCCCTGGAATAATAAAAAACAATGTGTTCCTGTTTCAGACTCCACCAGAGGTTTATTCCCAGTCCTTTCCCCTGTGTTCTTTGAGGGTTGCTGGCCTACCTCATCTTGCTGACCTCTTCTGCTGCTTCCAGGGAACCTCTATGATTTCCTCCTGCCCATCCCATGGCCCAGTTCAGTGTTCACCTCTTCCCTTTCCTCCAACACTGGCTTCTTGGCTTTGGGTCTTTGGAAGTTGTTTTTGGTCTCTCTTGATTGGGGGTGGCTTCTGTTTTGTTCTCCCAAAGTCCCCTCTGAAGTGGGCGGGAGGTTGCCCTCCTGCACGTTCACTAATTCATTCAACAAACATTTATGTACCTTCTAGGGGTTGGAAATTCAAGAGGATTTAGACCATGTCCTTCTACACCAGACAGATGCTTTCTTCAAGGGTTGTCCCTCCTTGCTCATCTTTGTATGTTATATTGACTCCATATTTCAGTTTCAATGCTCCATAGTCTTGTGGGGTTTTTTTCCTGAAGAATCTGATGCTGTTGTTTTTTTCTCGACTGGCTCTTGATCCTAATAAATTCAGCTCCTCAGGACCCGTAATGAGTTTGTAGACACCTGGAGCAAAGTGTGAGGGCTGTGAGCTATGCTGGGCTCAGACTTCCCTTCCTTCTGACCTCAGCCACTATCTCAGACCAAGATAAGGCCTGGACCTGAATTTTCACTGGCATCTTGGATTGAACAATCAATTTCAGGAAAATATCTCAGCAGCATTTCTCCTAAACCATTAGAAATAAACCAAAAAAAGCCAACTTGCTTTACTCAACTATCAATTGACAAAACCAAACAATGCCATAAGAAAACAGAAGTGTTCTAACTCTTACCTGAGTCGTAATAGCTTTGCTTTGATCTACACTTTCCTAGTTTATTCTCAACTATTTCAGACTCATCATCCCTTTACCACCCATTTGAAAAATCCTCTGAGAACAAAGCTCCTTTATGATGAATTCAGCCATGTGATGGTGGCCATTGGAGGTGGACCACTGAGCCTTCCCTTCAAAAGAGCTGCTGTGAGTACAGTTGGCTGCTGGCCTCTAGGGGCTGCACCTTTGAATCTGCTGTGATGTTCAGCTGAGGCCAAATATTGGATGGATTTTAGATAAAATATATGTTTCTCTTATTGATTTCTAGTTTAAATCCACTGTGGTCAGTGAACATACTTTGCATTATTTTAATAATTTTAAATTTATTTGAGACTTGTTTTATGCCCAAATACTATCTTAGTAAATGTTTCATGTGAACTTGAAAAAAATATGTGTTGATTTGAGTGGTGTGTTTTCTAAGTGTGTGATTTTTCTGATAATCTACTTGTTATGAATGTAGCTTTCTTTTTATTAGTGTTAGCCTGGCATATTTTATAAATATCCTTTAACTTTCAAACTATATGTATCCTTATATTTAAAGTGAGTCTCTTGTAGATAGCATACAGATGGGTCCAATCTGGCACTTATTGCCTTTTTTTTTTTTTTTTAAATAAGACATAGATTTCTTAGCTTTCTTTTTGTTTTTAACTTTGGGTTTATTTATTTATTTTATTTATTTATTTATGGCTGCGTTGGGTCCTCGTTTCTGTGCGAGGGCTTTCTCTAGTTGAGGCAAGTGGGGGCCACTCTTAATCGTGGTGTGCGGGCCTCTCATTATCGCGGTCTCTCTTGTTGCGGAGCACAGGCTCCAGACACGCAGGCTCAGCAGTTGTGGCCCACGGGCCCAGCCGCTCCGTGGCATGTGGGATCCTCCCAGACCAGGGCCCGAACCTGTGTCCCCCACACTGTCAGATAGACCCTCAACGACTGCACCACCAGGGAAGCCCTCCCTTATTGCCTTTTAATTGCATTGTTTAGACCACTTATATTTAATAAAATTGTAGATATGGTTGGGTTTAAATCTACTATTTTGCTATTTCTTTTCTGTTTGCCCATATGTTCTTTGTTCTTTTTTCCCTCTTTCCTTGCTTTCTTTTATAACAAATGAATTTTAAAAATGATTCCATTTAATCCTCAGCATTGGCTTATTTGCTATGTCTCTTTGATATATTTTTATTTATTTACTTTATTTAGTTTATTTTTGGCTGTGTTGGGTCTTCATTGCCGCGCGCAGGCTTTCTCTAGTTGCGGCAAGCGGGGGCTACTCTTTGCTGCAGTGCACAGGCTTCTCATTGCGGTGGCTTCTCTTGTTGCGGAGCACGGGCTCTAGGTGCGCGGGCTTCAGTAGTTGTGCCACATGGGCTCAGTAGTGTGGCTCGCGGGCTTAGCTGCTCCATGGCATGTGGGATCTTCCCGGACCAAGGATCAAACCCATGTCCCCTGCATTGGCAGGCGGATTCTTAACTACTGAGCCACCAGGAAAGTCCCTATATTTTTAAAATGCTTGATATAGAATTTATATAGGCATCTTTAACTTCTCACAGTCAAACTTCAAACAATACTGTACCACTTAGTATAGTATAAGAACCTTATAACAGTATTCCCCCTCCTGTTCTTTTTGCTATTGTTTTCATAAATTTTACTTGTATGTGTAATATAAACTCCAAAATGCATTATTATTATTTTTAACTTAAATTGTCAATTATTTTCTAAAGGGATTCAAGATGAGAAAAAAGAGTCTTTTGTATTTACCCACGTATTTACCACTCTTGGTATGCTTCATTCTTTTGTGTTGATCAAAATTTCCATCTGGTACCATTTTCCCTTTTCCTGAAGAACTGCCTTGACCATTTCTTGTAGTACAGGTCTTCTGCCAATAAACCCCCTGAGATCTGTTTGTCTAAATCGCCTTTATAGCCACACCCACTTTATTGTGCTTCACTTTATTGCTCTTTGCGGATATTGTGCTTTATAAAAATAGAAGGTTTGTGGCAACCCTGCATTGATCTAGTCTATTGGCGCCATTTTTCTAACAGCATTTGCTCTCTTTGTGTCTCTGTGCCACATTTTGGTAATTCTCGAAATATTGCAGACTTTTCCATTATTATTATATTTGTTACGGTGATCTGTGATTATTGATCTTTGATGTTACTATTGTAATTGTTTTGAGGTGCAATGAATTGCACCCATATAAGATGGCAAACTTAATTGATAAATATTGTGTATGTTCTAACGGCTCCATTGACTGGCTGTTTCCCCTTCTCTCTCCCTCTGCTTGCGCCTCCCTATTGCCTGAGACACAACAACATTGAAATTAGGCCCATTAATTACCCTACAATGGCCTCTAAGTGTTCCAGTGAAAGGAAGAGTTGCATGTCTCTCACTTTAAGTCAAATGATTCAGCTTAGCGAGGAAGCCAAGCTTATGCAGAAAGCCAAGATAAGCTGAAAGCTAGGCCTCTTGTGCCAAACAGTTGGCCAAGTTGTGAATGCAAATGGAAAGTTCTTGGAGGAAATTAAAAATGCTATTCCAGTGAACACACAGATGTTAAGAAAGTGAAGCAGCCTTATTGCTAATATGGAGAAAGTTTTAGTGGTCTGGATAGAAGATCAAAGCAGCTACAACATTCCCTTAAGCCAAAGCCTAGTCCGGAGCAAGGCCCTAACTCTCTTCAATTCTAAGAAGGCTGAGAGGTGAGGAAGCTGTGGAAGAAAAGTTTGAAGTTAGCAGAGGTTGATTCATGAGGTTTAGAGAAAGAAGCTGTCTCCATAACACGAAAGTGCAAGGTGAAGCAACAAGTGCTGATGTAGAAGCTGCAGTAAGTTATCCAGAAGATCTAGCTAAGATAATTCATTATGGTGGCAACATTAAGCAACAGATTTTCCATGTAGATGAAATAGCCTTCTATTAGAAGAAGATACCATCTAGGACTTTCATAGCTAAAGAGGAGAAGTCAATGTCTGATTTTAAAGCTCCAAAGGACAGGCTGATTCTCTTGTTAAGGGCTAATGCAGCTGGTGACTTTATGTGGAAGCCAATGTTAATTTACCATTCTGAAAATCTTAGGGTTCTTAAGAATCATGCTAAATCTACTCTGCCTGTGCTCTGTAAATAGAACAACAAAACCTGGATGACAGCACATCTATTTACAGCATGGTTGACCGAATATTTTAAGCCCACTGTTGACACATAGGGCTCAGAAAAAAAGATTCCTTTAAATATTACTGCTCATTGACAATGCACCTGGTCACCCAGGAGCTCTGATGGAGATGTACAACAAGATTAATGTTGTTTTCATGCCTTCTAACACAACATCCATTCTTCAGCCCATGGATCAAGGAGTAATTTTGACTTTCAAATCTTATTATTTAAGAAATACATTTCGTAAGGCTATCGCTGCCCTATATAGTGATTCCTCTGATGAATCTAGGCAAAGTAAATTGAACATCTTCTGGAAAGAATTTACCATGCTAGATGCAGTTAAGAACATTCATAATTCATGGGAAGAGGTCAAAACATCAACATTAACAGGCATTTGGAAGAAGTTGATTCCAACCCTCACAAGTGACTTCCAGGGATTCAAGACTTCAGCGGAGGATGTGACTACAGATGTGGTGAAAATAGTAAGAGAACTAGAATTAGAAGTGGAGCCTGAAGATGTGACTGAATTGCTGCGATCTTGTGATAAAACTTTAATGGATGAGGGATTGCTTCTTAGGGATGGAGCAAAGAAAGTAGTTTCTTGAGATAGGAACTACTTCTGGTGAAGATGCTGTGCAGATTGTTGAAATGACAGCAAAAGATTTAGAATGTTACATAAACTTAGATGATAAAGCAGTGGCAGGATTTGAGAGGAATGACTCCAATTTTGAAAGTTTTACTGTAAAATGCTATAAAAAACATTGCAAGCTACAGATAAATTGTTCATGAAAGGATGAGCCAATCGATTGTCTTATTTTACGATTTTGCTGCAGCAACCCCAACCTTCAGCACCCACCTTTGGCCACCTGGCCTGGAGTCGTGACCTGAGTCTGTACAGCTGAGCCGCTGCAGAAGGTGCTGAGCAGACTGAAGGATGAGGAGCTCGTGGAGCTCAACACCCTCTCCCTGATCGGGGTGGATGAGTGTCACCGCGTGCACAAAGATACCGTCTACACCTGATCAGTCAGCAGTCAACACCGAGGTAAGACCCTTCACCAGAAAAAAGATTATGACTCATTAAAGGCTCAGATAATAGTTAGCATTTTTTAGCAATAAAGATTTTAAAGTTAAGGTATATACATTGCTTTTTTTAGACATAACACAATTGCGCACTTAATGGACTACAGTATAGTATAAACAATATAGTGTAAACATAACTTTTACATAAACTGGGAAACCAAAAAATTCACATGACTTTCTTTAGTTCAGTACTCACTTTATTGCAGTGGTCTGGAGCTGAACCTGCAATATCTCTGTGGTAAGCCTGCATTTCATCTTCAGATTTGAAGGATATTTTTGCTGGGTTAAAGAATTCTTGGTTGACAGTTTTTTTCTCTTTAGTGTCTCGATGGTGTCTTTCTATTTTCTTCTGACTTGCATAGCTTCTGATATGAAGTTTGCTGTCATTTTTTTAAAAAATAAATTTTATTTATTTATTTATTTATTGGCTGTATTGGGTCTTGGTTGTTGCACACGGGCTTTCTCTAGTTGCGGTGAGTGGGGGCTACTCTTCGTTGTGGTGCGTGGGCTTCTCCTTGCGGTGGCTTCTCTTGTTGTGGAGCATGGGCTCTAGGCACACAGGTTTCAGTAGTTGTGGCTCCTGGCCTCAGTAGTTGTGGCTCGCGGGCTGTAGAGCGCAGGCTCAGTGGTTGTGGCACATGGGCTTGGTTGCTCCACAGCATGTGGGATCTTCCCAGACCAGGTATTGAACCTGTGTCCCCTGCATTGGCAGGTGGATTCTTAACCACTGTGCTACCAGAGAAGTCCCTTGCTGTCATTTTTGTCTTTGTTTTTCTGTATATAATGTGTCTGGCTGCCTTAAAATTTTTCTTTTTTTTATCATGGATTTGAGGATTTTTATTATGATATACCTTGAATTTTTTTTGAGATTTATTCAGCCTAGAGTTCATTGAAATTCTTGAATTTGTGGGGTTATAATTTTCACCATATTTGAAAAAAATACATGGTCTTTTTCTTCAAATGTTGTATCTGCTAGTCCCCTCCCTCTTTTTATGGAACTTCAGTTTCACATATGTTAGACTGCTTGATTTTGTTCTCTATATTGATGATCTGGATTTAATGATCCAGTTTTTTCCCCAGTCTCTTTTCTCTCAATGCTTCATTTTGGACAGTTTCTACTGCTATCTTTTCAAGGTCACTGATCTTTTTTCTGCAGTGTCAAACATCCTGGTAATCCCATCTAGTGTATTTTTCATTTCATATATTGTATTTTTTTAATCTCTAGAATTTGCATTTGCTTCTTTTTATTTCTTCTATATTTTTTCTTATTATGGTCATGTTTTTTTCTACCTTCTGAAAAATGGAGTATATTTACAATGGCTATTTTGCTGTCCTTGTCAGCTTATTCCACCAGCTGTGGGTCTGTTTCTACTGACTGATTGTTCTTCTTATGAAGAAAATTTTTTTTTTCTATTTTTTTGCATGTCTGGTAATTTCTGATTAGATAGTAGATGTTATTAATTGTACATTGTGGGTTGCTGGATATTATTATTATTATTTTTCTGTTCATGCCTTCATTTATGCAATCCTGCATTCACTCATTTCAGTCAACAAATACTTTAAAAAAAATAGATTTATTTATTTGGCTGCATTGGATCTTTGTTGCTGTGTGCGGGCTTTCTCTAGTTGTGGCGAGTGGGGGCTACTCTTTGCTGCACATGGGCTTCTCATTGTTGTGGCCTCTCTTGTTGCAGAGCACAGGCTCTAGGCACGTGGGTTTCGGTAGTTGTGGCACACGGGCTCAGTAATTGTGGCTTGCGGGCTCTAGAACGTAGGCTCAGTGTTTTTGGCGCACGGGCTTAGTTGCTCTGTGGCATGTGGTCCCAGACCAGGGCTTGAACCCATGTCCCCTGCATTGGCAGGTGGATTCCCAACCACTTCGCCACCAGGGAAGTCCAGTCAACAAATACTTTTAAGCCCACTATGTATCAGGCACTGTGCTAAATACTTAAGTTTCAACTGGGGGCAAGACTGATGTGATTCCTGCCCTCTAAGGGCTTTAAGTCTATCTGGGAGGCAAACATAAGTAAAATATGTGCATAAGATTATAATTGTGAACAGTGCTAAATGCTATGAACAAAAAGTAAGTAAGACTTGTATAACATTCATTTATTCAACAAGTGTTTATGGAGTGTTTAGGAACTGAGGATATGGTTGTTAACAGGACAGCAAATCCTGGCTCTCATGGAAATTATATTCTGGCTGAGGAGACAGACAATAAGCTAATTAACAAAAAAGAAAACTGATAATTTAATATCATTTAATGCTAAACACTATGAACAATAACCAAGAAAGCCCAGGGGATAGAGAGAGACTGGAGGTGGTATTTTATTTATTTTAATTTTAAAATTAATTAATTACTTCCCAATTTTTTTTGCATTTTTTGATAGAAAATTTTTATTTATTTATTTATTTATTTATTTATTAGCATCTTTATTGGAATATAATTGCTTTACAATGGTGTGTTAGTTTCTGCTTTATAACAAAGTGAACCAGCTATACATATACATATATCCCCATATCTCCTCCCTCTTGCATCTCCCTCCCACCCTCCCTATCCCACCCATCTAAGTGGTCACAAAGCATGGAGCTGGTCTCCCTGTGCTAGGCGGCTGCTTCCCACAGCTATCTATTTTACATTTGGTAGTATATATAAGTCCATGCCACTCTCTCACTTCGTCCCAGCTTACCCTTCGCCCTCCCCATGTCCTCAAGTCCATTCTTTACATCTGCGTCTTTATTGCTGTCCTGCCCCTAGGTTCTTCAGAACGTTTATTATTTTTTTTTAGATTCTATATATATGTGTTAGCATATGGGATTTGTTTTTCTTTTTCTGACTTACTTCACTCTGTATGACAGACTCTAGGTCCATCCACCTCACTACAAATAGTTCAGTTTCCTTTCTTTTTATGGCTGAGTAATATTCCGTTGTATATATGTGCCACATCTTCTTTATCCATTCATCTGTCAGTGGACATTTAGGTTGCTTCCATGTCCTGGCTATTGTAAATAGGGCTACAGTGAACATTGTGGTACATGACACTTTTTGAAATATTGTTTTTCTCAGGGTATGTGCCCAGTAGTGGGATTGCTGGGTCGTATGGTAGTTCTATTTTTAGTTTTTTGAGGAACCTCCATACTGTTCTCCATAGTGGCTGTATCAATTTACATTCCCACCAACAGTGCAAGAGGGTTCCCTTTTCTCCACACCCTCTCTAGCATTTATGGTTTGTAGATTTTTTGATGATGACCATTCTGACTGGTGGGAGGTGATACCCCATTGTAGTTTTGATTTGACTTTCTCTAATGATTAGTGATGTTGAGTATCCTTTCATGTGTTTGTTGGCAATCTGTATATCTTCTTTGGAGGAATGTCTATTTAGGTCTTCTGCCCATTTTGGGATTGGGTTGTTTGTTTTTCTGATATTGAGCTGTATGAGCTGCTTGTATATTTTGGAGATTAAGCCTTCGTCAGTTCCTTCATTTGCAAATATTTCTCCTATTCTGAGGGTTGTCTTTTTGTCTTGTTTATGGTTTCCTTTGCTGTGCCAAAGCTTTTAAGTTTCATTAGGTCCCATTTGTTTATTTTTGGTTTTATTTCCATTTCTCTAGGAGGTGAGTCAAAAAGGATCTTGCTTTGATTTATATCATGGAGTGTTCTGCCTGTTGTCCTCTAAGAGTTTTATAGTGTCTGGCCTCATTTAGTTCTTTAATCCATTTTGAGTTTATTTTTGTGTATGATGTTAGGGAGTGTTCTAATTTCATTCTTTTACATGTAGTTGTCCAGTTTTCCCAGCATCACTTATTGAAGAGGCAGTCTTTTCTCCATTGTATGTTCTTGCCTCCTTTATCAAAGATAAGGTGACCATATGTGTGTGGGTTTATCTCTGGGCTTTCTATCCTGTTCCATTGATCTATATTTGTTTTTGTGCCAGTACCATGCTGTCTTGATTACTGTAGCTTTGTAGTATAGTCTGAAGCCAGGGAGCCTGATTCCTCCAGCTTCGTTTTTCTTTCTCAATATTGCTTTGGCTATTCAGGGTCTTTTGTGTTTGCATACAAATTGTGAAATTTTTGTTCTAGTTATGTGAAAAATGCCATTGGTAGTTTGATAGGGATTGCATTGAATCTGTAGATTGCTTTTTGTAGTACTGTCATTTTCACAGTGTTGATTCTTCCAATCCAAGAACTTGGTATATCTCTCCATCTGTTTGTAGCATCTTTAATTTCTTTCATCAGTGTCTTATAGTTTTCTGCATACAGGTCTTTTGTCTCCTTAGGTAGGTTTATACCTAGATATTTTATTCTTTTTATTGCAATGGTAAATGGGAGTGTTTCCTTAATTTCTCTTTCAGATTTTTCATCATTAGTGTATAGGAATGGAAGAGATTTCTGTGCATTAATTTTGTATCCTGCTACTTTACTAAATTCGTTGATTAGCTCTAGTCATTTTCTGGTAACATCTTTAGGATTCTCTATGTATATTATCATGTCATCTGCAAAAAGTGACAGTTTTAATTCTTCTTTCTGATTTGGATTCCTTTTCTTTCTTTTTCTTCTCTGATTGCTGTGGCTAAAACTTCCAAAACTATGTTGAATAATAGTGGCGAGAGTGGACAACCTTGTCTTGTTCCCGATCTTAGTGGAAATGGTATCAGTTTTTCACCATTGAGAACGGTGTTGTCTGTGGGTTTGTCATATATGGCCTTTATTATGTTGAAGTAAGTTCCCTCTATGCCTACTTTCTGGAGCATTTTTATCATAAATCGGTGTTGAATTTTGTCGAAAGCTTTCTCTGCATCTGTTGAGATGATCATATGATTTTTATCTTTCAACTTGTTAATATGGTGTATCACATTGATTGATTTTCATATGTTGAAGAATCCTTGCATTCCTGGTATAAACCCCTCTTGATCATGATGTATGATCCTTTTAATGTGCTGTTGGATTCTGTTTGCTAGTATTTTGTTGAGGATTTTTGCATCTATGTTCATCAGAGATATTGGCCTGTAGTTTTCTTTCTTTGTGACGTCTTTGTCTGGTTTTGGTATCAGGGTGATGGTGGCTTCGTAGAAAGAGTTTGGGAGAGTTCCTCTCTTGGCTATATTTTGGAAGAGTTTGAGAAGGATAGGTGTTAGCTCTTCTCTAAGTGTTTGATAGAATTTGCCTGTGAAGCCATCTGGTCCTGGGCTTTCATTTGTTGGAAGATTTTTAAATCACAGTCTCAATTTCATTGCTTGTGATTGGTCGTTTCATATTTTCTATTTCTTCCTGGTTCAGTCTCAGAAGGTTGTGCTTTTCTAAGAATTTGTCCATTTCTTCCAGTTTGTCCATTTTATTGGCATATAGTTGCTTGCAGTAATCTCTCATGATCCTTTGTATTTCTGCAGTGTCAGTTGTTACTTCTCCTTTTTCATTTCTAATTCTATTGATTTGAGTCTTCTCCTTCTTTTTCTTGATGAGTCTGGCTGATTTTGTTTATCTTCTCAAAGAACCAGCTTTTAGATGTATTGATCTTTGCTATTATTTCCTTCATTTCTTTTTCATTTATTTCTGATCTGATTTTTATGATTTCTTTCCTTCGGCTAACTTTGGGGTTATTTTTTTTGTTCTTCTTTCTCTAATTGCTTTAGGTGTAAGGTTAGGTTGTTTATTTGAGATTTTTATTGTTTCTTGAGGTAGGATTATATTGCTATAAACTTCCCTCTTAGAACTGCTTTTGCTGCATCCCATAGGTTTTGGGTCATCATGTTTTCATTGTCATTTGTTTCTAGGTATTTTTTTATTTCTTCAGTGATCTCTTGGTTATTTAGTAGTGTATTGTTTAGCCACCATGTGTTTGTATTTTTTGCAGTTTTTTTCCTGTAATTGATACCAAATCTCATAGCATTGTGGTCAGAAAAGTTACGTGATACGATTTCAATTTTCTTAAATTTACCAAGGCTTGATTTGTGACCCAAGATATGATCTATCCTGGAGAATGTTCCATGAGCACTTGAGAAGAAAGTGTATTCTGTTGATTTTGGATGGAATGTCCTATAAATATCAATTAAGTCCATCTTGTTTAATGTATCATTCAAAGCTTGTGTTTCCTTATTTATTTTTATTTTGGATGATCTGTCCATTGGTGGAAGTGGGGTGTTGAAGTCCCCTACTATGATTGTGTTACTGTCGATTTCCCCTTTTATGGCTGTTAGCCTGTGCCTTATGTATTGAGGTGCTCCTATGTTGGGTGCTTAAATATTTAAAATTGTTATATCTTCTTCTTGGATTGATCCCTTGATCATTATGTAGTGCCCTTCTTTTTCTCTTGTAATAGTCTTTATTTTAAAATCTATTTTGTCTGATATGAGAATTGCTACTCCAGCTTTCTTTTGATTTCCTTTTGCGTGGAATATCTTTTTCCATCCCCTCACTTTCAGTATGTATGTGTCGCTAGGTCTGAAGTGGGTCTCTTGTAGACAGCATATATGTGGGTCTTATTTTTGTATCCATTCTTTTGGTTGGAGCATTTAATCCATTTACATTTAAGGTAGTTATCGATATGTATGTTCCTATTACCATTTTCTTAATTGTTTCGGTTTGTTATTGTAAGTCTTTTCCTTCTCTTGTGGTTCCTGCCTAGAGAAATTCCTTTAGCATTTGTTGTAAAGCTGGTTTGTTGGTGCTGAATTCTCTTAGCTTTTGCTTGTCTGTAAATGTTTTAATTTCTCTGTTGAATCTGAATGAGATCCTTGCTGGGTAGAGTAATCTTGGTTGTAGCTTTTTCCCTTTCATCAGTTTAAATATGTCCTGCCAGAGTTTCTGCTGAAACTTGCAGAGTTTCTGCTGAAAGATCAGCTGTTAACCTTATGGGGATTCCCTTGTATGTTAATTGTTGCTTTTCCCTTGCTGCTTTTTAATATTTTTTCTTTGTATTTAATTTTTGATAGTTTGATTAATATGTGTCTTGGCGTGTTTCTCTTTGGATTTATCTTGTATGGGCCTCTCTGCATTTTCTGGACTTGATTGACTATTTCCTTACCCATATTAGGGAAGTTTTCAACTATAATCTCTTCAAATATTTTTTCAGTCCCTTTTTTTTTTCTCTTCTTCTGGGACTCCTATAATTCGAATGTTGGTGCATTTAATGTTGTGCCAGAGGTCTCTGAGATTTCCTCAATTCTTTTCATTCTTTTTTCTTTATTCTGCTCTGTGGTAGTTATTTCCACTATTTTATCTTCCAGGTCACTTATCTGTTCTTTTGCCTCAGTTATTCTGCTATTGATTCCTTCTAGAGAATTTTTAATTTCACTTATTGTGTTGTTCATCATTGTTTGTTTGTTCTTTAGTTCTTCTAGTTCCTTGTTAAACGTTTCTTGTATTTTCTCCATTCTATTTTCAAGATTTTGGATCATCTTTACTATCATTACACTGAATTCTTTTTCAGGTAGGCTGCCTATTTCCTCTTCATTTGTTTGGTCAGGTGGGGTTTTTTTTTTTTTTTTTTAATGGGAATTATTTATTTATTTATTTATTTATTTATTTTTGGCTGTGTTGGGTCTTAGTTTCTGTGCGAGAGCTTTCTCTAGTTGCGGCAAGTGGGGGCCACTCTTCATCGTGGTGTGCGGGCCTCTCACTATCACGGCCTCTCTTGTTGCGGAACACAGGCTCCAGACGCGCAGGCTCAGTAATTGTGGCTCACGGGCCTAGTTGCTCCGCGGCATGTGGGATCTTCCCAGGCCAGGGCTCGAACCCGTGTCCCCTGCATTAGCAGGCGGATTCTCAACCACTGTGCCACCAGGGAAGCCCTGGTCAGGTGGGTTTTTACCTTTCTCCTTCATCTGCTGCATATTTCTCTGTCTTCTCATTTTGCTTAACTTACTGTGTTTGGGGTCTCTGTTTTGCAGACTGCAGGTTTGTAGTTCCTGTTGTTTTTGGTGTCTGTCCCCAGTGGCTAAGGTTGGTTCAGTGGGTTGTGTAGGCTTCCTAGTGGAGGGGACTGGTACCTGTGTTCTGGCGATGAGGCTGGATCTTGTCTTTCTGGTGGGCAGGACCATGTCCTGTGGTGTGTTTTGGTGTGTTTGTGAACTTATTATGATTTTAGGCAGCCTCTCTGCTAATGGGTGGGTTTGTGTTCCTGTCTTGCTAGTTGTTTGGCATAGGGTGTCCAGCACTGTAATTTGCTGGTCGTTGAGTGGAGCTGGGTCTTAGCGTTGAGATGGAGATCTCTGGGAGAGCTTTCACCATTTCATATTATGTGGGGCTGGGAGGTCTCTAGTGGACCAATGTCCTGAACTCGGCTCTCCCACCTCAGAGGCTCAGGCCCAACACCCAGCCAGAGTACCAAGACCCTGTCAGCCACACGGCTCAGAAAAAAAGGGAGAAAAAGAAAGAAAGAAAGAAAGAAAAAATAAATATATAAAATAAAGTAAAGTTGTTAAAATAGAAAAATATATTAAAAATAAAAAATTAATTGAAAAGAGAGAGAAAGAAAGAAGAGAGCAACCAAACCAAAAACAAATCCACCAATGATAACAAGCACTAAAAACTATATTAAAAAAACCCAAAAGAAACAAACAAAAAACCCCAAAATGGACAGTCAGAATCCTAGGAGAAGTGGCAAAAGCAAAGCTATACAGAGAAAATCACACCAAGAAGCATACACATACACACTCACAAAAAGAGAAAAAGGGGGAAAAATATATATATATATAAAATAAAAAAGGAAGAGAGCAACCAAATCAATAAACAAATCTACCAATGATAATAAGTTCTAAATACTAAACTAAGATAAACATAAAGCCAGAAAGAAGTCAGATGCAGAAAGCAAACCCCAAGTCTACAGTTGCTCCCAAAGTCCACCACCTCAGTTTTGGAATGATTCATTGTCTATTTAGGTATTCCACAGATACAGGGTACATCAAGTTGATTGTGGAGATTTAATCCGCTGCTCCTGAGGCTGCTGGGAGAAATTTCCCTTTCTCTTCTTTGTTCACACAGCTCCTGGGGTTCAGCTTTGGATTTTGCCCTGCCTCTGCATGTAGGTCACCTGAGGGCGTCTGTTCCCCGTCCAGACAGGACGGGGTTAAAGGACCGGCTGATTAGGCGGCTCTGGCTCACTTAGGCCAGGGGGAGGGAGCAGTTTGGAATGCAGGGTGAGCCTGTGGTGGCAGAGGCCAGCGTGAGGTTGCAACAGCCTGAGGTGTGGCGTGTGTCCTTCCAGGGAAGTTGTCCCTGGATCACGGGACCCTGGCGGGCTACACAGGCTCCCTGGAGGGGAGGTGTGGATAGTGACCTGTGCTTACACACAGGCTTCTTGGTATCTGCAGCAGCAGCCTGAGCATCTCATGCCCGTCTCTGAGTCCACGCTGATAGCCACAGCTCGCACCCATCTCTGGAGCTTGTTTAGGCAGTGCTCTGAATCCCCTCTCCTCGCACACCCCGAAACAATGGTCTTTTGCCTCTTAGGCAGGTCCAGAGTTTTTCCTGGACTTGCTGGATATTATTGTATTTATTTAAGTAGTGTTGGATTTTTTCCTGTACATAGTTACTCATAACTATGGGTCTTTTCACCCTTGTTAAGCTTTTTTTATGGTGGGTACAAAGCAACTTTTAGTGTAGGTATAATTTAGCACCAATACTAAGGCAATTCCTTTTTGAGGATTCTACCCAAAGCCCCACGTGTTATGAAGTTTGTTCTCGATCCTGTGTGAACTCTGGGAATTGTTCTGCTTATGTTTTTCCTGATGGTTCTTTTTCCATCTTTGGATAGTTTTTGCTTATGCACATGCAGCCACAGACTTGAGGGGGCACCTGTGCAGATCTCTGAAACGCTCTCTTTGTGAAGGTCCCGCCCTTCTGGTACTCATCCTTGCAAATTCTAGCTGCCTTGGCTTCCCTGAACTTTCATCTCTGGCTTCTCTACTCAGTCAGACTGCTGGGTTCTGTTATGGTCTCCACTCCCTTTGCTAAGGCCTGGAAAATGCCTCTAGGTGGTGAGCTGGTACAATCGACAAACAACCTTGCTTGTTTGTCTTCTTTCAGAGATCAAATTTCTGTGCTGCTTTTTTGCACAATGCTTAAAACTTGTTATTATGAAATAATGCTTTGGTTTCCTAGTAGTTTAAGATGTAAAGTACTGGTCCCTGTTACTCCATCTTGGCTGGAAGCAGAAGTGATCACTCCTTCCTTTTTTTTTTTTTTTTAAGGATTTTCTTATTTATTTATTTATTTATTTATTTTTGGCTGTGTTGGGTCTTCGGTTCGTGCGAGGGCTTTCTCCAGTTGCGGCAAGCGGGGGCCACTCTTCATCACGGTGCGGGGACCGCTCTTCATCGCGGTGCGCGGGCCTTTCTCTATCGCGGCCCCTCCCGTCGCGGGGCACAGGCTCCAGACGCGCAGGCTCAGCAATTGTGGCTCACGGGCCCAGCTGCTCCGCGGCATGTGGGATCTTCCCAGACCAGGGCTCGAACCCGTGTCCCCTGCATTAGCAGGCAGATTCTCAACCACTGCGCCACCAGGGAAGCCCCACTCCTTCCTTTTTGAAACACTTTATTGTCTTTTTTGTTTTCCTGCTTTAATGGTCACTTCTTAATCTCCTTTTCTTCTATTTCCTCTTTCTGATCTACTTCTGAATATTGGCATAGGTCCCCTTCTCTTTTCTGTTTATTATCTTCATTGGTACATTTATCTAGCCTCATGCTAGATATGCTGTTGACTATAAAATGGATATCTCCAGCGCAATCTCCCCTCTGAATTTGAGACTCACCTATCTGATTAGCTTATTTGACACCTCTGTGATGTCTACCAGGCCTCTTTTAAAAATTACTCATTTTTTTTTTATTGAAGTAGAGTTTATTTACAATATCATGTTAGTTTCAGGTATACAGTACAGGAATCCAGTTTTATATATATATATACCTCTTCAGTCTCTTTTCCCTTACAGGTGATTACAAAATATTGAGTATGTTTCCCTGTTCTACCAGGCCTCTTACACTTAACAAGTCCACAGTAAAATTCTCAACTTACTCCTCTCCCAAACGTGCTTCTTTCATAGTCTTTGTATCTTAGTGATGAGGTTCATTCACTAGTGCATCATCCACCCAGAAACTTAAGGAAAACACTTTGAGTCATCTTCACTTCTTTTTTCTTCTCCTCTAACATCTAATCCATTAGAAAGTCCTGCAGGCTCTGCTTCAGACATATATTCCAGAGCACCCCAACTCTTACAACTTCACTGCTACCACTTTGGTCTCTGTCTTGATATTTCTTGCCTGGACTATTACAATATTCTCCTACCTGCTTCCACTCTGGCCTGTTCCCAATTTAGCCTATTGTCCCCACAGCAGCCCAAATTTTAATCAGATCATTTCACTTGTCTGTTCCAAACCCTCCAATGGCTTCCTATCACATTTAAAATAAAATGCAAATATCTTACCATACCTATAAGGCCAAACATGATTGCCCCCTATTTCTTTAATTTGGTCTCTTAGCATTTCCCCCATCTATTTATTTATCCCAGGTAGACCCAGCTTCTTTCTGAATCCTGAGCACAATTAAGATTTTTATGTACTCAGGGCCTTTGCACATGCTGTGCTCCTCTGCCTAATCTGTGAAGCATAGCTGCTCTTTCTTATCACTCAGGTCTCACCTCAAATTTTTCTCTTCGGAGAGTTCTTCTCTGACCTAATATAAAGAAGCTTCTCACCCTGTCACTTTCTTATCCCATTACTTCCTTTTATTTTCTTTATTACCCATGTCATTGATTGCAACAATGGCCACAATTATCCATCCCTCCATCAACACCCCTTTGCAATATGACTTTGCAACACCTTCCATTGAGATGTGGAGTCTATCTCCCCAGTCCTCAAATCTGGACTGGACTTATGACTTGCCCTGGCCAATAGAATGTTTTGGAAGTAAAGGTGTGCCAGCTCTGAGCCTTGTCGCCTTCTGCTCTTACTCTTGGATGCCAACAACTGCCTGGAGAAAAGAGACTGAGCTAGTTTTGTGGAGGATGAGAGAACTTGTGGAGGAAAACTGAGGCACCCCAGCCAATAGCCAGCCTTTCCCAGAAGCAGAACCACCGGGCTTCCCTGGAGCCAACTGCACATGCATGAAGGAACCCAGACCAGACTGGTAGAACTGCTGAGCTGATCTGTAATCTCATGAGCAAAAATAAATAGTCATTTTTAAAAAATCATAAAATATTAGCATGGTTGGTCATGCAGCAAAAAACCGATCCAATCATAACACTATTTGAAATTATGTTACATATATGCTCACTTCTTTATTTTTTTAATGTCTTAAAAAATTTTTAATAGTATGTTTTATTTAAGAATATGTATTATTTAACCCAAAATATCAGAGTAGTATTATTTCAGTGTGTACTCTATACAAAAATGATTTACATTCTTTTTTCTTGCATAAAGTCTTTTGAGGGTATATTTTACATTTGTAGCACACCTCAATTTAGAACAGTCCCATTTCAAATGCTCAGTAGGTCAGGTGGGAATCGTCTAACACTTCTTTATTGTGTCTCCCCCACTAAAGTATAAAAATTCCTTGAGGGTAGGGAGTTTTGCTCATCATCATATTATAGTAGTTATAGCTGTAGCATTGGATCAAAATGATAGTATAACAATATGGTATTTTAAGAAAGACCCAACTATTGGCATTTCATTAAAAAGGTGAGATATGAAGATGCTACCAGAAAACTCCTAGAGCTAATCAATGAATTTGGTAAAGTAGCAGGATACAAAATTAATGCACAGAAATCTCTTGCATTTCTATACACTAATGACGAAAAATCTGAAAGTGAAATTAAGAAAACACTCCCGTTTACCATTGCAACAAAAAGAATAAAATATCTAGGAATAAACCTACCTAAGGAGACAAAAGACCTGTATGCAGAAAATTATAAGACACTGATGAAAGAAATTAAAGATGATACAAATAGATGGAGAGATATACCATGTTCCTGGATTGGAAGAATCAACATTGTGAAAATGACTCTACTACCCAAAGCAATCTACAGATTCAATGCAATCCCTATCAAACTACCACTGGCATTATTCACAGAACTAGAACAAAAAATTTCACAATTTGTATGGAAACACAAAAGACCCCGAATAGCCAAAGCAATCTTGAGAACGAAAAATGGAGCTGGGGGAATCAGGCTCCCTGACTTCAGTCTATATTACAAAGCTTCAGTAATCAAGACAGTTTGGTACTGGCACAAAAACAGAAATATAGATCAATGGAACAGGATAGAAAGCCCAGAGATAAACCCACCCACATATAGTCACCTTATCTTTGATAAAGGAGGCAAGCATATACAGTGGAGAAAAGACAGCCTCTTCAATAAGTGGTGCTGGGAAAATTGGACAGGTACATGTAAAAGTATGAAATTAGAACACTCCCTGACACCATGCACAAAAATAAACTCAAAATGGATTAAAGACCTAAGTGTAAGGGCAGACACTATCAAACTCTTAGAGGAAAACATAGGCAGAACACTCTATGACATACATCACAGCAAGATTCTTTTTGACCCAGCTCCCAGAGAAATGGAAATAAGAACACAAATAAACAAATGGGACCTAATGAAACTTAAAAGCTTTTGCACAGCAAAGGAAACCATAAACAAGACCAAAAGACAACCCTCAGAATGGGAGAAAATATTTGCAAATGAAGCAACTGACAAAGGATTAATCTCCAAGATTTACAAGCAGCTCATGCAGCTCAATAACAAAAAAACGAACAACCCAATCCCAAAATGGGCAGAAGACCTAAATAGACATTTCTCCAAAGAAGATAAACAGATGGCCTACAGACACATGAAAGAATGCTCAACATCATTAATCATTAGAGAAATGCAAATCAAAACTACAATGAGATATCATCTCACACCGGTCAGAATGGCCATCATCAAAAAATCTAGAAACAATAAATGCTGGAGAGGGTGTGGAGGAAAGGGAACACTCTTGCACTGTTGGTGGGAATGTAAATTGATACAGCCACTATGGAGAACAGTATGGAGGTTCCTTAAAAAACTACAAATAGAACTACCATACGACCCAGCAATCCCACTACTGGGCATATACCCTGAGAAAACCATAGGTCAAAAAGAGTCATGTACCAAAATGTTCATTGCAGCTCTATTTACAATAGCCAGGACATGGAAGCAACCTAAATGTCCATCGACAGATGAATGGATAAAGAAGCTGTGGCACATATATACAATGGAATATTACTCAGCCATAAAAGGAAACGAAATGGAGGTATTTGTAATGAGGTGGATGGAGTTAGAGTCTGTCATACAGAGTGAAGTAAGTCAGAAAGAGAAAAACAAATACAGTATGCTAACACATATATACGGAATCTAAGGAAAAAAAAAAAAAGGCCATGAAGAACCTAGTGGCAAGACGGAAATAAAGACACAGACCTACTAGAGAATGGACTTGAGGATATGGGGAGGGGGTGGGGTGAGATGTGACAGGGTAAGAGAGTGTCATGGACATATATACACTACCAAATGTAAAATAGATAACTAGTGGGAAGCAGCTGCATAGCACAGGGAGATCAGCTCTGTGCTTTGTGACCACCTAGAGGGGTGGGATGGGGAGGGTGGGAGGGAGGGAGATGCAAGAGGGAAGAGAAATGGGAACATATTGTATATGTATAACTGATTCACTTTGTTATAAAGCAGAAGCTAACACACCATTGTAAGGCAATTATACTTCAATAAAGATGTTTAAAAAAAAAAAAAAAGGTGAGATATGGCCACCAAAGTCATCTATACTTTGTCCTAAGTTCTGCCTAAGGGAAAGCCAGGATAGAGGACTGAGGAAACTTTATTCTTTCAGGAGAATTATGATCAAAACAAACTGAAATAAATTATCCTACAGGAGGAGGAATCGGGCACCAACAAGGGATCTGGCCCTTTTCTGGGAGGGGAGCAGAGTGAATCTCATCGCAGGGAAAGGAAGCTGGGAAGACCTGGGAACCTCATTCTTTCTTTGTCCCTCCCCCATCCCCCAATTCTGCTGCCATATCCTCTTCTTGTTTGCCTTAATGTTTCCTCTCATCCCCATTCTAAGGAGACCCCTTCAAGGCTCTCCAAAGAACAGCAGAACCCAGACTGGCTTTAGGAGGAGTATAAATGACTAATATCACTCAAACCAACCAACTGAAGGAAAAAGCAAACAATGGCCAACCAGCCAGTGATCCTGGTCATGGGATTTTCACAATAACAGGGGAGGAATATAGACAGATGGATTTTTAAAGGAGTGTTTCTTGGGCCAATTAGAAATTTTGATATAGCATAAAATTTTCTGGATATCTCTCCAGATGTAAATAATTCAGATTTCAAATTTTTAAAAATACTGAAATAATTGTATTACACCAACAAAAATATTAATATTTTGAGACTTAAAGCTGGCATGTTATTCTGGAATGCCTGAACACCTTCAGCCTATACTGCAATCACCATCAAGTCCCCAGCACCTAGGACAGCGCCCGGCAGGTTCTCATCCATGAAATGAGCGGATGAATGAACAGATGCTTGCTAGGATTTGGCTGTAGGAACGGGCTGGGTGGAGGTCCAACCCCAGGGTAGTCAGCTGCCCTCAAACACACATACACACTCCACATGCCACCTCCGCAAACAACTGCTGCCCTCCCAGGCAGACCCCAGCTCTGACAGGGGAGCAGGAGGGGCACTGCAGATGCTCCCAAGGGAATGCATCCCAGGGCTAAGGCAGCACATCTGGTGGAGGAGGTGCTGCAAACCCTCCGTGTCCTCCTGGCCTGGAAAGACTCAGTCTTCCGTCAGAGGCTCCCGTGATGCTAGCAGGGGTGGGTCTGTGGAGGAAAATAACAGTAAGAACAACATAATGGCCACCTCCTCAGTGCTCACTGTGTACCAGGCATTGCGCTAAGTCCTTTTGTATGTTCCTCTATCTTAATTTTTAGAGCACTCTATTTTGTGGATGAAGAAACTGAGGCTGACAGAAGTTAAGTCACTTGCCTGGGGCCACACAGTTAGGGAGTGGCAGAGGTCAGGATTCGAACCCAGGTCTTTCTGTGCCACACTTCCCGAAGGCTGTGGTAGGCCAGCACCTGCCTTGTCTGCCTGTTTGGAGCTGCCCCTCCCTTCATCTATCCCAGTGGGGGCCCCGAGCCCCACTCTGAGCCCCAAACTCCATCCTGCAGGTCTCTGGGGCCCAACCCTGACTCATAATGTTTTTCTTCTTGGGATCAGCATATTCATCACCTGGGGTCCCCTTTCCAAAGAGCTCACACTCTTCCTATTTCTCTGCACTGGGGCAGGCCTGACAGCCTTGTCTGACAAAGGGCTGAACTACCTCCTACCAGGCTACTATGTGTTCCCTCATTGATCTCATCCCTCCTCCCCTCAAACCCACAAACCCACCCTCTCCTTACATGTACATGTCACCTCCCCAAACCGCAGACACCTCCTACATGTACAGGAGCTCAAGCACCGGATATACTGTAGATCTTCCTCAACTTAGGGTGGGGTTATGTCCTGATAGACCCATCATAAATGGAAAATATTTCATCAGAAATACATTTGATACACCTAACCTACCGAATATCATTGCTTAGCCCAGCCTACCTTAATCATGCTCAGAATACTTCCATTAGCCTGCAACTGGGCAAAAACATCTAACACAATGCCCATTTTATAATAAAGTATTGAATATCTCATGTGATTGAATACTGTACTGAAAGTGAAAAACAGAATGGTTGTCTGGGTACAGGACAGTTGTAAGGGTATCGGTTTTTCACCCTTGTGATCTCATAGCTGAATGCGAGCTACAGCTTCTGCCACTGCCCAGCATCATGAGAGAGTATGTACTGCATATCACTAGCTCGGGAAAAGATCAAAATTCATGTTGAAGTATGGTTTCTATTGAATGTGTATCGCTTTACACCATGGTAAAGTACAAAAATTATAAATGGGAGCATCATAAATCTGGGACCATCTGTATATACCCGAGACCTGCATCCTACGTACACAGGTGAGCCGTTGTTTTTCACACACATGCAGGATATGCTCCACACATGTACACGGGCACCCACACCCTCCCCCCACAGGAAGTCACACACCACACACATCATTCAGCATACCTGGCACACACACATACCTGTTAAACTTCACACCCACTCACAAGACTGACCTACACTGCCCGCCCCCTTCCACCCTCTCCCACTGCAGTTGGATGGTCATTTGGTGTGATGGGTACTCCAAGTAGGGAAACAATCTCCTTGCACTAGCCCCACCTTTCAGGTGCCCCAACAAATTCACAGGTGTGTGTGAAAGAAAAGGAAGAGAAGATGGAGCAGAGTGAACTAAACAGGCCCTAGATCCGCCATGGGCAAACAAGAGCCCCAAATCCCACTAGAAATTGACGATGTTGTGTTTGTTGGAGAGAGATCTTGGTGATATGGCTGATACACTGAGAAAAAAAGGGGCTGGGGGGTCAAGGTACCCCTGGACGCCTCTGGGGAAGGAAGCAAGTGAGGATTATAATTGTGGTGAAATAGAGAAAATATGAATAGGACAAATTTTAGATACCTGAATAAAGCAAAACATGAACAGGAGAAGAAAATTCCCAAAGATGAGAAACCACGTGTCTCTCCGCTAAGATGAGAATTCACAGAGCTGGGGGTGGGGTGTTACTGAGGGATAGTGGGGATCAGACTCCAAGTTTCTTCCAGCGATTTGTCCAAAGTGCTTCTCCCAGCCTCGATTCTGAAAAATGCTTATCGTGCTGCCAAGATGCGTAAAGGAAAATTCGGTTAATTGTGAGCCTGGGCAGGTCACATCTCTGCTTGTCCATCCATGCGCATGAGTTGATTGGCCAGGGCGAGGGTCCTGCGTGCGGGTCTGGAGTCAGAGGCAGGGGATGGAGAGGGCAGCCTGGGGTCTGGCCCATGGGGCCCGGGGAGCCGGCATTAGAGCCTTTGGGGAGAGCTGTTTTCATCCCGGGGCAGAAGGCACAGGTGGCACGGGGGACAAGTCCCTTCCTGCCTTTACTGGGAACGCGACGTGGCCTCATGTTAGGAGGGGCGGCAGGTGAGGGCCACCCAAGACGGCCCTGAAGGCACAGAGACAGAACCACGAGAGTGCTGCTTGTGAGCGCAGGTGAGTCTGCGTTATCCTTGGACATTTCTCTGCAGAAAAAGGGTGACATTTGAGGGGGCTGGAGTGTGCCGTGGGCAGGTGGAGGGATGTGAATGTGGGCTGGAGAAACTGGAGAATTCTGTTGCGTGACCTCAGTGATGCCCACAGGCCTGCTGCTGGGGCATCCAGGTGTTTTTGTCTTTATCTCCAAACAAATCGGTCCCTGATCAATAGCAGCAGGTGACCCAAACCCCACTTTCCGGTGGACCCTTCGCTCTGGTTCTCCCAAGGGTTTGCCCCTTTTGCTCTCCCTGCTTCATAGGGTGGGGGCAAGGTTTACACAGGGGCAGAGCTGAGGGAAGTCTCTGGGCCATCCCAGTTATTTGGGAGCTGCTCTGCTCTCAGAAACCCAGGAGTGGTTCATGGGAGTCTCCCTGGAAGAGGGAGTTTGACCATTGAGTTTGGTGAGCGGAGTTGAATTAGCAAAATGCTGGAGCTGGGGAGATGGCATTCCAGGCAGAAGAGACTGCACGAGCAAAGCCAGGGAGATGGGGAATCTGGGAAGCCTGGAGAAGTTGGTTGAGGTCAGTATGGTGGTGAATTTTATGTGTCAACTTGACTGGGCCATGGGGTGCCCAGATATTTGGTTAAACATTATTCTGGGTGTGTCTGTGAGGGTGTTTCTGGGTGAGATTAACATTTGAACTGGTAGACTGAGTGAAGCAGAAAGGGGGTCTCATCCAATCCATTGAAGGCCAGAATAGACCAAAGAGCCTGAGGAGGTAGGAATTTCTGTTGCTTGACTACTGACCTGGGATACTGGTCTCCTGCCTTTGAACTTGGACTAGGATTGGAACTTATACTTTGGCTCTCCTTGTTCCCAGGCCTTTGGACTAAGATTAAAATTACACCATTGGCTCTCCTGGGTCTCCAGCTTGCTGACTGCAGATCCTGGAGCTGTTCAGCCTCCATAATCTCAAGCAAATTCTTTATAATAAATCTCTTTCTATGTATCTATGTATCTATCATCTATCTATCTGTCTATTTATATCTATCATCTATCATCTACCTATGTATCTATCTATCTATTTTCCATCTATCTATCTTTCTACCTGCCTACCTACTACCCCCCTCTCTCTCTATCTCTATCATCTCTATCTCTATCTGTACTTCTGTCTCTATCTCTATTTCTATCTCTATGTCCTATTGGCTCTGCTTCTCTAGAAAACCCTGACTAACACAACCAGAGTGGTGGTTCTCACTGGTGTCTGCACATCAGCATCACCTGGGAGACTTAAGAAGGATGACTCCCTGGGCTCCATCCCCAAAGGCTCTGATTCTATTGATCTGGGGTCAGGCCTGGGCATCTCTATTTTACAAAAGCTCCAGGGACTCCCTTGTGCAGCTAGGAGAAGTGGAGAAGTTCTGATCTGGGGCATGGGGCGTGTGAAGGAGAGGAAGGAAAGAGATGTGAACTTATTCCAGGCATCTGTGCTGCAGGCATTTACTTGTTGAATAGCATACAGATACCCACCACAGCAGCAGTGGTGATGAACCCTGTTTTTCAGATAAGGAAACCAGTTCCTCAGTGAGTGAGTGGATGGCTCAAGGTTCTGAGGCTAGTAAGTAGCAGAGCTGGGACTCACACCCTAAAATCTGGAAGATGAGCCTGGAAAGGTTTGGCCCCAAAGTGGCATTTTCCTTCTACTCTCGGAGCATGGAGAATAGTGGAACATGGTAACCCTCACTCTGAGGTCAGATCCTCTCCTCTATAATGCCCACTCCTGCCTGGGAGATCTTCAAGCTTGGGGAGTCTGCAGGATTATGAGTCCCATGACAATGTCTTGTACTTTTTAGTGACATATTAGTCGAGTATTAATGTTGGACGGGACCTCAGAAATCAGAGCATTTCCTACCCCCCTGCCTTCCTTCCAGGATTGGGATGGTGTTCCATTCATTTCTTTATTTCCTTGACAGCAGTGCTTGGCCTTCAGTGGATCCTCAATTAATGTTTATGGAATTGAAATAAATGATTTAAAAGGTCACAAAACTGATGCAACAAATGCTCAGGTAAATTTAGCTCTCTTTCCCACACAGAGCGAGCTATAGCCGAGCTGCAGCTAGAATCAGTTCTTCTGGTCCCAGCCATGTGGCCTTGCTATGCTGTTGTTTCCATGCTGTTGTTGTTGGTTTCAGAATCATAGCCTTTTGGGGCTGGATGAGCCTCAGAAAAGGTTTATACAGCATTTAAAAACAGTCTTCATCTTCTGTGTCCTCTCCAATTCAGTAGCAGCGACTGTCCACAATGCTGTGTGGAGAAAAAGTCTGAGGCTCATGAGGAAAGAGCACCATCATTGATTAGTGATGTCGGCCACGGATGTAGGAATGGTTAGTGGCAGCATGCATGTCAGATATTTGCTGTTCCTGATTTCATCTAAATTCTTTACTTTATGGTTAAGAAAATCAAGGTCCCTTTGGCTGTCCATAAAATTATATAACAGTGGGAGGCTCATATAAATAATGACGGATCTTTCCACAAATCCCAGGTACTCTAGGGTCTCCTTAAGGAAAGCCAGCCTTGAGGTTATGGCAAAATTTCTGGAATTGAAGTTGGATGAAGACATTGGTGTACACATTCTTTTTAAAATTATTATTAATTAATTAATTTATTTTTATTTTTGGCTGTGTTGGGTCTTTGTTGTTGTGTGCGGGCTTTCTCCAGTTGTGGTGAGCGGGGGCTACTCTTCCTTGTGGTGCATGGGCTTCTCATTAGGGTGGCTTCTCTTGTTGCAGAGCACAGGCTCTAGGCGTGCAGCCTTCAGTAGTTGTGGCACGTGGGCTCAGTAGTTGCGGTGTGTAGGCTCAGTAGTTGTGGCTTGCGGGCTCTAGAGAGCAGGCTCAGTAGTTGTGGTGCACGGACTTAGTTGCTCCGTGGCATGTGGATCTTCCCGGCCCAGGGCTTGAACCCGTGTCGCCTGCATTGGCAGGTGGATTCTTAACCACTGCGCCACCAGGGAAGTCCTGGTGTACCCATTCTTATGCTTAACGATGGTGTGATCTCAGGCATGTCTTCTCTTTCTGAGTTTCAGTTTCTTCATCTATAACGTGGAGATATAATCGTTTTCTCTTAGGGTTGTTATAACGAGTAAATTAAGGAAAGTGTGAAAAATGTCCCATCAACCATGAGGCATTGTGGGACTCATTCCTTTTGTGGACTGCATTATAGGCCCCAATTCTTTATCTTTCCCTGTATCTATTCCTTTGCCATATGACTCTGCAGTTCTTTCTATAAGGCAAAGTATATTTCTCTGGCCCTCTACTTTGAACTTGGGAATGTGACTTGATTTGGCCAATGGAAATGAGCAGAAACCATAGGGTGCCAGCTTGAGCTAGGCCTCAAGGGGCATGGCATGTTTCCATTTGCTCTCTTGTGCCTCTGTTGTTGTCATGAGAAGAACATGCCCCAGCTAGTCCACTGGACCAAGGACTATGAGACAAATGGGGAAAGGGCTCAGACCCAACCTACAGCTTATTGCTGCCCAGCTGAGCCCAGCCTGTATCAGCTGACCTCCAACTGACCTGCAGATGCCTGAGCTAAATGAATGCTTACCGTGGTTTGTGACTGGGATTGTTTGTTATGCCGCAACAACTGACGGAGGCACCTCCGAAGGCCATTCCTGGTAAGAAGCAGCTTTCTCTCTCTGGGGTTGCAGTTTCATTGCGGAGTGAGTAAAAGACAATGTGCCACAGGGTAGGAAGGGCATCTTATCACAGACTGGACTTCCTTCCCTCTTCCACTTTTGTGAGGAACCTAGGGTCTCCTGGATGCTATTGACATTGAAATATGCCAGCTTGTGTGAGAGCCTCTCACCCCGAGACCTGGCTCCAAGGCTTCTTGCAGTCCAGCAGCTCAAAGCAGAACATCAGTTGCTTTGATTTTGTCTCATGAGCCTTGCAAATCGTTGCTTTTACCCAACCACCCTGCACCTGCAACACCCTTCCCCCCATTCTGGGGTTCTTACTGCCTATTCCCCATTCCATACTCCTTCTCTGCATCCCACTTTGGGCTGGACCTTCACTCTCTGGAGGAGGAGGGAGGATGTATGGGAAGGGCAGCTGCCCCAGTTAGCTGTGGAGGCCTGCCTTGGCCTCAGCCAGGGAGCAGGGCTGGTCTGTGGTGAGTAACTCAAGGACAAAGAGTCCAGGAGAATATGCAAAACTCTGCATTGAAGAGACAAAGGCGCAGCTCTCTGAGTTATTTGCTCTCAAGTTCAAGCAGAAAATGTGAGAATTGATATGCTAAATGGATGCAAAGAAATTCTTCCAGCAGGTCCTGGGTCTGAGAATTTTCCCCTAGATGAAGTAAAGAAAGGTGTTGGCTGCTGTGAAGCAGTTTTAACTGATATTTCTTAGAGGAAGAGGCTGTTTGACCTTGAGATCTTTGGGTTGAAAGAAAGAAACTAGGGCCAGAGAAGGGTATGGACTTGTCTGATATGGCACAGATACTTGGGGGCACAGCAGGTCTGGGCCCAAGTGTGCTAGGTCCTGATTGAGCCCTTCCTTTGCTGAGCAGGTCTTTAGAACCAACTTAGTCCAAGGCCAGGGCAGGTTCACCACCCCCATGTAGTTCAATTGTCACTTATCTTCTTGCTGGAAAATACTGCTCTTCAAGGTATTCTCATGGCATAGTCCTGCTTTCCTGTGTCCAAAGTGTCCCTGATGGTAGCTCACAATGTTGATGATAAGGCTATGCACCTGTCCCCTCCGCCCTGTCCCCCTCCCCCCAGTTAACTACACTGAACCTGACTGCCTTCCTGCACTGCTGGTACCTGGGCTGCTTTGGCCCCTGATGCTGCTGATAAAATGTGGAGGTTGCCTGCACTGCTCTCTTGGGCCCACCCTTTATAGTCTTGGCAAGATTATCACAAACTGGTCCAATATTGATATCTTTCTAAGGGTTGTGTTTTTCACTCAGTTTTATCCATGGTCACTTTATTATATCATGTAATAAATGAGAAACTGTGGCCCAGAGAGTGTAAGTGTCTTGCCTGAAGTCATAATGCTAGTTATTGTTGGGGTGGAGGTGTTATGGGCTGAATGTTTGTGTCCCCTGCCAAGAATTCATAGGCGGAAGCCCTATCCCCCAGTGTGATGGTATTAGGAGGTGGGGCCTTTGGGAGGCAATTAGGTTTAGATGAGGTCAGATGGGTGATGCCCTCATGATGGGATTAGAGCCCTTATAGGAAGAGGAAATGCCATGTGAGCACACAGGGAGAAGGTAGCCTTCTATAAGCCAGGAGGTGGGCTCTCCCAGACACCAAATCTACTGGTGCCTTGATCTTAGACTTCCCAGATTCCAGAACTGTGAGAATTAAATGTTTGTTGTTTAAGCCAGTGTATGGCAATCTGAACTCACTATGATGGCAGGTGAGAAGCCATTCCTTCTGACCCTTAGCCCAAAGCCCCTTCTCCACCACAGTGTCTTTTGGGGAAGGTAGACCGCATACCATCACTATGATCACCTAAGGTTTTGTTTATCTGACTCTTCACGGGCTGGTGAACTTCATTCTGTCTTTCTGTCTTCATTATTCTGTCATTCTGGGGATGACGCAGTGGGTTTAGTGAGATCTGTCAGCCATAGTGACACAAAGTTGGAAAAATGTGTTTCTCTAAGAACATTGTTGGCAGGAGAGCAGGAGCAGACATCTTGCTGTCCAACAAGCGAGGTAATTAATATTCCATTAACAAGGCCATTACAACTCCTGAATGGAAATCATGCTTCATCTTAAGGTGCGAAGCCCAATTCTAAGTGAGGTGTAACAGCTGAATAAGCATACCTGCTGATTTATGTCCATAAAACTTAATTTATTAGCTATGTCTTAATTGTGATGGGGTGTATAGTCCCAGAGCCATTAGCAAAATTCTCTAAAAGCCTTTGACGAGAATAATATGCCCAATAAATGAGATGAGTAGCACTTTTTCTGCTTCTGAGGCTATAGACTTGCTAAT
The DNA here is from genome assembly GCF_949987535.1 of Balaenoptera acutorostrata. Classification (NCBI taxonomy): domain Eukaryota; kingdom Metazoa; phylum Chordata; class Mammalia; order Artiodactyla; family Balaenopteridae; genus Balaenoptera; species Balaenoptera acutorostrata. The sequence continues at coordinate 31,648,670 of NC_080064.1, read as the reverse complement.
AAGGGTGGGCCAGTTTTTAATGGAGTGGCTGAGTGGGTGAGGGGAGCTCCTGGAGGATGTGATGGAGGGTGGCCTCATCTCACCCTGCCCTGGGACCAGCCCCACAGCTGTGTCTGGAAGGATGGGTGATATTTGGACACGTGGAGATACTGAGAGAGGTGGAGGGGACAAGAGAGAGTTCTCCAAGGCATAGCAAGTGTGGCAAAGATGTGGAACAGGCAGTGTGCAATTCCAGTGAGCTGTTTGGCTGGAGACTAACTGTGTGACTTCATGTATCACCCCCTCGCTCGCTCCCCTTCCTTCATCTTTCCTCCCAGCACTGCCAAGAGCTTGGCCCCGTAGTGAGCACACAGTACCTTAGTATTTGGGTGTCTGTATGAATGCCAAGAGGCGGACCCTGATGCCCTTCTCACATGGGTTCAGACATGCTGCCAACAATGAAAGTCCAGTAGAGCCCACATCTCATGGGCATTGAAGGGCATATTATTTGGCCACTGTAAATCCATCTGGTTGAATTTCAGTTGCAAAACAGAATAATTTATCTCCTCTGGGAACTCTAATGTTCAAAGAAGAATCATGTTCCTTCTTTGCCCTGCTTTCTCTTCATATGGGAAGAGAGGTGTTAGAACCCTCATGATTAGGGGGAAGCAATTCCAGTGGCTTCTGCCAAGGTCTGACACCAGAAGTTCTTCTCCATGTCTCTCATGGACATCATTTTCTGAAAAGGACAAATGGAAAAAATGGTTTGAATAGAAACACTCCCAGCCTGCCCCGGTGGCAAGCTGTTACCCAGCTTCCTGTTTGCAGCTGTGCGTCACGCCTCTCTACTCACCACTGCCCATAACAAGGGCGCTGCAGGGCCCAGGGGTTCAATACTCTTGGAACAGAGGGCACCAGAGGCCTGAAGAACAGTGTCACTGCCAGGTCTCCCCTAGGTCCTCATGCTAGTCACTCAACTTCTGTTCTTAAACTACTTTGAATTGGAGTTCTGTTACTTAAAACCAAAGGAATCTTGATTCATATAGTCTGTCATACATTGCCCATACTTTTCTTACTAAGCAATGTGGGAGAAAAAAAAGCCAGAAAGAATTTGCAATATAAGGAAACGATACAAGCCTCGAGAAGCTGTCAAAATCCTGTTCTAATGCTTTAAAAAAAAACAACTCTATTGAGGTGTAACTTACATACAATAAAATTCATGTTTTAAGCATACAGCTTGATGACTTTTGATATAGGTGTATACCCATGTAACTGCCACCCCAATTAAGATACAGAACATTTCCGTCTTCCCAAAAAGTTTCCCGGTGTCCCTATTGCCAAATTGCTGCCAGGTAACCACAGCTGTCATTTCTATCGCTGTTGATTAGTTTTGCCTCTTCAGTCACATAAACTGAGGCCCGTAAATCATACCATACATAGCCCTTTTT